>NC_092354.1:65856240-66456240 GCF_963676685.1 Mytilus edulis | reverse complement strand
TAGAATGTAGGACGCAATGATTTTATATTACCAGATTCATTCATCGGTATTATAATGTATGACGCAATGATTTTATATTACCAGATTCCACTAGTAACCCGAATTTAACTTGAACGGACAAAAACGTGTTAACGCTATTTAAATGAGATTGATCGTTATTTGATAAAGATTGACAAAAATTAAAAATTATATTTAATTCATATCAATTCATATCAATTCATTTTAACGCCAGTCAAATAGATTTCTCTGCGGTGAATCAATTGAAATCAAGTTGCTGGTTAGTTGCGTTAAACTAATAGGCCACGCCCCCGTTAAACTATTTCAAACATGCATTAATTCGTTTTAAACATGGATGAGACCCGAGCTTTTTACAGGTAAATCACCCAAGCAAAACGACCTCGATGTATCTATCGTTTTTTTTTTCAAACTTTAAATGCGTATAGTCTTATTAAAGTCACATGCTTCACAATTTAAAACGTTGAAACGAATGAATAATACACGTATCATGTTCATATGTAAGGAATTAAAATAAAAACATTAAAATATATATGCACACGCGGTTTAAAAATGCAAAACTTGTGAATCTGTTGAAAAAAAATAGTTAAATATATAACATGATGGTTTTCTATATTGTACTCGTATTCAAATGTAGACACGGGAAACTATGTACACAAAAATTATTTATTGTGTACACAATTTAAATCGATGTATTTCAAATTTTCGGCATTGACTGTAAAAAGTGCTTTTAAAAGTCCTTTATGAGTAAAATACAGAATTAAAAATAACTCTACCTTTTTTTATATTTCTTTATTTTAGAGGTAAGCTTCTGGCCAAGTGTCACTGATTCTGTCGCAAATCATTTACTTCAATAACCAATCAATTGTATTCTGAAAGAAGTTGATTTGTTTTCTGTACGAATACATTAAAAATATTTCTCACTGAACGTTATGTTTGCAATCGATGTTCAAATACAAATCTACAGTATCTATATGAAAGAGACTTAATAATATATTTTTTTTAATTATTATTCTACACATGCATATTTGAAGGATCGAAATAATCAGTTCTACAAATGGGTGTTATTTTTAAAGACTTGAAACTTTACAATTATCAAGTGAATCCATGAAATTTTTATCGACGCACCAAACTTTCATCGTGCATAGCTCATTTTCCGATTTAACGATCTTCTTACTTGTTCATTACATTCTAAAATTAAAATCCTTCACAAATTGCAAAAACTTGTATTCTCCGGTTAGACTGCGCAAAAGATAAATCTTGCTTTGTTTGTGTATACACAATGTTTTGAAGGCCGATATCCAGTTTGGCTAAAAAAGAATTAATTTGCACCACAAGTTAATTACGCGAATTCTTTTTTTGCATAACTTTATCATAAAAACTGCAACATTCATTAGCGCCAATAAAACAATCATTTAATTGTGCAAATATTATAGACTTCTTTTCAAATGTTTCTTCTTAGTGAACTGAGGAGGTCCTTTTAGGTATTTTCATGTAGGTACAGAAATCGCAAACTGAAAGGGCCTCCTTAGTGCACTTAGACTGACAAAAAAAGTGCACTATGGACCTGATGGAAAGATAGAATTGACACAAAAAAACATAGCATACGGAAGGAGAAGTACATAATTTTGAATTTTAGTAATTATAAAGTTATTCAACAGTTGAAGTAGGTATTCTAATGTTACATGTACGTGTAAATAGGTTAATAGTTTCGAGATAAATATGACACAATTAATAAAATTGAGAATGGAAATGGGGATGTGTCAAGTTTCATTTATTGGCGCAATTCATATAATAAAAAAAAGAGATGAGCGCGATTCAAAACTTTACAATATGACAAGTTACACCTAACCGTTTTGACAAATCAGTAAATTCTTCGCCCGGGGATATACACCTGCCAGTAATCTACCTTCAGTAACTTTAAAATACCCAGCCGTGTCATTTCCGTATATTGTACATGTAGATAGCAAGTGTGATACATGTATATACACCAGAAATACCCATTCAAGTGATTTTTAATTTCAGAAGAACTCCATATCGGGTACATACACATAAAATTACAATAATATGAAAAAATGTATTAATAAGTTCAAATGTTGTTTTGGTAAATGCACCTAGGTATGTATTTGTAAACTTATGTTAATTCGTTATTTCATGTCTCTTTCTTTTTTTTTGCTTCAATTAATTTTTTGTATCTTAAAGACTTATTCGTAAATCGAAAAAAACTCACAAATCTGAATAGAATCATATGGCAATGAACATGTTGAATGATTTCTCTAACTCAAAACTAGTTATACATGTACATGTAGATGCCTCTGAAATTATATTTTTCTCGTTGGGTTGCTTGTTAATTAATTGACGTTTACGATATATTCTTATGTTCAGTATTTGTGAAAACCGCTCATTTATCAATTTTACAAGAAATATTATAATACTTGTAAGTCATGAACATTGAAGTTTAACTTTCTATCATTTTTTCGTATACGCACAAACATACAATAAAATGAAACACTTTAAATCGGTTTAAATTATGCAATGCATTTTGAAAATGTAGTTTTGAAAAACCGGATATTTTTGATTCATACTTTTTCTATCCCTTTTCTTAAAAATTAGGACACGTGTCACTGGTTAATATAGAATACAATTAACGGTACCAATTTTCTTGCACTAGATGCGCATTTCGAAAATACATGTCTCTTCAGTGATGCTCGAGGCCAAAATATATGAAATCAAAAGCAAATTTAATATAAAAGACGAAGAGCTATAATCCAAAAGGTCCAAAAGTATAGCCAAATTCGTGAAAGGAATACTAGTGAACCATGAATAATCCCAAACAACAAATTTGTGATTCAATTTGGTTTGTCACACTTGCTTATATTATCAATATTATGTATTGTTTTCGGCTGAGACGACTACATGTATAAAATTTATAGTAGCCTCAGTTTTCGGCAATATTGAAACAAATTGAATATCCTTTGAATTGCTTCTTAAGTTATTTTAATATATATACTGAGCCAAAAAAGTTTAGCAACAAAATTGTGAAATTTTGTTTTATTACAAAATCATAAAATTTAAACATATAATTCTAATAACACAAAAATGGAATTGTGATATGTCAGAAGCAACATGAATGTTTATCACTCACATTAATTAGGATTTTCTTTGTATGGGGCGCGGGAGGCTCAAAATGCTTAAATGAGTATAGTGTTTCTCAAAATCAATTTCTCAGCCATGCCCTTAGTGCACCAATGAAGGATTGACAGGAACACCAGCAACTTCCCTTAGTCAATGCAGTACTTTTTTAGCCGAAAAAAACTTGTCACGTGTTGACGTAAAGCGAAGGAAGTGCTCCTCCCTTCACGATAGTTTTTTCTTGTCTACGAGATATCGACCTATCCTATGCAGTTGTAATTTGTCGATATCTGTTTGTTAGTCTCTGAACTGTTGCCTAGTGCACATTAAATCGAGCCATGATGTCAACAACCCTCATTCCAACAAAAAAAAAATTATAAAAAAAAAGTGTTGCTAAACCTTTTTGGCTCAGTATATATACGGAAAAACAAGGTGGATATTTAATCATCGGCTCTCGTGAAGTTTTCTTGTAGGTTAAAAGAAGGGGACAGTATACCTCTAAGTAATAAAACTTTAAGATTTGTATTCTTTAAATTGTATAACGTCTTAGTCTGGCTTTCTCTTCAATTTTTAGATTATATTCAGAATCACGTTTTTATGCCAGATCTTTTATCATTTGTTAAATCAAAGACATGTAGTAGATGTATTTTTTTTAGACCAAAAAAACTATCATACGGTATTCCACATGTACGGTGAATTAAATTATTGACAAGCATACCACATCTTCTTATATTCATTCGTTATTTGATGAAGATCTTCAACAAGCCTTAAAGGGATAATTCGCGATTTTTCACTTTAAATATATGATTTTGAAAATGAACTTATTAATAACTATACACTTTTTAATTCTAAATAATTATGTTTATCCAGAGACATATAATTGTATTATATGTCTCTGGAACAAGCATGTGCATACAATAATGCATGTATGTATACGCATGAGGTTCTCGCTACATTAAAGACCCGTAATTTAGGCCTTCCTCTTTTGTCTGCTCTATAGTCGGGTTTTTGTCTCTTTTACACATTCCTCATTTTCATTCTCAATTTTTGGTAATATACGACGGTATATTGTTCCTGTATCAAATACCATGTACATGTACATATATGAGGCTATGAAAGTAAGTTTACAGAAATAAAGATGATAGTGGAATAAGCACTTTAAATTACAGAATAAAGAGATGAAAATATAAAGAATAGATTAAATGATTCATGATTGCTTAACGCCCAGTTACAAATATTACACTCTACCCCTCCATCTTTTTGTCCATCCTATTTAAAATGATTCTTATAGGATCTGAGTTGGGGGGGGGATGTTTTTCTGTAAACATTTAATTTTCACCCCTTTTTTTCTAATCTTCAAAAAATAAGTCTATTCTTTAAAAGTAAATTTGTACGCATTATTCTCTAATTTTTCCCCAGTTTTCTTTAATCTTTAAAAAAAAAAGTATAAATCATTCTTTTAAATGAATGAGAACGGTGATTTCCAAACAACAGCAAGGCTTTCATTTGTTACTCAACAATGACGTGTTGGTGTGTATTGTTCTGCATGATTTAAGTGCTAGTTCTATGAAGTAACAAGTCCAAGTTTTCATCAGTTCTTTCCAGTGATTTTGACTACACATAACATTGCATAAGAAGATGCCAATGAGACAACTCTTCGAAGAGACCAAATGACACAGAAATTAACAACTATAGGTCACTGTACAGCATGCAACAATGAGCTAAAGCCAACCGCATAGTCAGATACAAACAGGGGCGGATTCAGGCTTTTTGAAAGAGGGGCTGTAGTTTTGTAACGAGGGGAGCGAGGCGAAATTTTTTTTTGCCCCTTTTTAGGACTTAAAACATAAAATAAGTGAAATATGCACTTTTTAAACGGTTCCTGGCGTGGGGCATGCATATTTTGTAGTTGCTGGTAAGGTGTAAGGGTTGGACATTTTAGATGCTGCATCTCCCTATTAATTCACGAAGTCTAGTCTGATTAATCATTTAAAAAAAAGTCCAAGCAAAAGGGGAGGTGTACGCCCTCTACGCCCCCTCTGGATCCGCCACTGAATTTAAAGTCCGAGTAGAAGTATCGGAAACCAGTTTATATTGACTGAATCCTATAGTCTGTTACCACGAAACCAAAATACCAAGTTTGTTTTCACTTTTATCATATTTTTACAATGATAACTTTGATAATTTTCTTTAAATTTTACCAGATCGATAATGTTTAGCATTTTCTTTTATTAATCATTCAATAAAATTCAGGTATCTTTTAGCGTTTTCTTTTATTGATCATTCAATGTTCATTATATTTTTAGACCACACATTTCTCTAATCTTTATTTTTTATGCCCATTATTCTCTAATCTTCATTTTTCAAGGGCATTATTCTCTAATCATTGAACCCCATCCAAACCCTCTTTTTTTTTATTATGTTGTACATGTACTGTTATACCACTGATCGAGACTAGGGTGAGGATAGGGAGCCCGCTAACAATTTAAACCTCGCCACATTATTTATGTATGCGCCTGTCCCAAGTCAGGAGCCTGCAATTCAGTAGTTGTCGTTTGTTTATGTTTTACATATTTATTTTTCATTCATTTTTTTTATTATATAAATAAGGCGGTTCGTTTTCTTGTTTGAATTGTTTTACATTGTCATATCAGGGCCTTTTATAGCTGACCATGCGGTATGGGCATTACTCATTGTTGAAGGCCGTACGGTGATCTATATTTGTTAATGTCTCTGTCATTTTGGTCTCTTGTGGACTGTTGTCTAATTGGAAATCATACCACATCTTCTTTTGTATATTCCTGTCCTTTTAAAATGCCCATTATAGACATATAATAATACATTAGGCTTAACATTTCAATTTATAAATATCAAATAGCGAAAAATTTATATATTTATTCAATAACGACAATGTTGCTGCAATAGATGCCAAAAACATCAACAATATTTTATTGAAAAGAAACGGCATTTTATTTCACTTGTTCTTAAATAAAAAGATGTTTCATTTCATTTGTTATATACGGACACTGTAAATTTTGAATGTAAATGAGTAAAAATTTGTTTATATTTATATATTGTGTCTTATACGCGTCTCATTTATCTTTTTAAAGATTGATGCACACAATGCAAATGTTTAAATGTTTTGTTTAGTTCTGTGATTCTCATTTTATGTTTGTATGTGGTGAGACTTTAAAAAATAATAATAATGATAAAATATTGAATCTAAAAATATTCAGAAACTATTAACTTTTCTTAAATTTATACTTGAGTCAGAAAATTAAAACCAGCAGTGTCAAACATGTTTAACACTCAGCGGGCATTCGATATCATTGACATACTATATAGCACTAATCGCAATATGTATACATGTACATATATTTTGGGCATCTTATCAGTAATCTCTCTATTGAAGATGTTGAAATATATGTGTTATAATTATTCGCTTATTAGGCAAATTCATATTCTACAAAGATATTTTCAATCATTTTAGTTTTGATAAATACCATTACAAATAACTAATTTTGTCTAGTTTCCTGTGTGAGGATATTTGATTGATAAAATTCAATAAACAATTTAAGGTTGTCGGGTAAATGTGGATTACGGATTAAGATGTTAGATGTCAAACTTGAATTAACAAACTAAGGTGAATTTAACCCGAATATGTAGTTTCTCTTCAACAGTGTTTTAATTCCAATTTCCTTATTTTCATTTAAACTAAATTAATTAGAATGAAAGAAAGATTCGAAACTAAAGATAGTCACAATTAAAAATATGTATTTTGAAAAAAAGACAAAAACCGCCAGATCATATCTGATTTAAATCCAGGGTCCGTATATGCATCTTCTGACTTCAGACTCAGACTTCTCTTGAACTGAATCTTAATGTGCGTATTGTTATGCGTTTACTTTTCTACATTGGCTAGAGGTATAGGGGGTGGTTGAGATCATAAACATGTTTGCGCCTGTTCCAAGTCAGGAGTCTCTGGCCTTTGTTAGTCTTGTATTATTTTAATTTTGGTTTCTTGTGTACAATTTGGAAATTAGTATGGCGTTCATTATCACTGGACTATATATATATAGTATATATTTGTTAAGGGGCCAACTGAAGGACGCCTCCGGGTGCGGGAATTTCTCGCTACATTGAAGACCTGTTGGTGACCTTCTGCTCAGTGTTGGTTTTTTTCTTTGGTCGGGTTGTTGTCTCTTTGACACATTCCTCATTTTCCATTCTCAATTTTACAATGGTACGTAAATTAAGATTTTATTCGAAAAGACGGATTTTTCTACATGTTCTACATGTACCAAAAAAAATGTACAACTATTGAATATTATAAATGTTTAATGATGATACATGTCCAGATCTAGATCGAACTGCTTTGCTTCGTCGAAAGTACGAATATAGAAAAATCACAGATTTATATTACAACTAGAAAGTCCTCGAACAGTTGAAGAAATCATCAGAATTTGTTTATTGTAAGTTATTTTGTACATGTATAACTATAATGCGAACCCGAAGTTGTGAAATCGCAACTAAGCGTACTTTGGAAAAGCGACGGTTCTATGAAAACCTATTGTCAAGTTCAAGTTCTGTTTCGACATCATTGTAATATATGTCACTGAACGTTAAAATTCAATCCTTTATTTCGTCTTCGTCTTCGTCAAATAGTGCTGTTGGTTTCTTTTTATTATTATTACATACTAGTATACATGAATACACCACAAGTTATTCCTATGTAATCTCATTTAGATATTTAGTAGTTTAAACATATTTTATTGTTCTAGACAAATGGATTAGAAATTTAGTGCATGCAAAGTAAATTTTAAAGATGACAATGATTGCAGTATCTGTGTAAATCTACTTCTCAATCACGCTTCATGAAGATATTACAGAATATTCAAGATTTACAACTTTTCGTGAATATGATTGCCAATGGAATAAACCATGCAGCAGATTTCAAAATAACCATATTAATTTGTGTCTGAATTATAACAACTGAAACTGTAATTCTGCTGTAGTGCACCTTTAGAACTTGTATTTCAGATAATTTGACCACGTGACAAGAAATTATACAATAAACATTGGTCACGCACGATAGGTTCTGATGTAAGACACGTACCGTTACAATACCCAGTTTACACGCATCAGCGCACACAGGTTTCTCGAATGGGGCAGTTGATTGGAGGAAAGTTACCAAAAACCACGCCTACCTTTACCTATTATCCAATCAAACGCCTTTGACATAAACATAAATAATACATGAGTAATATTACAGAGATTTTGAAAAAAGTTGAGACTCTAAATTCTAACTTGAAATTATAAATTTATGCTCGTAATGCATTTTCGCAATTTACAATAAATGTTATACATACTTTCACCTATCTAGTGAGGAAAAAATAGAAATTAAAAAAAATTGCAATTTACAACTATTTCGAATTATAGTGCACAGCAAGGACGTATATTTGTTTTCCGTCCTTGTGCACAGTTTGTGATAAATGGGTGTCAAAATGTATTAAACAGAAACCCAAAGACCAGTTTCAAGAAGAATTCTTTGCTTTTATGCAGAATCGCATAAAACATAATGCTGTCATATTTTCAAAAAGAATTATCAATTAGAAAACTCCTTTTTACATTTCTAAATTCATATATTACGCAGATATAGATGTGGTAGTTGCCGATTGAGTCCAGAAGGTTTCAGGATTTACACAGAGAAGACAGAATATGTCGTCTCTGTGACACAAACAACATTGATGATGAGTACCATTACATTATGAATTGTAGAACATATAAACTATAGAAAAAGAAGGAAATGTTTAAGGAACTACTGTTAGTCAAACCCTTATATCTTTAAAGCTGATCAACAGTTAAACTCATCAAATATTGTAATATTAGAAAAACTATGTAAAAGTTATAAATGTGAAAGTCAGTCCTCCAAGCTAATTTAATTGTATCGTTTACACATGCATGTACTAATTTTACCTTATAGTTATGTGTATGTATGTTCTTGACAACTAATAATTGAAGTTTTATGAGAAATAAAGTATTCGTATTCCTTTAAACATGTAAACCATAAATTGCAGTACACGAAGACAGCCTACGGGTAAAGTACAAGTGAATATATCACAAAAAGATTATATTTAATCCTCATCCGTACGCGTCCTTGTAAATGCCGAAAACTCTGGATTTTCTTTGAAAATTACCTGAGAGGTTATAAAAGATCTAGAAAAGACCAAAAATGAATTGAAATAAAAGATTTTTGTGAAGACGAGTTACAACATTGCATAAGCATGATTAGGAAATTTGAACAAAAAAAGTTCGTGCTCATCTTTGTAGTGGCGAAAAACACGCATATCGAGTTACGTAGACGAAAAAGAATAATTACATTCATAATAATTATGATGTAAATTCACGAAATTAAAAGGTTATAATTAGAAAACAATCAAAAACACGATTCGTCATTCCCCATGTATAATTATAGATTAAAACAAAATTATAATTTTAATTCTGAAATTCAAAAGGCATGATACGTGACAGTTCAGCGAACACTATTACATGAAATGCACGATGATATTGACCGAAAACAAAGGTGAAAGATTCAAATTGTAAAATCATTCGCTGAACGGTAGAATTTCTATCAATCATTCAACGATATAAAAAGACTTTTGAGTGTAAAAGTATGATAGAAATACTTTTAATTTATTGAAATGCCTGTTATATTGTTCCAGTCATTGGTTACTAGTGCATGATTGTCAGTCCATTTCGATATTTCATAGCACTTTTACAAATTCTGAAAAAAAAAAGAAAAGAAAAAACTAATATTCCCATGGGGAAAATATATCTTCCCATGAGAAGAAAACTGTCCCGCAAAGTGTTCAACTCCCACAAAAGGAAATCTAACCAACTAAGAAATGCATAATCATCTGTAGATTGATTTTTATATATGAAACGATGTGTATTGATTTTACTTGGTTCAATGTTCAGTGGCAAGTATTTTATATATGCGCAGGTCCTGAGACAGATAATCAAATTATCAGATTGCGGGATGACGGACAGGAAGACTCCAAACGTAACAGTGTGAACTAGCTGTTAGAAACTTAAGTACTCTCAGATTATTTCATCGTTGAAGACCCTCTAGCGACTATAAAGATGAACAGGAATACAAACGCTGACCATTGATAATTTGTATTTTTGTTAAGCTCTGACTTTGTGTTCGATTAGGTCCCGTGTATGTTTACCCCATATTCCTTTATTTTCTATAAAGGCGTCTGTCTTGACAGTAAGTTGACACGACTTAATCATGTTAATACTAGTTAAACCCTTAAATGTAAGACACCAGATGGAAATACTCAAAAAGGACAGCCAGTTTGATTCTCTTTAATGTTAGAGTTCAAATCTTCATGAAGAAACGACTATATGTTTTCTGTATTCAGCATAGAATAATATCTTCTAAACTATATTTTTTCGCACAATGTCTGGATATTGGTGGACATGCATTATTGCGAAACCAGACATTTACAAATGAAAATTAACACTTAGACTATAGACATTTAGTAGGGAAGTAAATGAACAAAAGACAAGTAATTCAGAAACATAAAATTGAGAATGGAAATAGGGAATGCATGGATCACGCAAAATTAAGCAGGGGCGACATCGGAGTAATGGGAGTTTGCTTCTTGCAAGACATTCGCCGTGAAAACAATTTGATATGAAGACAAGCCTTTGTACTGTGACTTTGTTTTAAAATTTCAAACATGAGGCTGTTACGGCCCTGGTCAATGTTTTTAAGCAATTATACATAGTTTCCTTTCATTTTATTGTTGGCTTTCTGAAATAAATGTTTACATATTATAGACTATCATGATCCTTTTTTTTCAATTTCAGTTAAACACTATGTCTGATTTGCTTTTTCAGAAACTTTAGCATGTTTAAATGTCTTTTTCTTTTTCTTCATCTTTTTGAAACCCTAGTTTTGTATTACCACTGACCAGTTCAGTAAAAAAACAGCTGCTTCATGTTTGTATAAATGTGTTTGTAACCTTTCCAACATGCTATTATTTTCCGTTATTTTTTATTCCGTGTCTATAGATAGTCTTGATCGGAGAGTCAAGATTTATTTTGTCTGTTGGTTGCTTGGCTAGCGTAAGCTAATCGATTTACCTCACATTTTGAAGTTGGATGGAGATTGTTTTTAAATAAATGCCGTACCTTTGTACTTTGGTTTCCTGTCGGTTTTTTCTCAATTTTAAATTGGGAAGTTTAATCATTTGTTTTGCATGATTATTAATTTTGACTTGCAAATGAACAATTAATAAATCTAGTCCCATGTGTGCTAGCGAAATGTCTTTAGTGTAATCTCGGAGTGTAATTTTTGTTTCAACTTTTACGTTTGCTTCAGCACAACCTAAAACACGAAAACTTTCCTTGTCTTGTAAGAATGAGATTCGTTACTTCAAACAAAAATCGCTTTTATCTTTTTTTTTTTTTTTGCAGTAAAAGACCGGTTTCTTAAAAAAAACTTTCACACAATCGACTAAACGAAGTATAAGCTTCGGGAAGGTCGAGGATTATAACATATTTTTCGTAATTTTGCAAAAATCGAAAATTTACGGTAATTAATGGTCGAATTGAAGCTTAATACCTACCAAAAAATCTCAATGAGCGAAAAGACTTTCATTTTAGTCATCTCTGGTGTATTTATGATGGCTTGGTTTGAAGCGAGAACAGACGAACTATGCTTACTAGTGTTGCATAAAAAACATGAGGATATGGTTTGTCCTTTATGAATCTATATTGCAAATTTGACTCATATAAGGATAATGTTTGTCTCATAGAAAAATCGGTAGTTTTAACCGATAATTTATTTTTCGAATTTTATCGGATATAGTAGTTATTTGGAAAAATACAAACCGTATAATTAATTATTAAAGTTTCGTATGCATCATAAATCAACCGGCTCCGGCAACTTTTGACTTGTTCTAATATCAATAGTAATGATTTTCAGCGGAGAAAAAGATAGATATTTTGGTCGTGGTTGAAAGAATCGTAAAAGTGTTATTTTTCTAAATTCTGTTTGTTTAATCGGACAAAGTAGAGTCTTAATTTGATTTTTTTTTGCCGAACTGGACTCTATATTGTGTATTGAATTGAAAGTTTGCAAACGTTCCGACCAATGAAATTCATTTTAATATGTAACGCGAACTTCAACGAGAGCACCTAGATGAAATATTTTATCTATACTACAATCAGTTTTAACTTAGAAATTTCCGCTCAAATATATAGGAAATAAAATTATATGAAAACAACAATGCAGAATGTTTCTTTTCCATTTTTTTTAACAATGTTTATGTTCATTTCAATTTGGTAAGTAGACTTATATTTAATGCCCAAAACGTAAATATATGTTTTCTTTTAAAACATTAAAAAACGTGAGAGTATGCCGATAAATAGCCAGTCTAGGTCGTTAAACTTAAATCAACTTACCCATCGTTATCGCAGACTAAAATTTATCTCATATATATATTTTCATTTATTACAAGTACGTCAGGGTGCATGACAGCACAATAATCTTTTTACAGAATCGTAAGAACAATATTTTTGTTTGATATTTGCTTCTCTTCCACAATTAACGCCCGATTTGGCCAGTGACCGGTATTACAATTTAACACAGTTTTAAAAGTTCAGTGGGCTGCTACTTCATTTATAATTTTGGGTATGACTTTCTGTTTATCATATTCAACATACGTCAACATTGTCTTCATCAATTTTATTATTCAACTCATCAAAACCTTGTTTTTCATTACAAGCTTTTCCGTATATCAATATACGGCAAGAGAATGAATATTTGTTGCTTACCGGAAATATAAGATACATCGATTTAAATTATGTACACAATAAATAATTGCTGTGTAGTTTCCATGTCTACATTTGATTTACGAGTACAATATAGTAAACATAAAAAGAGAAAAGAGAAACGGTAAATATACAGGAATACATAAAGTTTCGTAAATAGTTGCAAAGGACCACATGTAACTTACATGCCATGAGGTTTCATAGCATTCAGTAATTTTTGAAACGCACATATATATGTGCGATAAAGATCTAGTGCATTTGAGCAAATTAAATTTATGTTATCCATCTAACTATTTTATTTTCAACAGATTCCCTAGTTTGACATTTTTAAACCACGCGTGCATATATATTTTAATGTTTTTATTTAAATGCCTTATATATGAAAATGTCACGTGTATTATACGTTCGTTTAATTAAATTGTGGAGCATGTGACTTAATAAGACTACGCATTTAAAGTTTGAAACAAAAAACGATAGATACATCGAGGTCGTTTTGCTTGGGTGATTTACCTGTAAAAAGCTCGGGTCTCATCCATGTTTAAAACGAATTAATGGATGTTTGAAATAGTTTAACGGGGGCGTGGCCTATTAGTTTAACGCAACTAACCAGCAACTTGATTTCAATTGATTCACCGCAGAGAAATCTATTTGACTGGCGTTAAAATGAATTGATATGAATTGATATGAATTAAATATAATTTTTAATTTTTGTCAATCTTTATCAATAAACGATCAATCTCATTTAAATAGCGTTAACACGTTTTTGTCCGTTCAAGTTAAATTCGGGTTACTAGTGTTCGTTCATCGGCATTAGAATGTAGGACGCAATGATTTTATATTACAAGATTCATTCATCGGTATTAGAATGTATGCCGTAATGACTTTATATTACCAGATTCATTCATCGGTATTATAATGTATGACGCAATGATTTTATATTACCAGATTCATTCATCGGTATTAGAATGTATGACGCAATGATTTTATATTACCAGATTCATTCATCGGTATTAGAATGTATGACGCAATGATATTATATTACCAGATTCATTTATCGGTATTAGAATGTATGACGCAATGATTTTATGTTACCAGATTCATTCATCGGTATTAGAATGTATGACGCAATGATTTTATATAAACAGATTCATTCATCGGTATAAGAATGTATGACGCAATAATATTATATTACCAGATTCAGTTATCGGTATTAGAATGTCTAACGCAATGATATTATATTACCAGATTCATTCATCAGTATTAGAATGTATGACGCAATGATATTATATTACCAGATTCATTCATCGGTATTAGAATGACGCAATGGTTTTATATTACCAGATTCATTCATCGGTATTAGAATTATGACGTAATGATTTAATATAACCAGATTCATTCATCGGTATTAGAATGTAAGACGCAATGATTTTATATTACCAGATTCATTCATCGGTATTAGATTGTATGACGCAATGATTTTATATTACCAGATTCATTCATCGGTATTAGAATGTATGACGCAATGATTTTATATTACCAAATTCATTTATCGGTATTAGAATGTATGACGCAATGATTTTATATTAACAGATTCATTTATCGGTATAAGAATGTATGACGTAATGATTTTATATTACCAGATTTATTTATCGGTATTAGAATGTATGAAGAAATGATTTTATATTATCAGATTCATTTATCGGTATTAGAATGTATGACGCAATGATTTTATGTTACCAGATTTATACATCGGTATTAGAATGTATGATGCAATGATTTTATATTACCACATTCATTCATCGGTATAAGAATGTATGACGCAATGATATTATATTACCAGATTCATTCATCGGTATTAGAATATATGACGCAATAATATTATATTACAAGATTCATTCATCGGTATTAGAAGGACGCAATGATATTATATTACCAGATTCATTCATCGGTATGAGAATGTATGACGCAATGATTTTATATTACCAGATTTATTCATCGGTATTAGAATGTATGACACAATAATTTTATATTACCAGATTCACTTATCGGTATCAGAATGTATGACGCAATGATTTTATATAACCAGATTCAGTTATCGGTATTAGAATGTATGACGCAAAGATTTTATATTACCAGATTCATTCATCGGTATAAGAATGTATGACGGAATGATTTTATGTTACCAGATTTATTTATCGGTATTAGAATGTATGTCGCAATGATTTTAAATTACCAGATTCATTCATCGGTATTGGAATGTATGACGCGATGATTTTATATTACCAGATTCATTTATCGGTATTAGAATTTATGACGCAATGATTTTATTTTAACAGATTCATTTATCGGTATTAGAATGTATAACGTAATGATTTTGTATTACCAGATTCATTTATCGGTATTAGAATGTATGACGCAATGATTTTATATTACCAGATTCATTTATCGATATAAGAATGTATGACGTAATGATTTTATATTACCAGATTCATTCATCGGTATTAGAATGTATGACGTAACAATTTTATGTTACCAGATTTATTCATCGGTATAAGAATATAAGATGCAATGATTTTATATTACCAGATTCATTCATCGGTATCAGAATGTATGACTCAATGATTTTATATTACCAGATTCATTTATCGGTATTAGAATGTATGACGTAATGGTTTTATATTACCAGATTCATTCATCGGTATTAGAATGTATGACGTAAACATTTTATGTTACCAGATTTATTCATCGGTATAAGAATATAAGATGCGATGATTTTATATTACCAGATTCATTCATCGGTATTAGAATGACGCAATGGTATTATATTACCAGATTCATTCATCGGTATGAGAATGTATGACGCAATGATTTTATTTTACCAGATTCATTTATCGGTATTAGAATGTATGACGCAATGATTTTATATTACCAGATTCATTCATCGGTATAAGAATGTATGACGCAATGATTTTATATTACATGATTCAGTTATCGGTATTAGAATGTATGACGCAAAGACTTTATATTACCAGATTCATTCAACGGTATTAGAATGTATGACGCAATGACTTTATATTACTAGATTTATTTATCGGTATTAGAATGAATGTCGCAATGATTTTATATTACCAGATTCGTTCATCGGTATTAGAATGTATGACGCAATGATTTTATCTTACCAGATTCATTCATCGGTATTAGAATGTATGACGCAATGATTTTATATTACTAGATTCATTCATCGGTATAAGAATATAAGACGCAATCGATATTAGAACGAATAACACTCATTTTATATTTGCATATTCAGTCACCGATATCAGAATGTAGGACGGAGTGATTATATTTTAGTAAAGGAGTAGGTTCAGTAAGACCCCTTTTTGGCCCCAAAATATAGCAGTTTTACAAAATTGTGAGAATGTATTTTTTTAGCTATCTATTGGAAAGTATCATGCTACTGCTACATAAATATGGACTGTTTTCGACAATACAATGCAAATATATCTAGCATCATTTTGTCATGTTAAGGTAGATTCATGGTATACCGCCATCTTGGATTGTATAATCACAGTACAAAATCGGTTTAGTTATTTGCTCAAATCAGCAAATTTGGAAACAAATTTGCAATTTAATGGTTAGACAGTTTATTTATATAAAGAAAACTTGTTAATTTATTGTATTATTCAAAATATTTTAACAAATATCAACCTTTTTGGTTTTTAAAATCATTTTTTTTAATCAGCCATTTAAGGGGAGATAACTCTTTTAGTACAAAATTTATACTGGGCTAATAGGGATTTTTTTTATTTTTACTTGTGGCAAGAAAACAAGTTCGGTGACACCATGTTTTATTTTTATTTTCTTAAAACATATTATGAAACCTGTCTTTTCGCAATTTATTTCAAAATTCTATCTCATAAATTTTTTTGTATGCTCTCTTATGTGTTTTTTCATGAACAAACCAACCAAATTTAGGAATTTTCAACGACTCATAGCTTGAAAAATAGCACGGTGACCAATACTTTTTATTATATTTTTGAAAAAAGCATATACAAATCTTCATTTTGGCAAATTATAAGAAAATTCTGTCTCAAAAAACATTTACTTATGATCTACCTTAAATTAATTGAAATCTTCACAATTTTAGCATTTTAGTTCAATTTTAGATAGTTTCCTCTTAAATGAATGTGGTTGCATTCGTGTTCATTCATTATATTGAAATAGAAGTTGTATTTGATGATAATACATACCATATATAAAGGTTGAGGATGAACACGGATGCGGCCACTTTCTTTTTTGACAAAAAATCATCTGAAAAGTGACGTTTTTTTTGCATATTTGATAGAGTTTTCACATTTAAGCTTGAATCGGAGCGATTTTAATGACTAAATCAGTTAAAAATCTTTCACATTAACTAATCAAATCAATGGAAATAGACACGTAAGTGTTTCAAAAGTGTCCAAACTCTTTCATTAGATGAACATCAAATTTGAGGCCAAAATCGGTCCTTACTGGACCTACTCCTTTACATTCATAATTGGCTATGTCTGTTTTACACTGCAGCTACATACTAACTAATTGAGAGATCGTCCTCTATGATTTTCTTATGTAGACAAAATTCTACGTTAACATTTTATCGGTTCGTTGTTTCTCTCGTGAGTTCCTAGTTTATCCTTATCTATCAATGCTCCCCGTTTCTCGTAGTATTAAAATGTTATAAGCCCTTTATTGAATTAACATCCCGGAAAACTGCACTTCTAACATAGTACACATTGACTTTTGCATCGACATGAACATTGTTTAAAATGTTGTTTGTGTAGACCATCTCACTTCAGCGTTACTCTGCCATCGCACTTCGGCGTAACTATTAATAAGATAGCAAATATCAACATCAATTCAGCGTGATCAAAAACTTTCGCCAAATGGGGAAATATATCTCATTTTGTTTCATTATTTACCCTTTTATTTCACGATTTTTGTTTTCATGCTTTAGGTCAGCACGTATGTCAATTTTCATGAAATTCGGATTTCACTGGTTGGCAAAACAGGAACCGGGAAAAGTGCAACAGGAAATACTATTTTAGGGCGGAGATGGTTTTCTTCAAAATAATCATCAAATTCAGTTACATCCGAAACAACAATTGGGAAAATGAGATAGAAAGGAAAAGTATTTACAATCGTAGATACTCCCGGATTATTTGACACTAAAATGACAGAAGATGGACTGAAATTAAAATTAATCAGGTGTTTTGGTATGTTGTCACCTGTACCGCATGTACTTAAAACACAAAGGTATACAGAAGAAAAAATAAAGACTACAATTCAAGTCATGGATCTTTTGAAAGAAAATCCCTACCGCCATATGGTTATATGCTTTACTGGGAAAGATGATTTAAATTTTGATGGAGTGACCGAAAATGAATTTTTGCAGGAGTGTACTGGTCATCTAAGAAATTTGATAAGTCGGTGGAAAGGAAACGTTTTGTTTGTAAATAATCGTTTAACGCAGACGGATGAAATCGATGATCAATGGAAACATATAAATACTTTTATTGAAAAAATTCAAAACCAGAATAATCGTTCTTATTACAGCAATGCTCTTTTCAAGCAATAGAGGAAACCCTAGAAAAGCGAATAATGGTGGCGACACAAGTAGCAGTAATAAATATGGGAACGCCGCAAGTGGCAGTACTAAATAAATCGCGTGCACTACTTCAATGGAATATTTCTGAGAATGAATCTTCTACGTCAGATCTTCAAAACGTTTATTTGATCTTACAAAATGGATTTGTACGTCATTGATCAAAGTGTTTATAACCTGGTATATTCCAATATTTATGTTCGATATCATGAAAATGAAACAAGAAATCATGTATATATTTGCATTTTTTCACAGTAAATTGGAACATTAAAAGTTTGTTTTTTAGTTTGTGATACATGTATATTGACTTTTTATTGATATTTTAATGACTATTGTCAAACTTGAGCAGGACACAATCAGTAAAATTTGAAATCATTAGGATATAGTGTTTGATGTATATACATGTATACATGTAACAATCCAAGACCGCGAAAACATATCGCTAGTACAACGATAGCCTCGGTCATACCTTAACGGAAAGATCGAATGGATGCCTAACGGATAACATTTTTTCAATCCGTTCGTGTCTGTTAGACGTCTTTTCTTATCCGTTAGGCGTCCGTCCATATCCGTTGCATGTCACTTTAGCGTACGGTTTATCCGTAGACGTCCGTTCTATCCGGTTGAAATTTTTAAGCATGTTCAAAACTTTGAACGGACGTCCAATGGATGAAATGTCCGTTGAACATCTGGTAGGCGTCCGTTTTGTACGTTACTCTTCCGTTTCGTTTCCGTTTCGTATCCGTTACGTGTCCGTTATACATCCATTGGTGGTCTGGCAGATACAATTCACCAACTGACTTCTATCGGACGTCTAACGGATAAAACGGATATTGAACGAATGTGAAACGGACTTCTACCGGACGTATAACGGATAAAACCGATGATGAACGGATCTGAAACGGATAAATGCCAATTTAAAATTTCGTGTCCGAAATGCCAATTATTGGTATGTCAGATTTCTTAAGGTTCATGATTTCTTTTTATTCATAATCGATCTTAGAGTAAGGGCATGTCTCCACAATCAAGCAGCTCGTATTCAGGCCAGCCACTGCCATTTAGCGGCACTTTGATGACAAACCAAAACCAGTTACACAGAAACATTTTGAATGTTTATGCGATATACATGTATTAATATTGTCGATTTTAATTTTTCAGTATATCTTGTTCATCCGTTTTATCCGGTACGCTTCCGTTAGGTGTCCGTTTTATGCGGTACTCGTCCGTTGGATTTACGTTCGACATCCGTTCTGTCCGTTTCTCGTACGTTGCATATCCGGTGTGTGTCCGTTATGCATTCGTTACACATCCGTTTTATTCGGTCAGTACAACAACGGACTCCCAACGAGTAACAGTTTTGTCAACGGACAACTTTTATTTTCATCCATTAGGCTTCTGTTGTTCGTGCTATCCGGGAATGTGTGACCGTGGCTATACAATAAATGATACAATCGACCAACCAAATCGCGATGGTGACCGTAAAACTAATGTTGTGTCGATTTTAGTCATTCTTCATCATTACTGTGTTGTAGCCATGTTGTGTAAGGAGCACATCTCTGTTTATTTGGAAATTAAAGTATGAACATGTACGAGCGTAAAGTTTTGCATCGGTTTAATTTTGTATTTGAAAGTGTTTGCAATAAAACAGACTATTGAATATCACGTTGAATATATTGCGGTGGTATAAAATTCGCGGTTAATAAAAGCTAAACAAGTAGTTATTCGTATAGTAGATTGATGTACGACAGGAAAAGCAGTACAATGACGTTTCATTAAAAATAATTGCGGCGGTTTAAGTTTTCAACACAGAAATGGAATCTCTAGAATACAAATACAAAATAGGTTTTTCTTTATTTACAATGTATAAGCACAGCTGAACTTTGCTAGTTTTGTATATTTTTTTTAATGTTTGCTTCATTTATGTTTAAGTGTTAGGCGTGATGTCTATTTTCGCTTAGCAAGTGCATTGTGGTTAAGGGGCCAGCTTAAGCCCGCCTCCGGTTGCAGTATTTTTTCGCTGGTTTGAAGACCCATTGGTGGCCTTGTGCTGTTTTCTGCTCTTTGTTACGGTTTTTGAATCGTTGACGCATTAGTACGGCGGCTTCGTGGAAAGTTGTGCACATCCTGCTACAAGCATGAAACTTGGCACTTCATCTAGTATTACTCTTTGGTTTCAGATAAGGAGGCAATCTGAAATTGTCCAAAAGGTTTCCTTCGTATCATATTTGTCCCATCGCCATTCATAAGCGTCTGAACTAGTTAGTATAGAAACCAATTCCAAGCTCGTTACTCAATTACACCCGCCATGCATTTTGCACGTTTTACATGCTGGAAATGACTAGACCAGCTCGTGGAAATAGCCTCAATTAGATGTTGTTTTTTTTTGTAATGTGTTTATTGGCAAAGAACTACATGTATATTAACAATAGTAAATAATTTCATAGTACATCAGCAAAATCGAGACAAGTACATAAAGTTGATATTTTGAATCCTTCTATAAACATATAATATTATTAATAATAATTTGAAAAAAATAGAAAATCTTAATCTGAGGTAGCATGGATTGGGTAGATATTTTTATTACATGAAAGTTAACTTATAAAATCATTCTATTAGTTTGAGCCAGGGGTTCCAGATGGTGTACGCTCTTTGCAGTGGTTTATTTTTATAAAATATTATTTTTTCAATAAACAAATTTTCTTTAAGATAATTTTTTAAGGCTATACTATTTACTTGTCCACATTGCATTTTTGTTTTGTATTATATAGTATTTAGTTAATAGTATTATGAGATTTCTTATGTAGTTTTTTTCTGTTTTTTCTAATATCCCAAATAAGACAATATCTAAATTAAGTGGTAGTTCAATCTAGACTTTTGAATATATCCATTTATTAAGGTCTTCCCAAACATCAAAAACTTTTGGACATGTCCAGAAAATGTGTTCCATCGTTTCTATTGAGTCCGAACAGAAAGTGTATTTATTGTTTTGTGAGACTTTAATTTTGTAGAGAAATTTATTAGTTCCCAAAATTCTGTGATTAATCCTGTATAGGAGCCACTGTAATTTTAGTTTTTAGTAATGTAAAACGGAAGTCTGTATATTTTATTCCAAATAATATTATGTCTATTTAAGATTAAGGACCACTTTTTCTGTGATGTGATATTTGTTATTTTTTCATTTAAAACATTGTACATGTCTTTTGATCATCCTTTTGTAGATTTCATAAAAATAGAAATAGTAGTTGGCATAATTGGCCCATAAGGCTTGATAAGCTGATTACCTTCAATATTAAGACTTTTCATATAGGAATAAACAGCTGACATTACTCCTTGAAATATAAGAAAGTTGGTACCAATATCATATGTTTTTTTTAAATTCCTGCCAATTCATTAAATGTCCATCATTATCAATTAAATAATTTATTAGCCAGACGCCCTTTTCAGTCCATTTTTTATACAGAGGGATTTGATTCTCAATTTTAATTTCTTTATTATTCCAAAGATTAGATGTGATAAAATCGTATTCGTTCTTAATAGCTATTTTGGTTTGTAGTTCAGTCCAAGCATTAAAAACCTCCTGCCAAAAAGGATTTCTTACTTGTGTTCTTGAACCTACCAAGAATAGTTCATTTAATTCAATTTTTTCAGTACAAGTTAGTAACTTACAATAATTATTAGTTTGTTTGATTATTCTTCTTATCCAAGTTAGTTTTAATCCTTTGATGTATTGTTTTAGATTTAACATGTTTAGTCCACCCAGTTCATATATTTGAGCAATTGTTTCTCTTTTAATTTTGTCTGGTTTACCATCCCAAATAAAATCAAATAAAATTTTTATGAATTGATTTAGTAATCCATTATTAAGATTTGGTAAAGTTAGAAATAGGTGATTGAGCTTTGAAATTATAAGACTTTTAATTATAGTAATTTTTCCAATTGAGGATAAGTATTTGTTAGACCAGGTTTTCATTGTTCTTTCTATCTCTTTAAATTTGGGTTCAAAATTTAGTGTTTCCATTTCCTGTAAGTCTACTGAATATTTAATACCCAAGAGCGTAAATCTGTTGGAACCCCACTCCAATCCTCACTTAACACACATTGTATCTTGGCTATATTTCTTTTTCCCAATCCAGACTACCTTTGTTTTCTCTAAATTCATCTTGATACCAGACCATACAGCATATAGTTCTAAAACACAAAGGACTCTGGTGAACCATCTAAAATAAGTGTGGTGTCATCGGCATATTGTGATATCAAAAATTCTGAGTCTTCAATAGTAATACCTTTTATATTTTCGTTTTTTCTAAGTAATATTCCTAAAATTTCTGCACATAACAAGAAAATGTAAGGGGATAAAGGATCCCCTTGTCTGCAACCTCTTTCAATTGTAAAAAAATCTGATAGAAAATTGTTCTGCGTTATTGCTGATTTGGTATTTGTAAAAAAAGTTTTATGGAATATCCAAAGTTGAAAAAATCAAGAACGTGTTCTATTAAAATCCATGATATTGTATCAAACGCTTTTGCAAAGTCAATGAGGAGGAGAATGCCTGGAATATCATTTTCTTCAGTGTAGTGTAGTAAATCGTATATTAGACTGGTGTTTTCACCAATAAATCTACCAGGTATAAATCCTGTCTGGTCATTATTAATTAAGATTATTAAAACTGACTTTATCCTTCCTGCAATACAACTTGATGCTAATTTATAAATATTATTTAAAAGACTAATTGGCCGCCAATTCTTCATGTATTGTTTTGGTTTGTCACCTTTTGGTATGCAAGTTATAATGCCTTGTTTTTGGGTAATAGACATTTCCCCATGATTATAGTCATATTTAATTGATCTATGTATGAATTTACCTATATCAATCCAAAAAAAATTTATGAATTCATTTGTGTATCCATCCGATCCAGGGATTTTCTATTTTTTCATTCTTTTAATTGCATCCTTCTAACGACTCTTTCATATTTTCAGATAATTTTGGTATATCTTTATGGGGCAAAGCTTTGCTCAGATTAATAGATTTTATTGTCTCATTTTTGGAATAATTTTTCGCTTCGTTTTGAATTCGTTTTTGGTTTTCAATTATATTTCCTGATTTATCAATTAATTTAGGAATTGTTTTATTTACATAATTTTTTGTCTCTAAATTTATGAAATATTTTGAAGGTTTCTCTCCTTCTTCTACCCATTGTGTTTTTGACCTTATGTATTGACCCCTCATTTTATTTTGTCTGAGAATTCTAAGATCTGTTTTTTTTTTATCTGTTCCAAAATTTCATCTGTTTGGGTTATTTCTTCCAACTTGTTTATATCTTCAGATAGGAAATGTTCTGATTTATTTGTTTCTTTCTTTTTAAATGAAGCATATGATATTGTTTTCCCCCTAATTTCAGTTAACAATGTTTCTAAAAATAATTGATCACTAATTGTAAACTCAATTTCACTAGAGTCTATTAAATTTAGGTTTTCTCGATTATATACAAGAGAAGCATATTGCTCTTTGGTTTTATGTATTACCTCTTTAACAATATGGACATAATTTGGATCATATAGAAGAGAGTTGTTAAATTTCCATAAACCCCTCCCAATTCTGAAGTTATTAAGTTTTATTTGTAAAATAATAGGTGAGTAATCTGATTTATAATTATTTTGTATTTTTAAGTCATGTACATTTGGATAAAAGCTCTGTGAAACTAAAAAAAATCTAGTCTGGCCTGTTTTATAGGCTTTGGTTTCCTCCAAGTATATCTTTCACTTTCTGGATATAGTTCTCTAAAGGGATCAGTTAGGTTGTAAATTTCCTTTATATCTAAAACTTTTTCCTTGGCTTTATGATTATTTATATTTAAGTAATTAAAAGTATCAAAGTCTTGATTTTGCACTAAGTTATAATCTCCTGTCACAATGACGGTATGATTATCAAATTCTTCAATTATTTCACTAACTTTATCATAAAAATCAGGGCTGTCACTGTTTGGACCATATAATGTAATTAAAGTAATATTGCTATCTTCAATTTTAATATTCAATCCTAATAGATTACCATTTTGATCTTTTTTACTTTGTAAAATCTTATATTCAAAATTATTATTAAATAAAATGGCCACGCCTCTTTGATTTGAAGAAAAGGAACTAAAGACACATTCTCCACCCCATTGATTCTTAACAAATTGTTCATCTTTTTCAGAAAGGTGTGTATCCTTAAGACAATACATGCTACAATTTTTTGCTCTTAGATAGTCTAAAACATCTCTTCGCTTTTCAATTGAATTAAGTCCTTGGCAGTTGTATGAGACAATCTGAATAAGATTATTTTTCATTTAGAGTATAAATGACACAAATAGTTTGAACATAATTTATATATAAAATGACAGAAGAAGTCCCACACAACTGGCAATAAGTAAAGAAAATTTAACACAATGTGTGTTATGTAGTAATGGTCTGGTCTCTGATTCAAACATGATGTTAATAGTAATACTTCTTCTATGATTTCTATATCTTCATGTATATTTGCCAATAAAATAATAAACAAAATAAAAAAACTTTGTAAAGAAAAGAAATAAAAAAAAAATTGAGTAAAAAATAAAGGAAAATAATAAATAAGAGCAAGTTAAAAAATACAAGATATATACCTGCAAATGGTATAGTCACCCAGCTAATTGAAATTACAATTTATAGTCTTCTGTGGGGGGAGGTATTTGTTATACTTCGATCAAAGGTTAACATTATGAAATGATCATTCATGGAGTTGAAAGTATAACTTGATTTATGAATAAATCAGCTGTACTCATCACATCATTCTTTTGCAGTTTTAATTAGTTAATATTTTTTAAAAATATACTGAGTACAGCTCTTGTTTCAAACTAAAAAAAAAATACAAATGCAATGAATATCTTTTTAGTTATTTCCTTTTGATTGTGAAAAGTAGATTTGTGTTAAATCTTGAAATTATTTTTGTCTTTACTTTTCCTAAATTGTCACCGAAGAATGTTTTAGCTAAAGTTTTTTTTTATTTTCAAGTTTCACTGTCAAGGTTTCATTGCATGTTTATGAACATCTTTGGTATAAATATTATCCATTAAGACGTGTATACTATAGTTCCTGAACATTAGTCTTAAAAGTGGAATATGTAAATGCAAACAATATATGTAACAACAAATTAACACCTACTACCTGTGTTTAAGGAGCAATGTAATGAGATATTGCAATGTATACCAAAGCTTCCTATTCAAAATATGAAGTCATAGCTTATTGGGCAATCATGACAATGTAAACTTTATGCTAATTCTGATCTCATCTACATTTATCCATGTGTACAGAAAAAGAAAGGCCTGCTTTAGATGTCAATATAAAGTATGAGGAAATTAGTTATCACTGTTAAATAAGAAGCTACTTAAATTATTAAGTCTAAGTTATATGATTATGATAACATTGTTTTGTAGTAGCATTAAAAATTGTGATTAATAATAATATATATTATTTCTGTTTCATTAACGTACTGCCAAAACATTAGAGTGATTTAAAAAAAAATACTAAAATTTTTGAACTCTAAAACACTCTTTTTGAATTATGTGTACATAGACACTTATTTCATTTAGAATCAAAATGCACCAAAGACTCATGATGAATACAAACTGTTCTTAAACAAAGTAACATTTTCTACATGCCAACCAAAATAAATCGGTTCATTTCATATATGGTTTCGACTTTAAACAATCTAATTTAAATACAATCTGTCTTAACGTCAACTCATGTATCTTATTTCAGAGAAGATGGGTGCCTCACCGTCGCAAGTAACACAGAGTAATAGTGATAATAGTGATGACGCAATAATGCGACAGAAAGCCACTAGTGAAGGTCCTTCTGGCGTAGGAAGATATATCGAGAATAATATAGACAGGTGGAAAAACGAAACAGTCAAATTTGAAATCATTGGCCGGTCAGCTACGGGAAAATCAAGTTTTGTTAATCTCGTAAGAGATCTCAAAGAGGGTGACTTAGGTTAAAAGTTGGACGTGGTAATACAACACGAACGCCAACACCTTACAACTATCCAGAAGACAAACAAATTGTATATTGGGACCTACCAGGTGTTGGTACGCTGGAACTCCCTAAAGTTAACTATATTGAGCAAATGAAACTTCACGAGTACGATTATTTCTTTGTTTTTTTTTTTACACAGTTTTACAGGAGGTCGATTTATGGGTTGTAATACAGTTGATTAAGATGAGAAAACCATTTTGTCTTGTCCGATCAAAAGTAGATGTGGACGTTAAGATGGGAATTGAACAAGGAATTGACGGAAAAACTGTCATGATAAATCTAAGGACGGAAATTTTAAATTCGATTAACAAACCTGAAAATAAACAACTGAAAGCTCATTGCAAATTATTTTTTATTTCCTGTATGGAAAAGGGAATTGGGGAAATAGATACATTATTCCGGCATATCAGGGAAAATTTGTCCTCCATGAAATTTGAAGCAGTAGTGTATTCTTTGAGTACATTATCACAAGAGGTAATGGAAGAAAAATATAAATCACTAAAAAGTAGAGTCAATAAAGCATCAATAGGAACAGCATTAATTGCAGCTTTACCTATTCCTGGATTGGATGTTTATGCAAATATCGAAATACTTGTAAAGGAAATCAAACACTACATACAAGTATTTGGACTAACAAGCGAACAAATTAGAAAAATAAGTTATCCTGACCAGAAGCAGCTGAGATGCAAAGAATTTTTTGGATTGGGATATGCGAGAAAAATACGCAAGATAGTGACAAAGCTGTTTATTCAGAAATATGGTCTTTTGATTACAACACTTTCTATTTCTGATATTATTCTCCCAATTGTTGGGTCTGTAGTTTCGGCTGCGGCTACTGCGACCGTAGTGAATTCATTTCTCAATGACATTTTGGAAAATTTAAAACAAGATGCAATTTTTGTATATGACCTCATCCTACCATTGCCAGCAAGAATCATTAGAAAATTGCATGCTATTTTTGAAAAAGAAGGACAGGAAGGCATCAACAAGTTCATTTGGGATGTTTTGGATAGAGGGAAGGAGGGACCAGGAGTTATAGGCGAACTTAATTCAGGACAAATTGAATTTCTTAATCATATTCGTTGCTTAAAGATAGGTAATTCAGGTTTTGCTAGGGACAATAAAAACACTACCCCATATTACCATCCAAATATTGAAGGGATCGTATTCATCCAAACAGATCTATCTGGTTCAAAAGAAATGCAAATTAGTTGTTACGACGACTTCTTCGTTTTCTTAAACGGTCATATATACGCAGAAGACATATCGATATTAAACGAACTTGCTAAAATAGAGAAATCATTTTCCGTAATCAGAACAAAGTATGCACCAAGAAAACAGGAACAAGATGCAATTTCAGGGAGAGCACTATCAGTTAAAAGAGACGAACAATACTTCGTTAATCAAGAAAAAATAGATCTGATCAAACAAGAAATTTTAGTCAAAAAAGAAAAAGAAATACATTTTGTTAATTCAGAAATATTGGTTAAAAGAGACGACGAAATAGATTCGATTACACCAGTACTTTTGGATAAAGGAGACGAAGAAATAGATTTGGTCAAACCAGAACTATCCGTTAAAAGAGACGAAGAAATAGATTCGGTTAAACCAGAACTATCCGTTAAAAGAGAAGAAGAAATAGATTTGGTTAAACCAGAACTATCCGTTAAAAGAGACGAAGAAATAGATTCGGTTAAACCAGAACTATCAGTCAAAAGAGAGGAAGAAATATATTTGGTTAAACCAGAACTATCAGTCAAAAGAGAAGAAGAAATAGATTCGGTTAAACCAGAACTATCAGTCAAAAAAGAAGAAGAAAAAGATTCGGTTAAACCAGAACTATTAGTTAAAAGAGACGCAGAAATAGATTCGATAAGGCTTCGAGAAATTTTATGTCCACATATGTATAACGATATTGAGTATGAAAACGATATGGATCTAAATGTGGGCGTTCTGACATGTTTGAATATAGGCATCCCTGAAATTGATGAATTTATTCACAATTTGGTTCAAAATTTACCACAAACTAAGTCCGAAGCATTTTTGAAAGCCTTACATCCAATGTCCAAATTAGTAATTGAAGAAAAATTTCAATCTCTAAAAAAACGAATTGTTTGTGTTACGATTGCAGCGACACCGACGAAAGCATTCCAAATACCAAGTATTTGTTTTCCAGTTATCATGCACATTCTTGTAGATGAAATAACACATTATATCAAGGTACTCGGATTTTCAGATAGAGGCGAAGAATTATGCAGAATTACGAAAGTTGAAGCTAACAAACTATTATGCAGAGAACTTTTAATGCCTGATGTAGTTTTTTCAAACATTATTAATAGACGATTAAAATTATTGTCTACAGATGCGAATGAAAATATAGCTGACATGTTTGTTCCAGTCGCTGGTTCTGTTGTGTCTACGGCAAAAAATGCTGCGAACGTGTACAAATGTCTAACACGGTTTTTGGATGAACTCAAACATGATGCATTTGTCGTTAACGATCTTGTTTTAGCTGAATATGAATCAATGGCAATGTGAGTAATATAATTAACTAAAAGTTAGAAACGTACGTCCCAAGTCAGGAGCCTCTGGCCTTTGTTAGTCTTGTATGATTTTTAATTTTAGTTTCTTTTGTATAATTCGGAGTTTAGTATGACGTCCATTACCACTGTACTAGTATACATATTTTTAAGGGGCCAGGTGAAGGACACCTACGGGTGCGGGAGTTTCTCGCTACATTGAAGACTCATTGGTGGCCTTTGGCTGTTGTCGTCTCTATGGTCGGGTTGTTGTCGCTTTGACACATTCCCAATTTCCTTTCTCAATTTTATTTTGATCAAATTGTACGTAATGTAAGTAATATACAATATTTCCCAACTTAAATTGGTCAAACTGTTAACTTATATTAGCTACTATTTATAGCGCATTTCAAAAGCAATAATTAAACTCTCGAAAGTGCAAACATATATAGTGTTGTTGTTTTGGTTGTTTTTTTAAATCCAGACACATGGTTGATCGTTATTTAAAACTACCATAGCACAGTATTCACATAACTCTTTTCCAAAAACTTTTTGATAAAAACAATTTGTTTTTATGCAGACTTATCTCGTTATAAACTAGTTTGATAACAGAATATTCGATTACTAAAACTAAAAATCAACCAAGACTATATCATTATCTGAAATAATATAAAGCTATTAACTGCATTTCATTCTTTTGTCACTTGTCCAAAATTGATGAAATATTTGAATAGATAGGTCATATATTATGTACAATATTGGCTCGGACGTTTTGACACAGAAGAGCATTTCAAAATTGATTGCGTTGGCAGAACTTAACGATTAAGTTTATAAAATACCCGGGGAAACGGGGTGCAAAATATGTAACATAGTCATACATGATTCTGTTTGTGTATCATTTCAGGTTTTACCAGAACAGCTCATAGAACATGTAGAAACGGATTTTTAATATTGTTCAATAGGAAATCTAACAAGACTCAAAGGAACAGACGAAAACGTTTGTCAGTAAAGTGTAATATATAAAGTGAAACATTGAATAGTTAAATACAATGTATATTTTCTTGAGTGGGAAATTTCATCAGAATGTCTGTTTATTTATCAAAAGCTACTGTGTATATTGATTTAACAATAAACATTAATATTAAATGATAAATGTGGCATAAACGTCAAAGTAACATGAACCCATCAACACAAAAACGTAAAAAAACGCCAAAGGTCTTTAAGACATATTTTATAATAGACAAATATCGTATCCACATATCTCTTTTTGCGACCCGAAGTTTATAGATAAATTTAAAATGTGTCAAGTCAAGCCTTTAGTGATGTTAATGTAACAATCACATCAAAATCATGATCGCCCTCTTAAAGCATAACTTCAAAATAGTTATGGATTCCTTTAATCATAATAATCAACAATAGTCCTTTTTAAGAGACAAAAAGACTGTTAAATATTATCATCTCTTAACGATTAACATGCTGTTGTTCCTGCGGACAAATCTTCAAATATTATTGTTTTTATGTGTAAATCGTACTACTAAGCTTGTAAAAAAGAGAATAGGTGAGCACTCAGGAAGTCCAACATACAAACCTATATCATTTGACAAGGATGATATTTTTGCGAATCATTAGTCAGTAAATGGACATTTCATTTTCTAAACAAGGAACCAAGACTTCGTTGATGAATATTCTGTATCTGCTATACAAATAATGCACGCTGGTCTTAAAATAAAGATTATGCGTACTGACGTTGTTGAAAATCTTAATATCATGTTATAGTAATCTCCCATTTGTCTTTATTAATACTCGTTTTTTTTTGTTAAGTCTGTTTATTGTGATATCCATTTGACGTAACTCTATACTTATGCATCCCATTATACACTGAACGACAAAATTATTATATTTCTTTTATCAAATATGCGACTCTTCGTCAAAGTTAATGTAAATCTAACCATGTGTCTAACTGTAATTATAACAAAACACAATCAATCAGATAAAAATGTGTAAGAAAACAGCCTAGGGACAATGCCACTATTCCATGCATTTTATCCTATTAGCAAAATATTGCTAGTATTTAGCCAGTAGCATGGTTATACATTGTTTTTACTAAAAATTAGTGTAAGTATTGCATACTTTTTAATATTTGTGAAGTAAAAAATAAACGGGAGACATTTAATTAATTTATTAGACTTTATTTCTGAAACTTAAAAATACCCCTTAACGAATTGGAAGTTTAATAGGAACAAATTCCTACTTATATCAACACATCTTATGATCTAGCAATACCTGCCGCTTGAGCTGATGTCTAAAGACTATTAAGAGTTGTTTGCAAAATGTCAGACCAGGGAGATGCATATTAAACATTAAAACTACTAATGTTGGTCAAGTACAACGCTAAAATGTTGTAGCTAATAAATGAATGATTTACACATGCTGTATATATATTGTTTTCAAAAATATAATAAAAAGTAATTGTAATTTAATTGATTACAGTTCAAACACTCTGTAATGGTAATAGTGTAATTGATCATTTTTTCAATGTAATGTGTAATAAAATTATTTACATTCCAGTGTAATTGACCCCAGGTCTGGTGTCTCTCATGGTAAGGATTCGGTCCCTATACTAAAAATCTGTTGACCCTTTATGGGTGGATTTTACATATATGGATGAAATCGGATAATTAAAAAAGCAGAATGAGGTTGTTAAATTTGATGTATGCCTTTTTGTACTTCTTTGTTACATTTGTTTATTTTTATAGTGATTAAGATGGCAACACAATGTTGACTGCTGTACCCCTATTATATCATTTTCACCTATTTTGACAGTTTGTGATTGTTCACACAGGAATATGACAGCTGTTATTAATTCGCTTAATGTGTTTGAGCTTTTGATAAGGGACTTTTCATTTTAAATTTTCTTCGGAGCTCAGTATTTTTGTGATTTAACTTCATAACACAGACAGCCAAGTTCCACATAAGAAACGATGTTCGCTGAGGTCAAAACGACAAGTATGTTAAAAAAAATGTGTTACTATAACAAGTGCACTAAATGATTTATGTATTGTAATTCAATCTTTATTTAATTTTCACCATTGAATTATTTCAGTTTGTAAACTGATGCTACGTTGTATTTCTCATCGTTATTTTGACTCTGTTTGAATGTTTTCAATTAAAATACATCCTTTTAAGAAAGTAGAAAACATGAACCAAAAGAAAATCATTTGACGAAGAAAACAAACAATAAAAGGAAACATATAATCGCAATGAAATTTAAATTTTGCAATCGTTATGTTATCAATAGCAACTGCAATAAGTTGAAAGGTCTCCGAAGATCACAATCATTGAAACAGAGGACCTGAATTTTGGCTACCACAATGGGAACATATCCGAAAATATCTTTGATACGTTCTTACAATTGTGTTTCAAAAGTCATTGACATTATTAATAGGACATTGTCAAATAGTTCTCAAAGAATATGCTGCATGCACATGAAAAAGTAAAAATATTTCTACAAAAACTACGCCAGACGCGCGTTTCGTCTACATTAAACTCATCAGTGACGATCAGATCAAAATAAGTATAGAGCCAAAAAGGTAAAAAGTTGAAGAGCGTTGAGGACCAAAATTCCAAAAAAGTTGTGCCAAATACGGCTAGGGTATTGATAGATACACTTACTGGGGGTGTGATGAGATGATTGAAGCTGTTAATTAGTGATTTTTTCATACCAGACTTGTTTTTGTACTTTTATGAATCACAATTTATGACCAAAATCAGTAAAGACCGTCTAAATTGATTTAATTGATAATTTAAAACTTACCGTTATTCATGATGATATTTTTTTCGTTAAATAATCAAGAATTTTCTAAAAATACGGCCGAAATTTGGCCAAAGAAACTTACGTTAAATAAAACAAATTTAAACGGTAAAAACTATCCTTTCCTATATTCGGTTTAACAAAGAAAATCACACTAAAATTTACGACAAAAGGGTCAATTTATCGTTCCCTATTGTTATTGTCCCCATCTGGATGATGCTGTTTATTTGGCACCACTGTGCGGTGTTTATAATTCACAAATAGCTCACTATGCCCGTGACTGTTGTGACACTTTGGATTTTAACGAGCGCAATCTATGTTTTACTGGTAAATTGTTAAGCCATGGATTTCGTTACCACAAATAACTTTAAACCTTTAAAAAATCTTCAATAGATATAAAGATTTGGTTTTGAAGTTGAGTTGTACCTGCAAAAAACTAATTTCGAACGAGATAGCACATCCTCATTTTTACGGAAATGTTACTTACCGTGTCCGGAAATTTAGAAACGATCCTGGTAAACCTGTCGATACTTAAAATAAACTTATTCTAAAGGGTTACCAATTCAACACTGTAATTAGATCATTGAATATTGTTTTTATTGGTATGAAAATTGATTTTATTGGTACTTATACTGATTTTGTAATCAGCAAATTAAAAACAAACTATTGTTATATACAAAAACTCACTCATAGATCTACAATCTGTCGATACTTGTATCTTGACATTGTACAAGGCCATGCTTTTTTCTGACGTCCTAACATTAACTCCTTTGGGTTTTGGATGTTTACTGATTGATAATTTAGTCTTAGATGCACGCTATTACTATTAGATTAGTTGTTAATGGCTTTGCACTAGCTGTCAGTAACTGCGAGTACTCTCAGATCAGTTTGCATCACTATATGAAATAAAAAGCATGGAGCATCCTTGTTACTTTCCACCATATGAATTTTAACATGTTATATTCTACCATTATAATAGACATGTAACGAAAAGGTATATCCTCGACGCTGAGGTTGACAAATTAGGCTTTGAATTTAGGGACGGTGTCAAAACATTGATTATAGATTTAAATAGGTAAAATTAAAATCCCGTGCGTCTTGGTTAATTCAAATCACATTTATCTAGAACATCATTATGTAACATCCAATAGATACGACAATTGCTTTTGTGACATCATTGCTAGCTAAAACTTGTCATAAGACATAAAAGGTGTACGCGCACAGGAGTGGTCGGTCTAGAACAGGGGGGGGGGGGGGGGGGATTGAGGGTTATACAAGTTAATACGATTCTAGATTGATATTATATACATAGTTAGCAAGTTAAATTTTAGGTTTCTTTTGACCAAGTTGCTCAATCTGCCTTCTCTTAATTCAAAACTCCTGTCCTGCCTTTTCAAATTTAATTCTATAGCCCTCCCCCTCTCCCTGAAAAAAACAACTGGTACCTTCGTAGAGTAGCAATAGGTACCCATCCATCAGATTTTAATAAAAAAATATTTGTTTTAGAGAAACCCCCTAGCATTGTTAGCTTAAATAGAGGAAATCGGTCATCAGTGTCACTTTTTTCATATTGTCATTTTCTTATGAAATGGTTGGCGAATTTCCGCAAAACGTTTCAGGAATTTATGAAATACAAAATATCTGCATACGGTGGTGTTCAGATGTGTATGCAAAGTCATTATGCGATGCTTTTTAACCTCTGCAGGTTTGTTCAACCGTTGAGTAGTGAGTCATATTTTACACAAACCTCTTCTCGTTCTGAGCATATATGAAATATTTGCCACTGAACGTTAAGCAACCAACAATCAATCAAATCACAAACCCTTTATACAGAAAATACAAAATGAGTTAAAACTTTTTAAATTAAGATAAAGTTGGAAGGAAATAAAGAAAGAAAATACATGCATTCGAAGCTATATAACCGGGCGTAGGTTTTCTAAAACTATGTACATGTAATGCAACATGCCTCAAGTTGAAATTGTATAAAAATGTCTTTTAGTTGTTTTAAAACAGACCCCGTTGCTTTATTAAACTATATAAAAATGACCGTTACATATATATTCACTAGTAGGTATACAACAGCTTATTTGCAAGATATATTAAGGGCTCGACCATGAATTCACACACGTATGTACCCCGTGTCTCCGTTACCCCGCACATCTACTGCATTAACATGTCTGTCTCTATTCGTTCCATACGGAATTGCCTGCGAAAGGATCAATGCAGTTTTTAAATAAAATAAAATGTATACACAGGTTATCGCTTTTGTGTTATGACATAATCCCCATATTTAAAGTGTAATTTGTCAGCCTCAGCGTCGTTAATATACCTTTTCGTGACATGTCTATTAGTTATGTATGGAGCCCTGCAATGGACATGCAAAGAAAGGAAAATTATATTGTGCGCACAACTTAAATAAATTGTGCGCACGAAATAATATATTGTGCGCACAATTTAAATATATTGTGCGCACAACTTAAATATATTGTGCGCACACATTAAATATATTTTGCGCACAAAATAATATAGTGTGTGTTAAATTTTTTGACCTTACACATAGTACGGGTCTTCAATGTCTCTTGTTTAAAGTGACAGAATGGAGAAATGCATAAGGTTTTCTTTTGAAATGGGGCTAGAATACATTGAAATATTCATCACTGACTGAATGTGTATCAACTCCTGACAGGAATACTGAAGAAGTTACGTTTATTTCGTGTGACACTTGGTTTACCAACAAATGCGTTGGAAGCCTCCACTTTATATCAGAGTTTATTGGAACGGTTTGAAACAGACTTGGCAAAAGAGCGAGGAAACTATCGTACTTATGTAGACTATGACACTATGGCTTTACCTGTTTTCTTGTAAAAAATATTTAAAAAAAGTACTTTTTGCATTAATGCATAATACTTTATGTCTAATAATCTCAAGATTTTGTTTATGTTGATTGACTCAAGACTATCATGTTACTCAATTCACGACTTTGATTTTCTTACCCTGTTCGACAGTAGAGATGGTCATTATATTTAAAAGTCTTTACGTCTGTTCATCCGTCCGTCTCTGTTTATTGTAAATGTTTTGGTTATAGTTTATGATGAAGTTTTAGTGTCACCAACTTCATTGAATTATGTGGTTTCTTTAAAGGTATCATTGTAAAAGTGTAAAGTAAGTCACATCCACTGAAAACTGAATACACGTACAAGTTGGTTTTTTTTTTTATTATTATTATTAAAGATGACTATGTTTGATCATGATTAAGTACGGTTTTGACCCAAAATGTACTGTTCGTTATTGAAATGTGACGGTGTGTTCAGTCTAAGAAATTCACCATGAAGTTGTGATCAAATAAAGATAAAACTGGGTACATTAATAAAGCAGAAGATGCAATATGAGTGCCAATGAGACAGCTCTCCATCCAAGTTATAATTTATTAAAAGTTAACAATTATTGGTTATAATACGGTCTTCATCACGGAGCGTTGGCTCACACCAAACAGCACTCTATAAAAGGCCCAACATGACTATAACAAAACGATAAACAGACCAATAAACGACAATCACTGAATAACTAGCTCCCGACATAGAACAGTATGCTTATTATGATTTAAATTTTTAAGCGTTGTATACAAATGTTTTGAGGTCAAGTTATAGTTTCATTCTGATTAATAGAAGAGAGGACAAGAGGTCACTTATAGTATCTATTTTTGATCGATTTCATTATAAAATTTTACAGTATGTTGTTCGTATTCATTATGAAACTGAAATGTTACGAAACAATTTAGTAATAGTCAATGAAATTCCTAAGTGGAATATTTTGAAAACAAACGAAACAATTATGATTCATTTTTACCAAATATGGTCCGTTTTGGGGTATCATTTATTCAAAACCTTGTGGCCTGATTGACCGCGATCGATGCGATTGCCAAAGAGACAACTATATACATATACACCATAGCTCATACAAATACGGGTTATATTCTTCTCATACATTTTTATGATGGTATGATACTCAATCCCTAACGGGAAGGATTGTTCTTGACATTCATATGATTAAAAAATAATCTTTCAATCAGTTTAATTGAGGTGTGGAGCTGGCATGTCAGAAACTGCTAGTAGTCCTTGTTATTTTATGTATCATTGTCATTTTGTTAAGTTTCATTTGTTACCTATTCTGACAACGGACACGGGCTTCTTTACTGTCGGTATTTTTGTGTGTGTGTTTTTTTTTATCTGCATTGGCTAGAAGTATACAAGGAGGGTTGAGATCTCACGAAACATGTTTAACTCCGCCGCATTTTTTAGCCTATCCAAGGTCAGGAGCCTCTGGCCTTTGTTGGTCTTGTATGATTTTAAATTTTAGTTTCTTGTATATACTTTGGATAGATAAAGGAAAAGGTGGTATGAGTGTAAATGAGAAAACTCTCCATCTAAGTCACAATTTATAAAACTAAACCATTATAGGTCAAGGTACTGTCTTCAACACATAGCTTAGGCTAACAACGAACAGCAAGCTATAAAGGGTCCCCAAAATTACAAGTGTAAAACCTTTCAAACGGAAAAACCAACGGTCTAATCTATATAAAAAACGAGAAACGAGAAACAACTGTAAAATTTAGTATGACGTCCATTATCACTGAACTAGTCAATACTTTTGTTTATATATGCCAGCTGAAGCACGAAGTTTGGGTGCGGGGTTTTTTCTTGCTGTATTAAAGAACCAAATGTATCTGAGAAACAAACCTTATATAATTTGCGCGTCTTATAATTGTTTTGTACATTAAATATAAAAAAAGAAGATGTGGTATGATTGCCAATGAGACAACTATCCACAAAAGACCAAAATGACACAAACATTAACAACTATTGGTCACCGTACGGCCTTCAACAATGTGCAAAGCCCATACCGCATAGTTAGCTATAATAGGCCCCGATAAGACAATGTAAAACAATTCAAACGAGAAAACTAACGGCTTTATTTATGTAAAAAAATGAGCGAAAAATAAATATGTAACACATAAACAAACGACAACCACTGAATTACAGGTTCCGGACTTGGGACAAGCACATACATAAATAATGTGGCGGGGTTAAACATGTTAGCGGGATCCCAACTATCCCCCTATCCTGGGACAGTGGTATAACAGTACAACATAAGAACGAACTATAAAAATCAGTTGAAAAAGGTTTAACTCATCAGATGGACAAACATACAAGTGGACGTGGCCGACACATAAAAGACGCAATGAACAGATCTGAGAGTACTTGCAGTTATCTGACAGCTAGTTCAAAGCCGCTAACAACTAATAAAAATATCATGCATCTAAGACTAAACTATCAATCCATACACATCCAACACCCTATGGATTTAGTGTAAATACGTCATTAACAGCCAGAGAAAAACATGATCTTGTGCAATGCCAAGTTACAGGTATCGACAGATTGTAGATCCATGAATATGTATATAACATACTAGTAATATTTAGTTAGCTTTTTATTTACTGATAACAAAATCAATATTTATACCAATAAAAACAATATTCAATGATCTTATTACAGTGTTGAATAGGTAACCTTTTAGAATAAGTTTATCTAAAGGAGCGACAAGTTTACATGGATCATTTCTAAATTTCCGGCCATTGTTAACAACAATTCCGTAAAAATGAGGATGTGTTATCCCGTTTGAAATATGTTTTCTACAGGTACAACCAAACTTCAAAACCAAATCTTTATATCTATGGAAAAATTTAGTGAAGGTTTTAAGTAATTTATGGTAACGATATCCCTGGTTTAATAATTTACCAGTAATACATAGGTTGCGTTCGTTAAAATCAAAAACGTCATAACAGACACGGGCATAGCGAACAAGTTTTGAAATATAAACACCGTAAGATGGTGCCAAAGGAACATCACCATCTAAAAATGGAAAATTAACAATAGGGAACGAAAAATCGTCTCTTTTGTCGTAAATTTTAGTGTGGAGTTTCCCGCTTAAAACCGAAATATCTAAATCCAGGAAAGAACAGTTGTTACCGAATAAATTTGATTTATTTAAAGTAAGTTCCTTGGGGTAAATTTCAGCAGTATATTGAGAAAATTCTTGATTATCTAACGAAAAAATATCATCAAGATACTTTACTGAGTTTAGTCATAAACTGTGATTCGTAACAGTACAAAAACAAGTCTGCTATTAAAGGGGCACACTTAGTGCCCATGGGGATACCTACAACCTGTCTATAAACGTTGTTGCCGAAACGTACACAAATATTATATAGTTTAACTATACCTTTATGATCGTATCTGAAAATAGACCAGTTCTGAGATATTTAACATTAACCAATAAACCATGAATACAAAGTCAAGGTCAGATGATACCGACCAGCCAAATATATATACATTACAATAATTCCATAAAACAAATATAGTTAATTTATTCCTTATAGTATCTGAAAATCATACCAAACAAGAATCAAATAACTTGGACCAATGAACCATGAATATAAAATCATGGTCAGATTAATATAATTGCAAGATAGAAAATTTCACCATACAAACATTCAATACCCCAAATATATATCTAACTAAATGCTTATAGTATCCGAGAAATACTCCAAAACACAAACATTTTACTCTGCCAGACCACTTAACCCTCAAAATGATGTCAAGGTCATATGACACCTGTGAAGTGGATTTAGACATTAAAAACGTTCCATACAACCAAATATAGAAGAACTATTGCATTTGGTATCTGAGATTTTGTCTAAACCACGAACACATAACATGAACACGTAAAATGAGGTCATGGTCAAGTGAAAACTGTTTTCCTAATTTTGGGAGCACACCATTTCATTTTAGTGCGCACAGTATATTATATTGTGCGCACAATATGTTTAAGTTGTGCGCACAATATGTTTAAGTTGCGAGCACAACATATTTAATACATGCGCACATTATATTTAAGTTGTGCGCACAATATATTATTTTGTGCGCATAATATAATTTTTTTTTCTTTGCATGTCCCTAGCGGTGGTCCGTAGTTATGCGAGTGACAATCAACGTTGAAGTTGATATAAGAAAATCAATGGTCAACATTAAATGTCATTTTTGTCTCGCTTGCGACAAAAGTCAAAGTATGTTAGACATAGGTAATACTATCTGGCCGCGGCGGCGGAAAAACTTTATATTTCAAATGGAAGAAAACCATGTACCTTTTTAGAGTCTATGCAGATACCTAATGTTATAGTAGTTTTGCATCTGGAAACTAAAAACACAAAACATTATGAGTATATCTATTTAGTGTGTTATTTCCAGATGTTCCAATAGTTATATATATTGCTAGTTGTTTAAAATTGATGCACCAAAACTAAAATTGTTAAAAATTGTTTTTGTTTAGTACAATATGAAGTAATCAGTCAGCTATTTTCATAGATTTTAATTATTTTCAATTTTGTTTTCAACTGTAACTTTTTCTTTAATTGCTCCCTGGTAATCTGTTTGTCTATCTAACTCCATTGTATGTTGAAACTTATCTTTTTTAAATTAAAATAAGCCTATGACATTGTATAGCGTTTTGGCTAATCGTAAGTTTTTCCCAGTCGATTGAACTAGTATAATATTCAACAAAAGAAGAAATAAATATATTGTGAGTATTTGACCGTGTTTTTTGCAAGTCTTATTTTGATCAACCTTAAATATTTCTTTAGAAACTGGTTAACTGGGGTATGTGTTTTAAGGTCATACGATACAGTTTTTATCCGATAATGAAATTTGGATGAAAATTTCCATTACGTTACTTTTTACCGGATTAAATCAAATATGTAATAGAAAAAATGTACCATCGTGTGCTACTTTTTGACAAAATGTAGGTTTAAATTTCGGTTATTTCCTCAAAATTCTGATTTGTAGACGTATTTTGCATTCAACAGAAAAACATGTCTATTACTTTTTTTTGTTTTAAAAGATAAACACAAGCTGTTTTTTGTTAAATGATTTATAATTTCTGTTTTATATAAATATATTTGTACTTTTCATTTGACGTATAACTCATATTTAAAAAATATTCATTAAAAACCGTAATTTTGTAGAATATTTATCACATTATAAAACAAATTGCACTATTTACTTTTTCATGAAAATTGGAACACTTAATCTTCATACGTAATCAAACCAAATATCATTTTACAAAAGATGGGTCAATTAACTCGTTTTCAAGTTAAACCAGTTAAATGGAAAAAAAAGTTTTCCCTCGGTCCGACCGTTTTTCACAATTATGAAGTTTGAAAATAAGTTTTCTGCTTGCTTTGCTTCAAGTGTTATTATTTCTCTGTTATAAATTATTTATTTTGATTGTCTTTAATTGGATATTTGTATCTGCTTCTGTATTATTTATTTCATTGTTATGACACTTTCTTTTTCTTTGAATTTCTACCAAAGCATCAATACTTATGACCATATTTAAACAATTCTAAATATTTTTACTGTTATGAGTGCCGATGAGACAGCTCTCCACTTAAGTCACAATACATTAAAAGTAAACCATAGTAGGTCAAAGGTTGGTCTTCAACACGGAACCTTTCCTAACATCAAACAGCAAGATACATAAGGTCAAAAATGACTAAATGAGAAAAACAATTCAAATAGAACAATTAACGGTATAATCTATGTGTAAAAGGAAACAATTCGGAACCCTTACAACAAATGACAACCCCTAAACAACAAGCTTGTATCGAGAAAAATTTGCGTCAAACTGAAAAATTATTACACCAGTTTTTTCTATATAAAAAACTATTTACAAATGTGTATCATCGGTACATGTACAAGGACATCATTCGTAAATATGATTCAACATGCAGACATCTTAAACATGCAGGTATTTCTCGCCCAATTTTTATGGCGATATTTTTTACAAAGCACAAAACTGTCGGCATTCACCTCAAAAGCTAACAAAACATTTAAACAGACTTATGAAGGAGGGATATAGTTACGATACTGTTGTCAGGTCATCATAGTTTGCATATTTTGGCTTTAATATTGATTCGGAAATAAATACATTTATTCTAAAACCAGTTGTTGGCATGATACTGGTTATATTCTTCTCATAGATTTTATTATGGTATAAAACTAAACCTCTTACGGTAGCGATTGTTTTTGATTTTCATATGATGAAGACATAATCTTTCAATCAGTGTAATTCACGTCTGGAGCTGGAATGTCAGTTAACTGCTAGTAGTCCTTTTTTAATTTATGTATCATTGTCAATTGCTTTAGTTTCTTTTGTTACATATTCTGACATTGGACTCAGACGTCTTTTTTTTAAACTAAGTATTACTGTGCGTATTGTTGTGTGTTTTTTTTTCTACATTGGCTAGAGCTATAGGGGGAGGTTTGAGATCTCAAACAGCACGTTTAACCCCGCCGCATTTTTGCGCCTGTCCCAATTTTGAAACATCTGGGCTTTGTTCAGGTTGTTAGTCTGAAACAAGTTTTCCCCGCGAAAATATTAGTGAATATATCTAATAAATTATCGAAAAGTCAAAAGTTGAGAACCAACCTTTCTCGTATGAACAATAGTGAACATGATTCCTGTAACACACATTCAATTAAACATAGGATTTAAGATATTTTGTATTCGTATGCAAACTGTTGATTGAATTTTGATAGTCTAGTTAAACTCACCTTTTGCTTTTTCTATCGTTTATCTGTATGTCACGCGTGAGAACTGGAGTACTGATATCAGATAACTATCAGTAGGGAACGTTTGCCCGGGAAAGGTTCATAAGTGTATATTTTTGTTGCTATTGTTATAACGATCGTTTTACATTTTCCGGAGTAAAATCTTGACATCACCGTAAAACATGTTATTGATACTGTAATATAGAATCAATATTCACGGATTGTTTTAATTTTTACGAAACAAATCGTATCACAAACAACAATATGTTCCATTTATTAACAGACAATTATTGACAGGTTCCTGCCTAATTTCTTAATTTTCTTTTGATATGTTTACTCTTACAACAAAAAACATTATAATATTACTTGTTTGATTAAATTTGCTCTACTGCTCTTTATTCATAACCATGTCCAATATTACCATATATTCACATGCAAGTTGTCTACCTTACGTTTTATGATAGGTAATGTCAATTATTGTACCCAAATATCAAAATACTGTCGCGTCATAAGCCGATTGTGTACCTATAACAACCTTTAGAAAATATTATAACGATTCTGTCATATTTAAAGTTGGCCAACATGAGAAACCATGAAAAACAAAACCGGATAAAATTAACATTTCCCTCAAAATGTATAAGGTGTATAACCGAGGAACTCTACTCTTTTCGGCAAACGATCCTCTGACTGAAAACTTTAAAAAATTTACTAATTTTCACTTTTTCAAACACATGTTGAGGATTTATCACCTTGCTCTAAAGACACTACTGAATACCTTTAGAATGCACTCAAAGCCTTTTCGTCTAGACATCACACTTGTTTCTATACATGTTGCTGTTAGCGCTTTCTACACGAATATTTTACATTTTAAAATTAAGAATATCTTCCGTAATACTCCGTAGATGGCACAATATCCACAGACCTTTTGAAAGACAACGGATATTTAGAAATATTTACATAAAGAAAAGCAGCATTTTGATGCACGGTGCTATGGTTATCCGGTAAATTCAGGTTTTAAGTGTCAATCGCATTATGATGCAACAACAAAAACAATGATATGCAAAATAAGAAAATGTGGTATAATTGCCAATGAGACAACTCTCCACAAAAGACCAAAATGAGACAACTATCCACAAAAGACCAAAATGACACAGACATTAACAACTATAGGTCACCGTACGGCCTTCACCAATATAAAACCAAATCGTAGAGAAAAAAGCTCTGAACTCAAGGCGGCAGAAAATATCATAAGGAGGACATTGCTATATTAACGAGATAAAAATAAACAGAACTTAGAAGACGTCTTTTGTTTTTGAACTAATATATTAGTTTAAACTGCCATGTCTGTTGCCTGTTGTTCAAAACAACAACCAACGATGTAACCTGGTTTGGTTGATTGAATATTGTTGGTTGCCTTGAGTCCAGTGGCTAATATTTTGTAGAATATGTACAAGTCCAGGATAAAATAACAATTAAATACAATAGGTACATGTAAGTCCTGTAAAAGAAATCGTAGAAATTCAGACTGCTACAAGAAAATGAAGGTACAGCTGATAGTGCGGAAAGCAATTTACGGCGGATATCGTGGCGCTCTTTCTCTCTCTCTCTACATCTTCTACAATTCTCACCGGACGTTGCTGTGCATTGCACATCCCGTGCAACAAAACGGACGACCAACTTAGACAAGGTTTTTTTTCATGTTTAATCGAGCATATCTTCTAAATTTAACTAGTCAACCGCAATCAAGCACACTCCCGAAATTTAACCTTAATGCTTATTTGAATTTCGCCAAAAATTTTATAACTGAAGGCAGATTGTTTTTAACAATTAGGAAAACGAGTTCATTATCTTGTTACCATACTGTACTTTGACCTATAATCGTTTACTTTTATAGATTGTTACTTGAAATAGTGGAGTTACAAATCAAGGACTGGCATACCTGCAGGCTAAAAAATGATATTTTTTTTGCAATGCCAATACCCTAAGCTAACTGTTTTGCCCCGTCGTAGACATTTTCTGCAGTGCAGTTTTTTATAGAATGGAAAGGAAAAGACATTTGTATTTTTTTCTAAATTTCAAAATGGGAAAAAGTTTGAATTTTGTTACTTTTTCTTCTGTCTTTTGACATATGATTTTGTATTTTGTACAGAGTTTAATTGTTTATTCATATTGTTAAACTAGAATTCCTTAATTTTGTTCTTAATTTTGTCCATTTTCACTCAGTTTAACGAAATCACACTATGTATCAAATTAACGAAGTGGTTGCAACATTTGTAAATTTAGATTACATTGATCAGTCAGGGGCGTTACTTAAACAAGTTTTTTTTTAAAGTTACTTATATAAGTATTTTTTGTTTTTGAAAATAATAAAATAACTTAAAAGAGTTATTTTAAATTCTAACAGAAGCATAGACTAAATGTAGTTTGAATGAGTTTTTACATCATTTTATATAATAAAATAAAGACTTTATTAGATTTGAGAGGAGAATAGAGATAAAGGGTTCCATTAAGAATTGTTACAAAAATATTACTTGAATCAGTTATTTTATACATTTTTGAAAAAAAAGAAATAACACTTATTTAAGGAACATATGTAGTTGATTTCGGTTACCAGTTATAAATAACTTCAAATCTTAATTAATTCACAAGTATCTCTCTTTTTATATCAGTCTTCCTTCAATATTTTGGAGGAAAATGATAATTTAATAATCCCAAGAGACCAATCTTTGACCCAGAAGCGTCGGTATGAAAGATAAGTGCGTCAGAAAGTTAATTAGTATTTCAGAAGGATTAGATTTTATATTTCATGGGAAAAATAACCAGATGACTGTGAAAATTTGTTAAAGCTAGTAAAATCTGTATTATTGGACACCCATAAAAATAATATTCAGAAAAGTTACGTATATAATTAATATTTAAAATAGCCTCATTTTCAACATAACTTGTATAGGTAATTTTAATTGTTACTTGTTTAAGTAATGCCCCTGACTGATGATAATTTCATGATTTTCCGAATTAAAATGATTTAAACTTCCTATTGAAATGTTTCGAAGCCATTCCAAGTCAGTATTTCTAATAAATTAACTTTTATGAAGATTTTAAACTTTGCATTATAGTCCAATGAATATGATATGGACCGCATCGTTATTCTGATGCTCATGGAAAAATTGTAGTAATGCTTCGGAACTTCCTGTTGGCAAACTGCGAAAAATCTTAGCAATAACAAAATGCATACTTGCTTTAAACATAAACATGTTTACCTTATTTCATCTTGGTTTGAGATTACATTTACATCACCAGTTTGGCTCTAAATATTTCATGGTTTTAGTGCATCCTATTCTGAAGTACGTATATATCGGACTAGTTTACATATTTGAAAATAAACAGAATCCAAGACATGTCCTATGTACCTTATGGTATTGCTCTATTTAGGAAAGATTGTCGTGGTAAACAGGAGGGAGCAGAAAATATATACTTAAATGCAAAAACAATCGATGGTAAAAATTCATTTCACTCCATGGCTAGAGTTGTATTTCAGTATCAAAACGAATCATCAAAAGCCCACATGAGACGAGGACTTGAAAGATCTTTGACGTTGACTTATTCAAATACCAATCTTATGGCATGATTACCTTTCGACAAGCCAACAGAACGATATGGACCTCCTCTTTATTCTGATGTTTATGGGAAGATTGTGTCTTGTTCTGGTTTTGGTATTTCTGCGACTTCTTCTTTCGAGACAAAACTTAGATTCGATTACATTTTCTGCAGAAAGCACTGAACAAATTGTTCCATGTTGGACCGGTTCTTACAAAGACTAAATCTGAAATTTTCTGTAGCCTACGCTCCGGTTATAGATAGCGACATGGCAATACTATTTACAACTATGACACAATGTTTAAATATTTAAAAACGTGCTTATCAACAATATGCTGTGCAAACATTTGACGATTGTTGATATGTTGTTGCCAAATTGCAAAATAGTCTATGCCAGACGTTTTTCAATCACACATTATAAGACTAGGAGGAAGTCATGGTTTTTCCTGTTTAATAGTAACAATTGGCAAGTTTTGGGCTCTAGCTGGGCTTTATGACTTTCCTTTTGACTCTGACACGTATGCTCCTAATACGGTAGATCAGATGATTGTTGGAAAAATAATCGTGGTGTGCGAGGATTAACTTTGGTAAATGAAGCTTTCATTGCTCTTTTGTTTAATTTTAAAGCATTCTCCAATCGGTGTTTTAAGACAAAAATCGTTTAATTAATATTGTACCAAATGTATTGAAGGCGTTCTTTGACTGTCACAGTCCATTTTTGAAACACCCGAAAGCACGGAAGGTATTGGACATTTCTTTTTTTTATTTTAAGATCATATGTTGCCATTGTTGGAAGAATTCAGTATACACACTTGTAAACTATCCCCAACCTTCGCATACTGGGATATGTTTCTTTGTGCAGTTGAGATATTGTTACAGAACATAAGGGCTGAACGAAATTGTTTGAAGCTTTTACATTTGCAATTTTAGCTGCAATTTTGCGATGCTTTCTCATTACCAAGCGGACGAACTACGCTAGATGGACATCAGCCTACATATTAGATATGTTGAAGTTTTCTGAAACGGTTAAATCTGCCTTTATGTCAATCAGACAAACATGGAGCCGTAAATAGTATCTGGAGTGAGATGGCTACAGAAAAACTATTTAAAATTCCATGGGTTGTCGACTGACAAGGAAAACCCCCGCTTTACTTCTGTGGATGCTTACAAGATGCATCCTTCCGATTTAAGTTCTAAAATGAGATCAGGATCGGGATGACCGAAAGATGCAGAAACTGCACACGAAGAAAAAAAACCCGACGACAATGACACGAGACAAGAAGAATGTCTCTGATAAATCATTTAATAAGGTATACTCATTCAAATATGACCGATCCACTTAATGTGGCCGATCATCCTTAGTCATTGAAAAATATGTCTACAGATATACAAGCCTCGATACATATTCAGGATTCTCTTCTTAATTCTCTTGAACGTGGCAATTAGAGGGTTAAATTTTTTGTGGAAGGCTGCTTTACTGAGGCTGAAACCCTTATCTTCTACAGTCCTATTTATAGGTCTCCTCTCAATACTTTCGATGATACGACCAAGCCCTCAAAACTGTAAATCAGGTGACTTTGTTAAGGCACATATAAACCCAATAAAATTAGTTCGTCCTACTTTAGTTCTTGCTAATGCTAGTGCGAATGTGACTGTAGTCAGGATCTTGGCATATCTTATTGGTCCCATACCTTTATCTCTGTTCCGTGATGATAATACCATGGTGAAATGTTGTAAAATTCAGAAAAATATCTTTAGAAGTACATGCGATGCAACCAAAAATGAATTGATAGTCGGTAGTAGATCCATCTTCTATTTTCTTATTGTTGCTAGTCTGAGTTCCCCTTAAAAAGGGCATTTGGTGGTTTCATAATTTTCAAATTAAGTTGAAAATGAAGTTTCATAGTTCATTTCATTATGGGTTTCTTGTTTAGTAACAATTTAGATATTATTTGTAGACTTGTTATAACCTCTTGTGAAATACACTTACAATAGTAAAAAACTCAGTCACTAACCTTAGACCTTATTTTAAAAAAAATTGCACCATATTTCAATTCTACGACCAGGCAAAAATTAAAGAATAAACATTTCTCTTTCAAAAAAGTCATAATTTAGTCTTCAGGAAGGGTCGTCCATTAAAGTTCAAAAATTGTTAGCTTTGGTCACTCCACTAAAAGTAAAGTTGTCTCATTAGCACTCATACCAAATAGAGGAACAGCAGTTGTCGTTTGTTTCTGTAATTTATACGTATTTCCTATTTCCCGTTTTTGTTATATAGATAAGACCGTTGGTTTTAACGTTTGAATATTTTTGAACTAGTAATTGTAGGGGCCCTGTATAGATTGTTGTTCGGTGCGTTTCAAGGTTCCATGTTAAAGGCCGTACCTTGACCTGTAATGGTTTACTTTTAAAATTGTTATTTGGATGGAAAGTTATCTCATTGGCACTCATACACATGTTCCTATGTCTATATTATGTTTGGTCATGAATAAACGATGAGTGGTTATTGACGGCAAAATATAAAAGGGTTAATTATAAATGTTTTAACATATTCAAGGTATAAAAACATGTTCCGTGTACTGTAAAATGACGATTTACTGCAAATTATGTTCCTTTAATTCTCTTATACAGGTAAACACAGTATCAAACAGGCGCTAACACTTAATGCAACATTCATAACACATCCACTGCATATAAAAGAGGGACGAAAGATACCAAAGGGACAGTCAAACTCATAAATCTAAAACAAACTGACAACGCCATGGCTAAAAATGAAAAAGACAAACAGAAAAACAATAGTACACACGACACGACATAGAAAACTAAAGAATAAACAACACGAACCCCACCAAAAACTAGCGGTGATCTTGGGTGCTCCGGAAGGGTAAGCAGATCCTGCTCCACATGTGGCACCTGTCGTATTGCTTATGTGATTACAAATCCGGTAAATAGTCTAATTCGGTAGGTCATATTCATGAAAGGGAAGGGGATTGTAGTTACGACGTAAGGAACATATCCGATATCATTTGTGAAACGGTTATTCCATAACGGTCAACCAACTCGTGATGGTGTCCGTAAAATTTACGAAGGGATGATTTCAACTTCACCATTTTGAACTCTTGGTTTAATAGCTTCCTTGTGAGCAGCAAACCTCTATCAAGAAAATCATGATAGGAAATGCAAGCACGGGAATATCGTATCAATTGGGAGATATATACCCCGTATGCAGGTGCTGCTGGAATGTTGCTACTTAGAAATGGAAAGTTCACAATTGGAAAGCTGAAATCATCTCTTTTGTCGTAAAGTTTTGTTTTCAACCGACCCTCATTGTCAATTTCTAGATATAAGTGTTACATTGACTATACGTTAACTTAAAAATTGTGGTACTCATGCTAAATATCAATACGTTAACTTTTGCCTTTATTCGACTTTCACACGAACGAAGCTCAGCTTGAAAAACAAATACAATATCATTTTGACTTTTTAGTGTTATGCGTGTGTAATGGGAGTCCTGTTATGATATCAGTAGTTCATTGGTACATTTTTTTTCGCATTAATACTGAACTTAAGATTTAATGTTTTATTTTAGATTAATATATTGATATATAATGATGCCTATCGTTTTATCTATTTTCGTGGATACCAATGTTCGTGGATTCAGTAAATATTCTTTTAAATGGATAAAACAATTCGCTGTCTTGTCAATCCCTATTAGAATTCTGAAACAATTAAATCTGATTTTACCTAAGACGATGAGATCCACGAAAATTAGTAAAAATAAATTAGAATTAAATGGGTTTCCCCTATATTGTGAATAAATTAAAAAATAATAATAATAAAAACTAAGGCTTCAATAACCTCAGAAATGCTAAGCCTAAATAAATTTGAACTTTACGCATTTATTTGGTTAGAGTATTGCTGCTGAACTTAAAAGAAAAAAATAGCGATTCGGACGATTGGATTCGATACACTTGTTGTGCCGGCCAGAATTTGGTTCCTTATTACATGTACATCATTTGTACATATATGTCCTATTTAGGATCCATAAATGAGTTAAAATGGTCTCAAATGTTATATTGTTATTATTTATTGTTGTTAAGATATTTCGTTATTCACATCCCTGTTAAATCCCATCTGGTTCCATTGTAAGTTATCCGTTTGTTTACATCTAGATCTGATGTTAAAGTACATTTCTGGAATGTCACCGGAAATTGATTGTTTACATATCGTTTATACATGTTGACGGGACCCCAAAATTAGTAGTTTACGCTTGTTATGCAATGATTATGACTTGATGTTGTAGAAATCATAGAATTGTGTACTTTTATATTGTTTAAATACTTATTTATATATGTATTAGCTCTCAATATAGACTCATACTGTAGTTTTAGTCTACTTTCACTTTTAACTTTCAGTTCAGAATGTCCATTTTTGTCGGGACACGAACCACTTCCATTGGGAATTTCACTTACATTATATTATGTCACGACTTTTATCCTGCATTACTAACTTTGTAATACATTTATTCTTCCATCTAGTTAGGTGTGGATCTTTTGTGAAGTCTGAATTATTTGTAATATTGTGCACAAGTGTCCGGCTGATACATAGAACCACCATCTTTGCGCAAATGAGCACGTTTGCCCGGAGATCGCAAACCGAATTATTTGATTGGTTAATCTTATTCTATATATAAAGCGACGTCAGCGTACTCGTGACGTCATTCTTCTCAGTTCACTTTGTTGAGACACGTTAATTTTAGTCGCTTAAAGTTTAACTTTTAAAGTATTTCTTATAATGTCGCAGCAGAATATTTCTTCAGATGTAGCGATGGTACGCTTGCTTGATAGTTTTATATAATTATGCCTTTTTAGGTATCTTTATTTGAGTGTTTCTATTTAAAGAAACCATTCTTTTATTTTATTGGCAACGGGAGTCAAACTAAGTTGCACCGGGTGCATCAATATTTATTTAAAAGCTTTCGTGGATTATTGATCCTTTATAGAAAAGTTATGAATATAAATTACATTTTATGTTTAGATGATTTAACCAATCAACTGATTCCGGTTTCCTGCCTTGAATCCGTTTATAACGGTATTCAAATTTAACGGTGCTTCCAAGTTTGGATTTGGCGCACCACATCTATTTTCGGTGTCTTTGCACCGTATAAGGTAAAATGAATATGCATTGCTGAGGCAATGCACTTGATTTAATAGAGATGACCATTTATTACTATATTGTAAACCTTGGTGCAACAGCACCTCGTTTTTATATACTGTCACCTGAACCTTGGGTGCACAGGAACTTTGGGTGTAACTGAAACTTGGTGCAACCGTACCTTATTTATATACCTTAATTGAACCTTGGTGCAACCGCACCTCATTTATATACCATAACCTAAACCTTAGGTACCGGAAATATAGCCAGTAACCTATGAGATTACCTATGAGATTGATAAATCTCATACCTTTTTAAGTTTTATGTATCCTCTTGGGACTCCTCCGGTTTATATATATATCGATATCATATAAGTTTATAGTATAATTATTTACTATTGTCAAACTGCATAAATTCATGTTGTGCTTTACTACTGAAATAAACAGGGTGTGAACTTTTATCAGTTTTATGTCTCTGTGAAGCCTAAACAGTTAGAGTTATATCAGCAGATCGAACCCCTTTTTAGAAGTATATATTTAATATATATACACCTTGATATGTCGTCGTCCTATAAGCGGTCAATGCGCTGACTGGAGATACACGCCTGTGGTGGCGACGCAACACACTGTAGTTTTCTGTAACTAGTATATAGTCGATATTACTACTGAATAAACTCATCATAGATAACAGGATTAAAATTTTATATTTACGCCTGACGCGCGTTTCGTCTACAAAAGACTCATCTAGACGCTCGAATAAAAAAACATGTTTAAAAGGCCAAATAGAGTACAAAGTTGAAGAGCATTGAGGACCAAAAATTTCCAAAAGTTTTGCCTAATACAGCTAAGGTAATCTATTCCAGAGGTAGAAAAGCCTAAATTTTTCAAAAAATGACAGTTATCAGACTGTATATGTTTCTAAATATTTCATGTCTTTTAGGTGTACATTAGCTTATACATGTAACTATGTTTAAGGCTTCGATAGCAGCTGTATCACAGCGGAATAAACGCACACTGGAGTGATACAGCAGGATAAAACGCATATGACAGTTTTTCCACGATGTGTTTGTCGTTCAACCGTTTAATTCCAACAACAATTATTTTACAAATGTTTGTTATTATGCAAAATGAAAAGCTCGAACACATGAAACGACTGAAAAACAACAGTCGTATGCATGTGTTAGCTCATGGATTTTTCCATGCTTAAAACGATGGATAAAACCTGACTTAAAAGCAAACCAAATCTTTCACCTATATGAAAGTCGCCCAAAATAATTCAATTACATTGACAATGATGTGCAAACAAAACAAACAAACATAACGGACACAAATGTCACAAAAAGGTGCACATCAGTCAACCGAAAATAATGGCAAACAAGAGAGCATACACAGACACACAACCACACACCCACACACACATACCGAAGACTAGAATTCAAAACCACATAGAGCACAAAAGGCGTGTGCAAACACTTCTCCATAACTGGAACTAAATTTGTAAAAACAGCTTTGTTATCAAAGAAACTTATAGGAATACCAACGTTGCTACGTGAGATTTTCCCATTAATGCATGTTACAGTTCTGGTTGATATCTCTGTTTATTTATATTAAAATAACATTGACCGTACCTTTTATCAAAATTTAATGATTATGAACAACCTTTAGCATAATCTGTTTGTTTAGAATATAGACATTTGAATGATTGTTCTGTTTATTTTGTAGATACTACATCAAATGGAAGACTTATCAAAAGTTGATATCTAAATCAGATTATCATGAACTTTTATCATAACAAATCACGTGACTGTGACACAAATTACATAGTTGATAACTCTGTCTGTATTGATGAGCCTTAATAGATTTAAATGACCTTGATTGCTTATTCAAATTCATGTACTTTATTCATTTATATTGACGGGAACGATTTGTTTTTATCTCAAATCTCTAAAGTTATTTAGTTAATTTCTGAAAATTTTAAAATTCAGTTGTCATGCTCTTGTTGTGTCTTGAAATACGGTTGTCCTGGTCCTTGTAGTGTTTTTAAATTCAGTTGTCATGCTCCGTGTAATGTTCTGGAAAATATGATGATTAAAATGACTAATTGTGACAACCAATGCATCTTTGCAACTTTTGTGATATCTTAAACATTTTCAGAATTCAAAGTTTTTTTTAACTATTTGAATATTTAAACTTCTACTCTTTACCGTTGCTGTTCACTTCGATCAAAAGTATACGTTAAAGCAGTACTTTTAAATGTTGTAAAATATTATAATGACCATTGATTTTCCTCCGTCATTGACGGGTTGTGTACTGAAACTGCGAATACTTAGTATTTTATCAGTTTCAGTCAATTCATTAAGGAGGAGTTGTGCTTTTGGACGAACAGAGTGATTTTACTTCTTTTCAGAGTTTTTGTTAACAGTTAATGCCGTTAGTTTCTATTCTGTGTTTATGGAATGTTGTATTTGAGAAAAAGTGTTTTAAAGTGCCAAAAACGTCAATGTTATGACTTTGTATGTTGGATATCTATCACACAACAGCTTGGTTTAGTACATGTTCAACAGAAATACAGCATTAACTTCTTGTTTTATCGTATTTCGTCAAACATTTTATAAAAATTAATCAAAATAGAAATTTTTCCCGTTTGCAGTTTAATAATAGAAGGATTACCTATGTTACATTTAGATAACATGTAAGTGCATGTAAATTTCAAAAGTCCAACAATATACTAAAGATGAATTAATTAAATATACTTAGTGGCATTTTGTTTTTTACTTAAGACATATACTATACAACAGTATGTGTTATCAAGACAATGTGGTATGCTTGGCGGTGTAATATTTCATGTTTATGTTTTTTGGTATATACTCCTAATTGTGTCAAGTTTATTTTTAACCTAAAACCAAAATAATATTACGATGTTTAAAAAGTTATTCACCTTTGAATTAGACACAGTGACTCCATCACGACTCCAACTCGACCACTAATTGAATACATATTCGATTATTCCGACAAGTTCACGATATCTACACGATCTTTACTCGTCTTACTAGACCAAATCAACTATTCGTGAACTCAGCTCGATCTCGATAAAACCCGATCGCCCTGATTGTATAGGATATAGTCGAGCATGGCGTCGCTTTTACTCTTCTTTGGTAATGACCCTTTGTAACGTTATATGCAAGCGAGAGCATAAATGTCCCATTGACACATTCTCCATTTATTTGGTTAGATTCAGTAGTTCACAGGAGGTCTCAGTAAAATCATACATTTAATATATCTACATGGAAATAAAGCAGTTGGATTTGTGTGCAAGGTTGTCAGAGCTCCAGAGAGACAGTTTAATAGCTGTGACGGAGCGTGAAGAGAGCGTAGAAGACGAACACGATGGCGCAGACAGCAACCGGCGCTAAGACATCTAGGCGAGCCAACTGCTGACACGGCCACAACAGTATTGGCAGAATGGGATACTTACAGGAGCTCAACAAAGAGAACCCCAATGGTTATACAAACGTCCTCAAAGTGAAGTAGGAAAATGATATTTTATGGTAGTTTTCATTGCTCTTTTCGTGAAATGACGCCACCAAATGATAATCACCGGATTGGTACTTATGTTAAATAGACATATACATGTACATAAATTTTACCACCCCCTTTTCTATTTTTACAAATTTAGCTTACAGTTAGTGTCATATATGTGCATATGTATGTTATAAGTATTTTCCATAGATTTGATTTTCAGTTGAATTGTTAAAGATAATTTCATTTTCAATTGGTGTATCCATGGCAATAACGTGCATGTATTTGCTAAAACATATTGCAAAAAGGGGGATCACCTATTTCCCTAAAATTGGCCAATAGTAGAATTTCAATCCATTGGAGTGAAACCTTGTCTGAAACTGAAACTGAAGCTTGTTACATCTCTATCTATCGTTAGATTTTTTGTGATCTGATGATTTAGAGATGATTTTAGACACGTGTTTCGACGATTTTTTGTGCGTTTATAATAAATACAAATTAAAAACCGATTCAGGCAATAGTAATTCAGAAAACAATTCAGAGACTATTTATGTAATGTTTATTTCGATTTTCAGTCCAAGTTGAAAAATTCGCAGCTGTATGCAACATTTTATAACCATCGGTGATTGTTTACTTAATGCTATTATTAATTCCAAGTATCCAGGTTGGTATTTTATTGTGAATGCAAGTTATGTTGACGTTGAAATTAATTATAGGTAATTGATTGATTGATTGATTGTTGGTTGCTTAACGTCCAGTGGCAAATATTTCATGCATATTCAGGACGAGAACAAGTTCACAATAAATACAATAGGTAGGTTGATACAATAGAGGCCATCTGGGATGATGGTCAGGGAAATTTGGACTGCCACTGGAAAATGAGGGTATATTGGATAGGGTCAGAAATTTTGCCTTGCAACAGGCCACCTACGGACCCCTCAAAGAGTTGTTGCAAGGGTTCTTAACGTGCAAAGAGCGTGGCACTCTCTTTACACGAGTCATCGGATTTAACGTCCCCCTTTTGACCGGACGTGACTGCGAACTTGATACATTCCGCACAGCCAAACGGACGCCCCACTTCGGCAAGCGTTTTACTGCCGGTCGGGAGAAGACCAAGTGACCATATTTCTATTCCCCAGTCACCCTTGGGGATAATTATAGGTAATAAAAAAAGTATTTTTTATAAGCATTTATAGGGAATAACTAGTAATTTTACAAGTAATTCAAAATGATAACAAAAGCAAATGTATGAAATTCAAAATAATGACCCAAGTAAGTGTAATTAAGATAGAAGTTATGCATTTGTTATGATTTTTTTGTCGTATAACACACCGAGGGTGTAATGATTGATCAAATGAAAGACCGACCGCAAACATTTTTTTTTTAACTTGCCTTTACTTTACAATTTTCGTTACTACCTATTTAAATATTCGGCGGCGCGGAGAAGTCGATATGGTGAGTGGTTTGCTCGTAACCATAGCCTCACACATGATAACAACCGTGTAAGAAGCATGTATCCCGAGTTGGTCTATATAGGGTGAAATATTTTAGACCGTGAAATTGTAAGATAATGCATCAAAGGTCTGCATAAGCGTAATTTATTTTAGGAATTAAGGATACGACCTGTTGAAGTCTTTTCTTTTTTTATATCGTTGGGTTATTGTCGCATTAACTCTCGTTTCCTTTATTAAATTTTCTAACTTTATAGACATTTCTTGAAAATTGAAAACCAACTCTACGACAGATCCAGAAACCCTTCACTGGTGATCCAATAGATGGATCTGTCGTAGAGTTGTCACTTGTTTAGACGTACTTTTATATATATATATAGCAATATATGTTTATATATAAATATAAACAAGACTAAATTGAAAACAACGTTCAAACCTATGATTGCGTTGGATAAAAAACCGCATTTTTATACGTGTGCATGCAAAACAAATTTCTTGGTAGAGGGGTCTAAAGATACAGCACAAACAACATTTTTCAAACGATCAAAAAAAGTGAAAAGTTTATTTTAACAAAACGCATTTGACTAACAGGTCGAACAACGGATGTTCTTAAACCTGCTGACTGCCATTGGCTATTGCCAAATAAACAGATCACCAGATGTGATATAAATATATACATATATCTGGGAAGAAAAATTGATGATGAAATTTCATCCCGATAAATGCAAGGTACTCTCTGTCACAAAGAACGAAACACCAAAGACATAGACATATATATATATACTCGCCATAGTCACTTTTATATTAGATGGGTATAGACATAATTCTCTGATATTGAAGGTTGGATTATTGATAATGAATGACAGGGTGTCCGTTATCTTTACTGTTTGTTCTCGCTGTGAAAGTAATGACAATCAAGATAAAGGAAAACAATTTAACTTAAACGGATTAGAAATATAACTAGATAGGGAAAACAATACTCTTAAAATCTGCCAATTTGTTAATGATACTGATAAACTTCGTCTTTCAAAAAAGATGTCTCTTTTACAATGAATGTATATCAATATTTATGGAATTTACTTTGGCTATAACAAAAACAATTGTTCAAAATTTCATTGAAAACGAAGGTATTGTCTGATTGATGTAAAAGAAATCTCAATTATGGTGAAAATAGTTGTCACGAAATCACTTGTATTGCCAAATCTAACAGACATACAGTCCAACACTATCAATTTAACACATGTCATGGGTAACATCTCTTTGTTCTTAGTGTGATATAATCTGGATAATACACAGCAAATGTGTACAATAACTACCTCAGATATACTGCACAGTTCAAAAGTACTCTTACCTTTAGGGGGCTGACCCTGGATTTTGAAAGGGATGTAATTCCATAACATTTTTAAAATATCACCGAGTGTAGCGAGACTAAAAACAATTTTTGACGATTTTATGATAAAACATGATATAATTTCCAATCAAAGGATGGGACATAAAATATTTTATAATATTCTGTGTACAATGTAAATCTGAAATCAATGTTTCACAGTCAAACCAAATAATAATTATTTTTTTTGTAATTTCTGCCAGAAAAGAAATGTATTTTAGAATATCCAAATAAATAAAATCTTGGATTAGTTTCGTGCTCAACAGAATTTATTACGACTGTAATGTATGCCGTTTAAGTGACTATTTTGGGATCGAATTTAATGAGAATCATATTTAAGTTTGAATCAAATATTTATCAAAGGTACCAGGATTATACTTTAGTACGTCAGACGCGTGTTTCGTCTACTAAGACTCATCAGTGACGTTCATATAAAAAAAATTATAAAGCCAAACAAATACAAAGTTGAAGAGCATTGAGGATCCAAAATTCAAAAAAATTGCGCCAAATACGTCTAATGTAATCTATGCCTGGGATAAGAAAATCCTTAGTTTTTCAAAAAATTTAAATTTTATAAACAGGAAATCATAACGTCGTGGTGGTGGTGGTGGTAAGGGGGGGATAAGCTGCAGATCAATCCGATTTTGTTAAAATGCGACATGTCTTCAAAAATTACTATAGTAGAAAAAAATGGGAGAGGGGAGGAGGAGTTAAAGATTAAAAAGTTAAACATTTTTTTCTGTTTACTTAATATTTTTAATTTAGGTACATCTTCACATGGGAAATTCGACTATTCATATGTATTACATATGGATAGTCGACTTTCCCATGGATAGAAACAAATGCGTGTGTACGTCTCTCATCGGTCAATCTTCCTCTAAGCATATTATTGAGGGAAAGAAAGACAATTAATCTATACACAATAACAATTTTAGTTATGATTTTTTCATACACCAAACGGAACTAAAACTGTAGGAGATGTAGGTTATACGCCAACAAGACAGCAACCAAACGACAAAAACAAAATAAGAACATCTAGAAGGCAACAAATAGTATAGTTTTCAACACATTATGTCAATTTCTAATTCGTCTCTAATTTATATAAAAATTGTGATTAAACTTAACAGAAAAGATAAAAAAAAAAAATACCATTAAATCACCATTCTCCAAATAACGTCACATTTTTTTACAATTTTGAAGAAGCCTAAATATGAAGAAAGTTAATAATTTAATACTTACCAAATTTTAACTACATAAAAGCGTGTTTCCCCCTTTCTTTATCCTACAAGAAACTTTCCTAGGAGTCGTGATTTGCGGAATATCCTACGCATATTTTCAAAATGTTCACGTGAATTTATGTCGTCATGTGTTAAAACAGTTATTGGCCAATCAAATCAGTATATATCATTTAATCTGCACGATCGGGATGACCCTTTAACCCGAACTCCTACGTCGTTCCGGTTAATTAGGGTCGCCAGAGCAGTGCAGATTAAATGATATTTACCGACTTGCTTGGTCAATAAGTATAACATAAAACACATAAACACGTAATTACAAGATTTATAATCCGTAATATACAATATTATATGGAGAGGCAAAACGGGAAACCATTCCAAACCTAGATCTCAGACTAGGAGCTTTGGTGACCTTCTTTCACATCTTCCTCTTCCTCTAGGGTTACATTACATTATAACTATTCTTTTTTTACTTCCTGATATTTTTGAAAAATGTTAGTAGAGAGATTATGCACTTGACAACGGATGCATAAATATATTTTCTCCAATATACATACTGGCATGGTCAAAATCAGTCTGTTCCTATTGTATTCTACAACTACTTTAAAACTATTGCATCTAAGGATACATTGTATTCTCAGTTATGAAATAAAATATCTGAATATATAAAGTTTCATATCTTATTATTACTAAAATAATCCACGCCGGAGAAAATGGGTCTTGCAGGCTGTCAGTGGTCTGTTCGGGTCCCTGGTAATGGTTGGTCTTACATAGACAATCAAAACTAGTATATGATTTAACAGTCAGGTAACACGGTGGTCACCTATTTAAAATCTTTCTATACTCAATTTAAGGATATTACCACCATTCCACCTTATAAAACATCGACATAGCATAATAAAAACATCGAAAATATGTTAAAAGTACTGAGACAAACAACTTTACAACCGTCACTAACAACTCTCTTTATTAAGCACAGTCACTAACAATACGTCATTTCTGGAATCACCGGAAAATATCGCCAATTGCGCACGCCTTTACGATATCATTTACCAGATAGAATTTTGATATTTTGATATGACTGTGGAATGGTGGTAATATCCTTAAATTGAGTATAGAAAGATTTTAAATAGGTGACCACCGTGTTACCTGCCTGTTTCCCAGCTCTATTTAAAGTTTCCAGCACTTTCAGAATCATTCTGTAGGATTGTATAGAAATATTTTATGTTCCGTAAGTACCTAATATTGATTCCCGTACGACTGAGGGAGGGTGACCATCTTATTAGATTTTAATTTCCAAATATTTTGTGCAGTATAAAATTAAACTTTTTCACCCGTTTGCTCAATCATACCCAACTATATCAATCCTGTCCAGGACCGATAACTCTGTCGATAAATATAGGCGGGTATACATTGTTGTTCAAATCAGATCAATTGTATTATATGTCTCTGTTAAAATGTTTACAATAACAACCTTTATGTACACAAGTTTAACTTTCAATATCGATTTATTTAGTGCCTGGATAATGCTTAAAATATTGAATTAATAAAACAAACAAACAAGCATTAGCCTTTCAAAAAGGGCTAGTCGACTCTTAGCTGATGAAAATATAAAGTGCTCTCGCTTTGTTGATTAATTCATTTACTAGAATTGCCGCGTGGATCAATCAACAAATTTTACCATACATGTGAGGTCACATGTTATGAAGTAGTATATATCGTTTAACGTTGTTGTTTACGAAACTACAGAAGATTCGACTATTTATAGATAAAAGTTACCTGTGTACCAATATCATGAATATGCATGATTAATTACCAGGCAAAATCTAATTGCTAAAATAGAGAGGACAAATCCGATACCCTACGGGATTGAAGGACATTTACTAGATTTTGATTGTCCTAACCAATCAATAAACTTTGATTATTCACGTCTCGTAATATCTTCCAATCAGGTAGCAAGAAAAATTCACGCACTGACTGTCCATCGTTCAATTCTTAATATCGACTCCTAGGAGTCGATTATAAATGACAAAATCATATGCAATGAAGTCTCGGTTAATTTTCTATAAAATAAAATAAAAATCTATTTAATAGAAAATTTAAATCAATTATCGAAACACAAATATTTGATAATTTTTTTAAGCAAAAATCAATTTTTTAAAGATATTCTCATAATATTCATATTGATACATACTTCTTCTGATGTGTACACGGGGAAGATACTATATTTGTACATTTATGAAAACTGTTGTATATCACAAAAACTAAACTCTAGTAGTGCATGTATACTCAGGATGTAAATGTCACCTGGTAGCTTTTTGGTTTGCACGTCTTCCTGACAGTATATTGTTATGTAACATTATAACCCAAGTCAGATTTCACCTGTTCGTCAAGGGACATTAGATTTTGAAGGTTTAGAATATTTATCTATAATAATTGTTGGGCATTAGTTTTTTTTCTCTTGAGACGAAAACATTTTTTCTTCTAAAAGAAATATATAAATATATTTTCTAAAGAAAGATAAATTATACAGAAAACAGGAAAAACACCTTTAAAAAAAGAAGCCAAAAATGTTATTATACATTTCAGTGTTAACTATTTTCTGGGAACATTATATATCCCGGATATCTGTCAAAATATATGTTCCCGTGTCATGTTTTAACTTTACATTTAAAATAATTTATTTTTCATTAAGAAATTTTTAAAACAGTCATATCAAAATATCAAAAGAACACCAAAGAAACAGCACAGATTCTGCATGAAAAATGCACGACGGTTTAAATTTAATTCAATTAAGGATTTGTATAGTAAGTCTTACTTACAAATCTTTGATTTAATGCAACATTCCCATATACATCATCCACGATAATTTTGAAAAAATCCCGAAAGTCATTTTTTTCTAAAACGATGTTGGTTGGATGGAATTTGCTCTAAAATTAAACTGTTTTAAGTAGAATATTTCGCCAGATATATGTTTTAATATTATGAATCGATTTGCAAAGTATAACTTTTATTTACCGAATTGGTGAATTTGAAGTACAAGTAGACATACATGTAGGGTCGCTAGATTTTAACATTAAGTCAACGGGGAAATAACGAGAAAAAGTACGATTTTTACGAATCTCTAGGGACGTAATTTAATCAAAAATTAAACTGTCAGAACCAACAATTTTAGATAGAATTATGTTCGAATACCAAGGATTGAGTTGCAAAAATTAAAAAACGAGTCAAGTTGATGAGAAAATTGAACTTTATTGAAGCACTTATGCATTTTAATGGAACAAACTAATTCAAAATGGCCGCTCTTCATACGTCACCAAAGTCACGTGATATCTTACTTAGTTGGATATGATGTGTTGGAAGTGACGATGCCTACATTTTGGTCAAATGGTGATGGAAATCACATGACAGATTCAACTAAAAACCGTATCCTGGAACTGCTGTATTCTTTAGCGTTGTCACTACTAACATTATCCCCGTCACCGGCACCGTATTTAGTAGTCAAAATAATTATGACGTCTTGAAAGGCTGTTATATTGTTTTGCTTTATCGTCCTACAGCGACGTCATAACGCCGAACTCATATTTTCAGTTGGACTTTTAGAGAGAATTTACTGCTTTATTAAAACGTTTAGCTAATTTCTCCTTATGATGCTTCCTTTTAGGAGTATAAAATATATTTTTGCACCAAACTCGGTAAAATTTGACAGATCTTTTTCAGATAATATAACACCAACATTCCAGAAATTCGGGTGTGTCAAATTTTAACGAGTTTGGTGCACAATTTATTTTATACTATCCTAAAAAGAAATTAGATTAACGTTTAAAAAAAGCAGTAGATAATCGTCCGCCTCGGATGGAATTGTAACTTAATTTATCATTACTTTAGGAAATTATTGGGAACATTTTGCACAAACAAACACATAAAAGGTAAGAATTTGTATATATGCAAAAACGTCTAGCATTCAATGATAATTTTATGGCTAAATTTGCTCTCAAAGATGAAAGCAAGATTTCCTTTCAAAATCCAACTAAAAAAGATGGCTTCAGCGTTATGACGTCGCTGTAAGGCGTCACGTCAAAGCAAAATAAGTTTTAATAGCCTTTCAAGACGTCATAATTATTTGGACTACGTTTTTAGCATCGTCACCGGCAACTCGATTTCGCACTGGCACCGAAAACCTTAAATAAAAACAAATTTCAACTTTCAACGCTTGACTGTATTTATCACTTCCCATTCTTTGTCAACCCAACAATCCGTCGGTTCTCTGTTGTTGTTTTTGCTTTTATAACAATTTTTGACAGAGCTTGTTACCTATCGAAAGTATAAAAGCAAAAACAACAACAGAACCGACGGATTGTTGGTTTTACAAAGAATGGGAAGTGATAAATGCAGTCTAGCGTTGCAAGTTAAATTTGTTTTTATTTTTGGTCGTCGGTGCCGGTGCGAAATCGAGTAACCGGTGACGGTACTAAATACGGTACCAGTGACGGTGATAATGTTAGTAGGACAACACTTAATAATTTGCAGTGACTTTGCTTAATAAAGAAAGGGTTAGTGACGGTGGTAAAATTGTTGGTCTCGGTACTTAAGAGTTATAGAATTTTAAAGAAAATGAGAAATGCCTACTCGAGGATTTCCTTTATTTTCATATCATGGGTTTGTCATGGGGCATTGACAACAAATTTAATAATCATTCCAAAAGTTGAAGTGTTGGTTGCATGGAAACCTGTTACTTTGAATTTGCTTGAAAACGTGAAAAATGCTCGATGAAAAGTCCATTTTTTCCTTTTGTAACCACTTTCATTGTAACAGAACGGAAACATATATCCCCAGTTTTTCTTTTGCTATTAAAATATTATATAGCAGTGTTTCAAAATAAGTTTGAAGGTTTGGAAAGTTCTTTCATCTGAAGTAAAAATTTTGAATTTTAAAAATTGGAAGTTTTTCCAAAAACAAAATAACCCATTTTTATAGCTCCAATTTTTTTATTCCATATTTTGTGGCATAAACGAATACCACCGTTATGAAATATTGCATCTGATGCATTCTTGATAAAAAAAAATCTCAGAGGTTATATTTTTATTTATTTTTTTAATTTTGATTGAAAAAGGGTCACTTTTTATTTATTTATTTTTTTTATTTTTTTTTAATCTTATAAAAAAAAATCAGACACAAATGTTGTTCATGTAATTATTTCATATTAAATGATCGGTAATTTTCAAGCAATAATAAGAAAACGAATTACGCACATTCTGATACCTTACATGCATGTAGTCAATGATAGTTAAATATAAATATCCTGTTATCAATATGTTTCAATCGTGTAACGCAAATGCTGTTACATTTTGAGGGCACTTTACCTGGAGAATCTGTAAAAACCTAATTATTTTTATGTCCTTTCTCATTTAATTATACTTTTATTGTTTACAGTGGTTATAATTTTGCGGAGGTCAAGTACTCCTTCATGTTCTTGTGCTTCCGATAATTAATTATAGGCGTCGCGGTCTCTAGCAATTGTATCATTTTCTATCAATTGCCAATGTTTTCTTGTTCGTTTTCCCAATTGTTTGAGCGATCTATTCTTTCTATAAGGAATTCTTGAAGGTTAAGTATATCCTGTAAAATTTATTTTATATGTGTAATGACGTGCGTTTGCTGACCCTGTTTGTGATCATAACGAAAAAAAAATTCTTTTTCGTGATTTTTGTGAAAACAGGTTTGAATTGATATGTTTGTGAAGATCAGATTCATATTGCTATTGAGTTGCTGATAATCTCTCATCTATAGTGAAATTCTTTCAAATATAAATCAATCTCCTTTTTTTTATAAGTTATTTTCCAATTGCGAAAAAGCCATCTCAGAGATGATATCTATTGTATTCAGTATATTATGCTTGTGAATCAGTATCCTTTTTAAGTATGTCTATTAGGTTTATAATTTGTAAATCAATCTCCTTTTTTAGAAGTTTTTTTCTAATTGCGAACAATAATCCTCTCAGAGATTATCTAAAACCAATAACCTTGTATATCTACAATCTGCTAGGCACTATTAACAAAATAAAGAGGATAAGAAACATGCGGTAATGTGTTGTGTCGTGATTGGTTGACAGAAAATAGGCGTCATTCGTAGAGAGACCACAGCTGGGGTTCGTTTGTCTTATGTGTCAGCATCATATCTAGTACCGATGTACGTCATCAAGTATATGACTAGAGATTCCCATAGTCAAATTATTTGTCTATTCATGTATTTAGAGAATAGATTAATTAAAAACTTGCTGTAGTCCTTAACTTTCTTTTTAAGACTTATGATGTTATGCTATTGTTTCAGAAAAAAAGAGAAGGTTTGGATCTATTAAAACGTTTATCCCGCTGCAATTGTTTGCACCTGTCCTAAGTCAGGAATCTGATGTACAGTAGTTGTCGTTTGTTTATTTTATTTATACGTGTTTCTCGTTTTTCTTTTTTTATTTTATATAGATTAGACCGTTGGTTTTTCCGTTTGGATGGTTTTACACTATTAATTTTCGGGCCCTTAATAGCTTGTTGTTCGGTGTGAGCCAAGGCTCCGTGTTTAAGGCCGTACATTTACCTATAATGGTTTACTTAAATTGTTATTTGGATGGAGAGTTGTCTCATTGGCACTAACACCACATCTTCCTATATATATTAGTTAAGTTATGTCCATGTGGTATCAACAAAGAAAGTGGTCAAGATGAGCGAATGTCTCAGCGTTGTCTTGGTAAATCAAAAGTTTCCATTTCATTGTTTAAGAACAATGGACATTTCCTATAATAGTGGGAGATATTGTGGAGATAATTGTGCAAATCGTGATACAAGCATGAAATTTGGTATAGAGGTTGACTAAACGATAATTTAAAAAAATCATCTGCTGGCCATCAAAAATTTTCATTTTTTCAAGATGGCAACCGCTCATTTTTTTAAAAATGGCGTGATATTCAATTCGCTACATTTCGTAAATCCTTCGAAAGTTTTGCTATAGGTATAATCCAAAGTCAATTTTGATAAAACGAAACTAACAGTTCCTAACGTACGATCAAACAATACATAAAACACGAAAAAGTTACTTCCGGTTCCAAAATGGTGGTAAAAACGTTGAAAACGGCTATATTTCGTAAGTCCATTGCAAGCTGTGTTGTAGGTGTAATCCAATGGAAGTTTTGATAAAACGTAGATTACTGTTCCTTAAGTACGATGAAACAATACATTCACGACGAAAAAGTATCTTCCAGTTCCAAAATGGCGACAACACGTTTAAAATTTCATTATTATTTTTTTTTTATTTTCTTCTAATTTAAAAGAGTTATCACTTAATTTGTTAAGTTCAAATACCTAGTTTGGTTAGAAAAAGGCAGTTTGTATTCCGTTGTGGCTTGGAATTGACCATTGCTGACTACCAATCGGTAAATGTGTCAGAATTTGGATCAGTTGATGGCAAATCACACAATGTTTCAAGTATACCCATTTGCTGCGATTTCATAACTGTTTAAAGTCAGATCTGTAGACAAAAACAGAGAAGTAATTGTGTTTTCATGGATAAAGATATCTTCCAAGTCAAACTATCTACTTTGACAAGAAAAAAATCACTTTTCATGTTTTTCAGCTTTGGTTTTTCACATAGCCATTTCCAGTTTCATTTTAAGGCTACAATAGAAAATAGTTCTTTTTTATCTGATTATAGAATGCAGATTTTCCTTCGTTTTGCATTACTTAAGAAGATCTTCGAACTATTCGGACCCGATATCTTGGAGTTTATATATACATATCTCACCTGCCTCCGAGTCAATAATTTTCTTTAAAAAAAACTTTTGTACAAATCTTACGACTGTTCTAGAAGAAAGTAAAATCAGAAGATTGATTTACAAACTCGGTTATTGTGGTCATCACTTTAGAAAGCCTTTGACTCTTTGAAAAAATCCTTTTGTGTTTTCGTTAGAGTCTTCATGATGGAACATGTTCCCTAGTCAAACATAGAATTGATACAGCTGGGGTTGCTCCTATTTAACAACAACTAAGAAGAACACCAGTAGCATTAGCTAATGAAGATAAGAAGAACAGGGGATAATCCAGCCATCTAAATCATCTTGGGCTTCCAATGTCGTACTTGTTCGGAAGAAAGACAACACTGTTAGGTGGTGCTAAGATTTCAGGAAACTTCATGTTTTGACCATTAAGGATGCCTATCCTTTACCTAAGATAGATATGTCTGGATTGTATGGCCTCTGCATCTCTATTTAGTTGCCTTGATCTTTAGAGTGGTTATTGGCAGTTACAGTTGGAAGAAAAAGATCAGCCAAAAACAGCGTTCATCATAAAATATTGATTGTACGAATACTGTAAAATGCCATTTGGTTTGTGTAACGCACCAAGCATGTTCCAGAGATGTATGGAGCTTATCGTCAGATGATTACAGTGGAAGACCCTTCTTATATATCTTGACGATATTATCATCTTCAGTTCAGACTATGAAGAGCATTTATCCAGACTAGACGAGGTATTTCAACGACTCATCAAGGCTGGTTTGAAACTGAAACCATCCAAATGTAACCTGATGAAGAGCGAGACACTGTATCTTGGACATATTGTAGGAAAAGATGTCATAAAACCAAACCCTAAGGTTATCGAGAGTGTAAAAAACTGGAAGGTACCAACATCAATGAAAGAAGTACAGAAGTTCCTGGGCCTTTGCAACTATTACAGGCAATTTATTAAAGGTTTCAGTGAGATAGCTATTCCATTAAGTCATTTGACTAGAAAAGATGTCACTTTTGAAAGGACAGAAACGGCTCAGAAAAGTTATGATAATTTGAAAATAACCCTTTGTACCAGTCCAGTTTTAGCATACCCACATCCAGATGGAAAATATGTCCTTGACACAGATGCCTCCAACATTGGTATTGAAGTAGTGCTTCACCAAGTACAAGACGGGAAGGAAAAGGTGATCGCATATGCCTCAAAGAAGTTAGATAGATTCACCAAAGATACAGCGTCACAAGAAGAGAACTCTTAGCCATGGTAACATTTGTCAACCAATTCAGACACTATTTACTTGGCAGAAAGTTTATCGTCAGAACGGAAATTGGTCTTTGAAATGGTTATTCTGATTCAAAGATCCACAAGGGCAACTAGCCAGATGGATCGAAACCCTTTCACAGTATGATTTTGAGATACAACACCGTTCAGGCTTAAAACACCAAAATGCTGATGCATTATCGATCTAGACAAGAACATGATGTTCCAGTATGTAAGCATTCTACAAACAATTCTAAAGACACCTGTAAAGCCTGTGAACAGATAAATGAGCAATGGAAAAGTTTCAAGATTGAAGTAGATGATGTAAAGGAACTGAATTATAAAGTCACAGTAAGAGCTGTGGTAACAAGGTCTCAAGAACAGATAGATTAGTTGGACAAATATTCAGTTAAAGAAATGCAGGCGCTCCAAAAAGAAGACCAAGATCAAAAATACGTACACCAATCAAAAAAGAAGGAAAAATACCAGAAAGAGAATTGTGAGCCAGTTTAAGCCCAGCCACAAGGAGATATTGGTTAAACTGGAAGAATATTGAATTGATAGAGGTTATTGTTTATCAGAGATGGATAAATGCCAAAAGTAAATTAAATCATTTACAGTTGATTTTTCCTAAAATAGTGAAGAAGGATATATTGATTTTGAGCCATAGGACCCCTTATTCTGGACACATGGGAGTTAAGAAAACCATAGTGAAAATGAAGACAGTTCTTACCTGGTACAGGATGAGTCAGGATATAACAGAACAGAAAAGAAGTTACTCTGGTACATGCATGAGCATGAAGGTTATAATTTCAAATGGTTTAACTATGTAAAATCCGTGTTTAATGACTGTGGCTTTTGTGAAGTATATAATATTCCGGAGCAAGTTGATTATAATTATATTAAAACTAATGTGAGGCAGCATCTCCAGGACCAGTTTATTCAAAAATGGTTCTCTGATATCAATAACTCATCAAGGGGGGAATTTTATTTACACTTCAAAGAAGAGTTTTGCTTAGAACCATATCTGTTAAAATTGAGGCGGGGTCATAGAGTTAATATATGTAAACTAAGGGTATGTAATACAAAGTTTCCCATTGAAACAGGAAGATGGAGAAATGTACCACGAAATGAGAGACTTTGTCCACTTTGTAAAGCTGGTCTTGGGGATGTGTACCACTATATATGTATATGTACCAATTGTGAAGTTAAAGATTTAAGGGGGAAGTTCATACCTCTATATTATTTAAAATATCCAAATGTTAAAAAAGTACTGGGTATGCTTAAGGTGGTACCCAACACTTTCACTAAAATTAATTTGGCTCGTTTAATTTTCATAAAATGTTGTCGAAGTATTTACTTTGACCCTTTAACAAAAATATGAAAATTTCAAACATTTTGAACCAACCGTTTTGTCAGAAAAATTACACTGGTTATATAGCAATTTGACAAACACTAATTTTGATCATTGAGAAGCTTAATATTCCCTTAACAACACAACGTAATTAAAACGTTCTGCTGATTTTACAGAGTAATCTCCCTGTAGTGTTAGGTACCACCTTAAATATTGTAATAATAATGTGCTGTCTAAGCTGTCAATTTTTATTCATAAGGTAGAAAAGATGCTTGTCTGATTTAAAATTGCAATAAACAAAGCTTTATTTCTGAAGATGTATAATATAAAAATGTATACTGAATGTATTATGAAATATGTTGTGATTTATATTGTGTATAATATGCTCCTGTTACGCAGTCTTCTGCGGCTGTTTTTTTTTTTTAATAAACTATGAAACTATGAACATATACAAAATTGTATCATACGCAACAAAATAAAAGGAACGGGAAAAAAACAAAAGCACATTTGATTGATTATAGAGTGGGATACCCATTAGACAGAATTGGCATAGACATCATTGGTCCACGGACATTAACCAAGAAGAAGAATGAATTTATACTGGTTAAAGGCGATTTTACATGATGGATGGAAGCCTACCCTATACCACATCAGCATGCCGACTTGGTAGCACAGAAACTAGTGATGGAATTTATTGCTAGGTTTGGCATACCACTACTATATAACAAATTGAGGAACTGAAAAACCAAATAAACGAAATGGATGAAGAACATAGGGCAGATAACAGAAGCATGGAAGAAACCCACAAAAAGGAAATATAATAATTGGAAGAAAGACACAAATTTGAATAGAAAGATTGGAAAAGAGAAAAGAAGAGCTAAAGAAAGAATTGAAATCAGCTGAAATGAAATCAGAAAATGAAAACATTTGTACAAAGAAAATTAAAAGTGTAGTGACACTTCCAATAAAAAGAAAACTTTACTACAGATAAACATTTAATTTCCATTAACATTGTTTTTAAAAATTAAAAATTGTTTTATTGTGCATGTATATATTTGCATGAATAAGAAATGTTTCTTAAACATTTTTAAGGAAGAGGTTAATTAAATTTTTCATTTTAATGATTCCTTTTTGGTTAGTGCTAATATTGATTGAATTCATGAATAACTTTTTCAAAACGCTTGATAAATGTTGAATTGTTCATTTATAATTCTGCGGACAAAATTCTTTATTTGACGGGAGGCAGTGTTTTGCTAAAGCTATTTAACTTAATTTACTTTCCTGATAGAAGTAATAACGTTGTTATATGCAAATATGTGTGCAGTTCATTTTTGTATTTCATAATTGTCGCAATATTTTGTAATGATCTTACCGGGAGTTCGTAGCACAATTTTATGTTGTCATTCGCGACTCAGATGTTATGCGGAGTAATTTTCAAAGGAACCGCATAACAAAACATTTATATGTTAAAGTTGTATGGAATTACCTTTTACACATTCATTTATAACGATAATATTTCATAATAGTAGTCTTTTGCTACAAATCGTCCATGTTTACATTGTAACCGTTAACCAGAAGTAGGGAATATCTATTTTTGTGTATTCACTTTGTAAACGAGGTCGAGTAAAATCAGTTTCAAATTTGGATTACCAGCGATCAGCTGGTTTTAGAAACGAACTTCAAAATATATATAACTTCACAGATTAGTTATTTTATAGGTAATGGAACACATAGAGAATATTTAACTACTTTTCATTGTTAATTTCAATACATTTCACATTTATTTCTGTTATAATAATCGGAATATATTTTACACTAGTTTTCATTCATTGCTTTGAAATTGGTAAAGGAGTAGGTCCGGTAAGGACCGATTTTGGCCTCAAATTTCAGGTTCATTTAACGAAAGATTTTGGACACTTTTTAAACACTTAAGTGTCAATTTCAATTGATTCGATTTAATTATGTGAAAAACTGCTTTAGTCATTAAAAACGCTCCGATTCAAGCTCAAATATGAAAAATCCGTGTTCATCCTCAACCTTTATATATGTTATGTAATATTATCAAATACAACTTACATTTCAATATTATGAATGAACACGAATGCGGTCACTTTCATTTAAGACGAAAACCGCCTAAAATTGAACTCAAATGCAAAAAATGTGAAGATTTCAGTAATTTAGCATGGCTTAATGATGCTAGTACCCGATATATGTGCATTTTATTGTCAAAAACAGCCCATATTTATGTAGCAGAAATATTTTACTTTCAAATAAATAGCTTAAAGATTACCTTTTCACAATTTTGTAAAAATGCTATATTGTGGGGCCAAAAAGTGGTCTTACTGAACCTACTCCTTTAACAAACGGTCGGCGCTACACTCTTTTCAGACAGGAACGTGCAAACTGAATTTCAAAATGTTTAGTATACGTATTTTTTCGAAATACTTTTAGAAATTGCAACAGAAGGGACATATAAAAAGCGATATTGTCAATATGGTAAGTCGATTGAATAACCAATCAAGGTCGTGATATTTTTTTAAGGTTCATCAATACATACTGAGATATCAATTATTGTTTTTGTGTCAGAGTCATATGATTTGTCATGATAAAATTCATAATGATCTTATTCAAATATTTACTTTTGATAAGGCCTCCATTTTATAGCGTATTTGCAAAAAATACATCATTCTGATATATTAATTTTTCTCAATAAATTACATACTATCATATACTTTACTGTAGGTAGATCTTACTTAATAATAATTGCAATACCATAATAGGTATTGAAAGATTCATACAATCAATAGGTACATCATTCTGATTTTTATAATGTAACTTGTAAATTATTGAAATGTGCATCCGGCGCTGCAAACTGTGTACTCTTAATGTTACCTCAGTTGGTTAATTTACATTATACATATAACATATATTACTGGTCATAAACATAATACTGAATGACAAAAAAATGTGCCACAGTTATACATTTAATAGTTTTCTAAAATGTGTAAATATAAAGCAACTGTGTGGTGATCACGAAACCAGCCTAGAATGATATCATCACTTAAGATTGAGTTTGTTTAACAATCCGACTTAATGTGATTAAACTTCTGTTCTTCTACTTGACTAGTGCTTTTATTCACAACGAAAATTCAGAGAGAACGACATCATTACCATTCATGAACCATTTGCAAAAAGCAAGTGTATACGAAAAGAAAAATTATATTGCCGGTAAAAAAAAGTAAGCATGAATAGCAACAGAGGCAAATGAATGATTAATCTGAAAACAAACCTCCATCCTATCAGATAAAAGAGAGGCAAAAGTTACAAGAGGGAAATTAAAACGCATACGTCACCATATAAAATTCATATAGTCATTCTATAAGAACCCTTGTCTGAGCTTTTATTTAACGTTTAAATTTTTAAAGTATTTAAAGTTGGACCAGGTGCATAGATACGGTAATCAGGACTTGTTTTGTTTACATCACCAAACAGGCGAATCCATACTCAGTCGGGGTGGTACAAATAGGAATACATTTAGGAAACAAAAATACAATCGGGTAAATGTCTGGGTATGTAAAGAACTAAGACTATGACATCATGTTATATTCACTCGTTTAGACAAAATAATATCGTAAAGGCCAAACATACTCTTGATAGTAAATATAAATTAAGGCAACAATAGCTTTGAAGCTGCTACCCAGACATTATAAAAGATCACCAACATTTACAGTTTAGTCCATGTGTCGTATTATCCGTTTGACATGGCTTGGTTTTATGGTTTCCGCCAGTGTGTTGTTGTGGTGTGCTCTTTTTGTGTGCTTTTCTTTCGTTTTTGCTAATGTGCTGTAGCATCTTGATATCTTTGTTAACATATTGTGTTTGTTTTTATAGTGATGTATCTTATAACACAATGTTGACTGCTGTAACCCTTTTTTTGTTATTTTTACCTCTTATGTATATTTATTTTGTTCACACATTGTCAATATAATAAAATTTTATGCGACTGTCATACATTTGAGAGAATTAACTACCTATAGAACCAGGTTTAGTCCAAAATTTTCGACATAAGAAAATGCCTGTATCGAGTCAGGTTCATGACAATTGTTTTGATTTGCTTTGTGTGTTTCTGCATTTAAATTAGCCATTTGTTAAGGGTCTTTCAGATTTGAATTTACCTTGTAGTTAGTTACTTTTGCTATTTAACTTTGTACCGATATTCTCATCTCGTACTTTTGAAATGGAAGAGCCAACAACTACAAATAACGTTAAAAACGAACAGAGGGTTCGCATGAACACCAAAAAGGAGAGCAACCTAAGGAACCGATAGAGCAATTCTCTCTTGCTATGCATGCATGACTCGTCAATAGGATAACATGTTTTATGTTGAATTCAGTCATTCTGTCCTCATAACCTCGTTAGATCATTGTTTGAGAATTGGGCACATTCTACTCAAAAACGTGATCATGTACGTTTGTAACTCATCAACTTGACACGAACGCTCCTTGTGGTGCAGAAGTATACTACTAGGTTATAATCTACGAGTTCAATAGATTTTTGGCAAATGTATTTATAATCAAAGAACTGTTTATTGTACATACTTTTCCTTGGTAGGTTTGTATCGATAATTGCTCCACATCAAATAAATAAACATGATAAGCATAAAAGCAATGATTTTTTCTTGCTCTACAAGAGTTTTCAAAGTGTTCTCAATATCAAAAGACAATAGATAAAACTTTGTTTGAATTTTAATATTTTTATCAACTATTTTTTGTTACATATATAATATTATTCTATGAACTCAAGGTCTATTCATTCTATTTATTTACGAAATGCAACAAGGGGAGTTGTTTCATTCGAGCTGGGTAACTATTCTAGCAATCTTTGATTCAGGAGTTGTTGATCCATCTTTTGTTAAGATTAATCCACCTCCAATACAAAGAGTACCAATACCAAATTGACAAATCACAATAAATCCTGCACCTACTAAAAAAAACAAATTACCTGTAAAAAATTTTAATTTTTGCAATTTACACATCACATTGGGACCCACCAAACGGTCGAGATTTGATTTATACATATCGCTTCTGATATCTTCTAGAATTTCATTTGTAAAATATGACGATGTTTTTGCATTTTCTTGAATCGTTTTCTCAATTATGCAAAACATTTCTTCTAACTGTTCATCTGAATCCACTTTTGAGCGATTATTGAAAAACATTACTCTATTACCACATTTTGATAAAAAATCCGAAAAGAACTCCTCTTGGTTTTGTAAATATTGTAAAGGTGTTGTGTCTTCTTTTTCTAAAACATCTCTTCCAGTAAATACTATCATTGTATAACGAAAAGGATTCCCACCAAAAAGATAAAAGAAATCCTGAACGGCCGTCATTTCTTCTTCTGTAAATCTTCCCACCCGCAAAACATATATTATAATGTTCGGTCCTGGAGAAAGCATTTTTAAACAATTAAGTATTTCCAATTTCACTGAGCTTGAGGTTGCATTAGTATAAAAAAAAACCCGGTGTATCTACAAGTCTGATTGTGACTTCATTTCTTTTTGTTTTACCGATCATGCATTTTTTTGTCACTGACGAAACGGAAGGTTTCGCAGTGAAATATTTTTTATTCATAATAGTATTGCCTGTAGAACTTTTCCCGGAGCCTGTCCTTCCAATCAATACAATTCGGATCTCATTATCTAGTTCTACCTGCAAAATGTGAAAAAAAAACATTTCACTTATAAGTAAAAGGATATGTTTCCATATTAAAAATAGAATTGAGAATAAACATAGAGAATGTGTCAAAGAGACAACAAGAGCAGAAACATTAATTTAAATATTTGATATGATTTATACGGCTAAATAAGATTCAATAAGTAGTTATATTATCACCTAATATGCGATATGATATATTAAAGCATAAAAAATCTGGAAAATATCATTTTCTTTTAAGGTCTTTATCATTCTGAGCTTACCATTATAATCACATTTGTTTGACACTATTGCATTATCCTTTGAGTTTCAAACAGAAACATGTGCAAACTGCTAGCAAAGTCCAACAAATTTACAACTCGATCATTGTGAGTCGGTGATAATTTTACATGATATTACTCGACTGTAGTCTGAACCATACTAAAGAGTCTGAACTTGTACTCTACACTTTGTCTTTACCCCATCAAAAAGTCTGAGCTCACACTCGACTAGGCTGAAATAAACTTATTCTCGACCTGTTTGCACTTGTTTTCAATTTCAATTCTTATAAAGTTTACGCCTCAGATTTCTCCCTGTTTTGTAAATTGCTAATAAAACTGGGTTCATCAGCAAAAGTCTCATACATCCATGCTCCGTGGTTTATTAAAATAGAAGTTGCATTTTACATTTCATGTTTATAAAAGTAGAACTAATCGAACAAGCACGTCTGAGTTCTTTGCTTGAACAATAATTTCATAAAATGGCAAGCTATAACTGCCTTTATTATGATTGTTTTTAAATAATCTCTCAGGATTCAAGAGATTCAAAAACAACAAAAAAAACTTTGTAACGTTTGTAGACATTATATGAAAGACTATTTCTGGCGCGTATATAAAAGAAATCAGTGAATGGGCAACTGTTTTTTTCTTGTACTGTTTTACCTTTAGCATATTTGTATAGAATCCAATACAACAGATATATAATCAAAGTTGCAAAAATTTGCCTTTAAATGTTCTAAAAAAAGGATATCAGCATGATTTAAAATATGTGTTAATTTGATTTTATTTTGAACTGAAATAAATACTAAACAATGTTGATGATGATCGTGTTCTAATACAGATAAAAATACTTCATTATTGGCCAATAATTTTCTTGGCTTTCAAATGTTCGGCATATAGCGTTCCTGAAAAAGGTAAATCAAGATAAGCGCTTCGGACGCATGCAATTTAAAACAAGTTGTTTTCATTTTTTAAACTCATTAGCATCCACCTAAATATTGATTATAGAAATCAAAATTGTAACAAATGTCAGACTTGGACTATGAGATGTTATTCAACGATACAACTGTACAAGTTGTGTTTGCTTGCAACATTGTGATGTAGTAGTTTTAATTGAATAGTTGCTTAATATTTTTGACTGGACACGCTCAACATACAGTAAAACATATTGAATATTACGCAGCTGTGCAAGGCTGAGGGTGGATTTTTATTGGGGTTTTTTTGTTTGGTTTTTTTTTTTTTTTTTTGGGGGGGGGGGGGGGGTGGGCGTAGGAGTTACAATGCCCGATTCTTTTTAAAGACCAATGCTTTAGAATAGAGACATATGAATGGGATTAGTGGCTGATTCAGGGGTGTCTGGTGATAGGAACCTCCCTTTTTGTGCGACAATTACATTTGAATGTGGACATATGGCGGGAACCCCATAAATCCTGGGTTGGGGAAGGGGGCAGGAGTTAAAATGCCCGATTCTTTTTTAAGACCAATGCTTAAGAATAGAGACATATGAATGGTATCAGTGGCTGATCCAGGGGTGTCTGGTGATAGGAACCTCTATTTTTGTACGACCAATGCATTTGAATGTGGACATATGGCGTGAACCCAATAATCCTGGGTTGGGACCTCCTCCTTTTGAAAATGGCTGGTGCATCCCTTAGATGTCAACAGTATATCTAGTAAAAGTAGTCTTTAAAAGCCTTTTTTAGAATTTTTTCTCCCTTGGAATTTCTTATTTCTTGTCTTTTTAATATCTTGAACACTTATGAACACAATAGGTATTTTTTTAAATGCTACATAAAATAGATCAAAGTTCTATTGTTATAAGTTTTTTGGATGTAGAGGAAGGGGCTTCAAGACACCACGCTCTTTAAACCCTGTGGTCAAACTCCATTGTTATTTGTAAAAATAAATCTTGTTTGATTTTAAATCGTTTCAAAAATAGAAACCATGAAGTGTAACAATAGAACTGTGGTGTCAACTGATTGAAACAACCCTCGCATAAATTCATTCATGACTTTCGGCTATGTTGTATAGCCCTCAAAATGTCTATCCATTATTTTATTTCTTTGCTTTGAAGGTAAAAAATATTGATCGACACAACCTTGTAGATATAAATCCTTTTCGATTGATTGTACTGCATTTGGAGTTCAAATTGGCAATAAATATTCATGGAAGTTGGCCATGAGTAATATAGGTAGCAGTTATCAGGTTTTCTGCATATTCATAGTGTAAAATATCAGCTGGTCAACATAAAATGAACTGCGCTCACTCGACAAAATTACCTATTTTGACTTTAAGAAAATGCAGACAGCCAGGTAATCGATTTAACGAATTGTATTTGCGTATTTTGCATGACTGAAAAATATTTGATTTTTTTTTCTTTCTCCAGTAAACCGACTGATGAATTGAATACGGGCCAAATTTATCAACGACGGCTGATAATATAAAAAAAGAAGATGTGGTATGATTGCCAATGAGACAACTATCCACAAAAAACCAAAATGACACAGACATTAACAACTATAGGTCATCGTACGGCCTTCAACAATGAGCAAAGCCCATACCGCATAGTCAGCTATAAAAGGCTCCGATAAACTAATGTAAAACAATTCAAACCAGAAAACAAACGGCCTTATTTATGTAAAAAAAAATGAACGAAAAACAAATATGTAACACATAAACAAACGACAACCACTGAATATACAGGCTCCTGACTTGGGACAGGCACATACATAAATAATGTGGCGGGGTTAAACATGTTAGCGGGATCCCAACCCTCCCCCTAACCTGGGACAGTGATATAACAGTACAACATAAGAACGAACTATAAAAATCAGTTGAAAAAGGCTTACCTCATCAGATGGACAAACATATAAGTGGACGTGGCCGGGTACTTATACATCCCGACACAAAAAGACACAATGAACAGATCTGAGAGTACTCGCAGTTAGTGGCTTTGACCTAATACAAAATCATGCATCTAAGATAAGTCCGGGTCAAAGCTGTTAAGGCCGGTTCAACGTATGTAACGTTTCAAAATCGTACATGTTATTAAGAGCTGAGATAAATGATACAGATAATAAAAAGAACTATGATTGTAAATATATATTGTGGACTTCTCATTCTCACCAATAGCTTTCCTTTCAGATTGAACTACATGTAGTGTAATTAATACCAGAAATGAAAAGAGGAATGAACATATTTAACGATTATGTTTTGACGAAAAATATCATATTACATTGGATGCAAGTCATAAGGTTCTCGCATATAGACATAAAACAGATAACCGAGCTTAGCGGAATGGCTTACGACATAATTATTCAAACACACTGTATTATACAACTTCGTAAAGGAACGATTGTTGTCATTGGTCAATTGAAACTTGGATTTCAAATAAAGTTTCCAGCCGCGCCAAAGCACACCTGCCACCAAAAAAGAACATGCAGTCTATAAACGAAAGAAAAGTTGATGAGTACAGATTTGTGTACTTGCTAATCTCATTTTGGTTCCAAATAATATGCAGTAGCATTTGAAATGTATATACGAATATTGTTCAATAGAACTACTCAGGTTTTTCGTCTTTCTGAAATTTATAATGAAATACCATATTTTTTTCAACACGAATTATTGAATTGCACTTAATTATATCGAATAGGTATGCCTCATAACGTTCCAGCGATGTACTAGTTTGTCATGAATCAGTTTATGGGGAACCACTAATGGTAGATTTATGATTTTGCCATTGAGATTATTTAAAACCGACCAATACGTCCTGGTTTATTAACTTTAAAATTTGTGCTCAGTTTACATATAAAATTTTGTGATATTATCTGTCATATTGGAAACTACAGATTATTTGTCAATTGTAATTAGTATGCTATGTTGTTGTGGGAGCATTACTATATCTAATTGAAGGTTTTGCATAGTTAATTTGTATTAGTTTGAGGTTATTTCAGTTTTTTTGGAACCATTAGTGGTGGATCAGTGATATGAGATAAGCAGATGCATGAGCACTTGCACATCTCATTTCCATGCAGACTATTTGACTCAACCGTCGGAGTTTTGATCTATTGAATTTTAATATTTTGCTTAGTTCACATGTCACAGTTTATAATAAAATCAGTTTTAAATCCACATCTTATATTATTCAGTGAATGATAGTTGGTGGGCGGTTGTATAAGCATTTGCAAGTCTTCTGTCAATGACGAAACTATGTTTAAATACTTCTTTGTACTATTTTAATTCTTACATATGCACTTATCTATCAAAATTACAGCAAACGTGACATATCTATGCGTCAACAACTTATAAACACAAACATGCATTACATATATTTAATCTTCGAAGTAACAATGATAGTACACACCATTATCCGTCATTTGGGGTTATTCTTGCACAATTATTGTTTGTTTATATCTTTCGGCGAATGGATCAAACATTCATTAACATTTAATTTTCTATTGTAGTGAATTACAGTACAAGTACAAAATATATATCCAGCATTGAGAAACATTCTTTAATTTACAACACATGTATTTAGTCGATAAACATCCATACCTTATCGACACATATTCCTAACATTAAATATATTACTTTTGTGGACCTGTCTTATAAACCCCTACCGTCAATATATCAGTTAAAAAGGAAATGAAAAAATATACTATATAGGGAACTGTATTTAAGGACAACAAAAACAGAGGTGTTAAATGATTGAGGTGTCCATTGCAAGCTTTGAACAGAAGTCAAATATAACTAATCAAAACCTGCCATTAACACATATTCATGATAGTTTTGTGAATGGAAATAAATCATATGCATATTAAAAAATCAATAATGACAATATTCGTTACATTTAATAAACAACTTTAACAAACTGATGTTTGGAAATTCAATTACTCTACATATGTTATTATCTATCTTCATAATATGGAACACATATATTTGTTAACTCCTGTTGCTACCACTCCACCACCAATGCAACAAGCCACAACTACACCTGCCTTGAAATCCATAACAGTTGCTACGAATGCCCCTAAAAGTGCCCCTTCTCCAAATACTCTAAATTTCTTCAATAGATATAATAAAGTTTTCCCATGCTTAGCAATACTCCATTGGTACTTCGCGCGTTGTTTGTTGTGTGTTTCTACTTGTGCAGATGTTGTTTTTGTAACTTTCTTTTCCAATTCATTCTCTATTGCTTGAAAAAACGAATTCGTGTAGAAAGCATTATTGTTGCTTTCTAGTATTTTATCAATAAAGGTATATATATAATTCCACTGACGAACAATTTCGTTGTTCTGCGTCACACGATTATTAACAAAAAAAACATTTCCTTTGCATCGTTGTATTAAATTCGTAAAATTAGTTGGTGCATTATCCAAAAACTCTTGTTCTGTTGTGTCGTCATGTTCCAAATCATCTTTTCCCGTAAAACATATGCTCATATTCTTACAGGGATCTTCTTTCAGGAGATCAAAAAATTGATTTGAAGCCAGTATTTCTTCTTCTGTGTACCTAGATAGGGAAAGTACATACAGAATAATATGCGGCCCAGGTGACAAGATACCAAAACATTTTATTATTTCCGATTCCAGTTTTTCTCGACTCATGCTTTTGTGAGATAAACCCGGAGTATCTACGACGGTATATACTTTCTCTTTCCATCTCATTTTTCCCATTTGGCCTGTCTTTGTAACTGATTTTGGAGACATTTTTGACTGGAAACATTTCCAACCCAAGATAGTATTGCCTGTTGCACTTTTTCCGTTTCCTGTTTTGCCAATAAGTAACACACGTATTTCAGTAAGATCAGAATACTCACTTTCCTAAAAAAAATCCTAGCTTGTAAAAAACCATGGAACATTAAAACTACCATTTGCCCCGTCATAAGGAGCATGTAGTCGATCAAATGTAACCCACGTGAACACTATTTTTTCTTCGAGCGTCACTGATGAGTTATCTATAGACGAAACGCGCGTCTGGCGCAAGCATAAAATTACAATCCTGGTATCTATGAATAATTTACTTAATACCACTGGGTCGATGCCACTGTTGGTGGAGTTTTCATTCTCCGGGAGTATCACCAGCCCAGTAGTCTGCACTTCTGTGGTGACATGAATTGATTATCATTAATAAGGTCATAATTATAAATTAACTCTTTACAAAACTATGAATTTTTGAAATACTATGGCTTTTCTACCTCAGGAATAGATAACCTTAGCTGTATTTTAGAAAACTTTTAGGACTTTTTGGTCCTCAAAACTCCTCAATTTCGAACCTTATTTGGCTTTTACAATTTTTTAATTCGAGCGCCTCTGATGAGTTCTTTGAAGACGAAACGTGCGTTTGGTGCAGCGGTAAAATTTTAATCCTGGTATATATGATGCGTTTATCTACAACCACTGAGGCGATGCCACTGCTGGTGGAGTTTTTATTCCCCGGGAATATCACAAGCCCAATGGTCAGCACTTATGTGCTGACATCAATTATCATCGATATGGTCTTAATTATAAATTAACTGTTTACGAAATTTATAATTTTTGAAATACTAAAACTTTTCTACGTCAGGGAATAGATTCCATTATAGAATAAAACGTCTTTTAAATGGATGTTATTGGTGTATAAACTCAATCAATTCACTCACACACTTTCTTTGGTTACGAAAAGAAGTTCGATCAGCGTTGTCTATCGAAAAATAAACAACGCCAAGAACAACTACCGGAAGTCCTCCCGACCAATCATATTAACGCATATTCAAATCATATAAGTATTTCAGACGTTTGTGGCAAAACTTTTTTGAATTTTTTATCCTCAATGCTCTTCAATTTCAAACTTTATTTGGCTTTTTTTTTATTCGAGTGTTACTGATGAGTCATTTGTAGACAAATTGAGCGTCTTGCGCAAATAACAATTTCAATCCTGGTATCTATGATGAGTTTGTTTGCATAAAATGGTACAAACACTTCTTTGATTAAATCCAAAAGGAATAGTATATTTAATATATTATCATGTTCTCATACATGTACCAGTAAACTAATGTTTGGTCATACATCTAAGAAATTAATATACGTGTGAGATCAAACTACAAAATTATTAAAATTATACTTTAATTACAAACGAGTTGGTTGCCTGTGAAAAATATCTGTTTCAAAGATGATGATGGATATATTCCAATTGTCGTAACCACAATCCCGCACTATCTTCCTCGAGTGTGACTTTCAAAATAAGAATTATTACTGGAGTCGTACTTACATGAACAACATGATGCATTTTAATTGTAAAACAGGATATAGATACCAATTCTGAGCATATACAGTAAGATAACTTTCTGTCTATAATTTGTTTTTAAGTGTTTCGTACTCTGTAATTTTCACTTTGCTTATAATTATGTACACCAAACGCGCGTTCAGTTACCATACGACTCTTCCGTGACGGTCGAAATAAAAACATTCGGATGGTATAATCAAATACGAAGTTGAAAAGCAATAACTGAGTCAATTACAAAGGTGATCGATTTTCTTGCAAAACTATGCATTTTTTTTTTAATTTTCTTTTAAATTTGTTACTACTGAAGCATAATTTTTTTGACGATTACAAGTAATTCGACTGCGTGTTTTATTATCAGAATATGCTTTACAACCGACTGACATATATTTATAAACAAAAAATTTGAAGAGGGAGGCTAACATTGCTGAATTAGGTCTTTAATCTTTAAGGAAGTTCATATTTCTATATAAGTGAGTTGCTGTCTATTCTACATACGGAAAAAAGTCCTTTAAATGCATGGAAAACGAAAGTGTAGATATCGACGAGTTTTAGTTTGGTAATCACAATATTTGGTGTTTGAGGGACTATGGACAAATTAATTCTATATTTGTTCCACTAAATTCAGAACTAAACCAAACGATTTGCAGGATTAGGTTCTTTGAAACATTCGATAATCTCATCACATTGATTTTGATATCGTAATACTCAACTTTATTCAATTACACTATTCAAATGGATTTCTCTTCAGACCAGCGTTTTCGATGGGGTTCAACATGTGAAGACTCTGGTATCAGTTAATTATATATGAAGGGTAGTGAAAAGAAGTCATTGGTTTTACAGGCAAGCTGTGTTGCTAAATTATGAACTATTTAAGAAGCAGGAAGCATTGTTGTTAAAGGTAATACAAAACGTCAATGCGACCAGGAATATGCTTCTATTTGAAGGCCGTACCTTGACCTATAATGGTTTAGTTTTTTATAAATTCTTACATGGATGGATAGTCGTCTCATTTGCACTCATACCACATCTTCCTATATCTATTCTAATTGCTCTTAATTATTTTAAAAAACAGTAAACATAATCATCTCGTTCAACTTAACAAACCTCAATACTTCCACGATACATTCGCGTTACAATTTTAATTGCGAAGAAAATGTAAGAATAGTTTCATCAGAGCATGAAGAATAGCCGAGTAGAATCACACCACAATGACAAATAATCTATTTAACAGAGGTTACATAAAAAAACTGGCACGTGTATATGATGTATTAAGAACTATTACACAGTATACCTTTTTTGCAGGATAATCGCATTTCTGAGATCAATTCCTTAAAGTATTCATACATTCGAAATAGAAATATTGATGTTATACATTCATGACTTTTAAACGTGTTACCTCGTAGACATTACGAAATTTTATTAACCAACTTACTACAATATGTATAGAAATGTCTATGCTTTATAAATAGAAAATGTCGAAAACTGGTAATGATGAACGGAGAAAATTACGAAATTGTATACATGCATAACGAAATCATATCTGTGCAGTACCACGGCCGACACTCGGCTAACCGAGAGTTTGGTCGGTTAATCTATATTGAGTATGCGGCTATATCGGCGGTTGGTCTGTTAATCGGGTTGGCTAAAGTCTGTTAATTAGGTGTTATCGAGAAAATCATTGCAAGGTCAGTATGTTTCATTGTATAACTTTTTAATTATATTTATATCATAAAAACTATTCATGTCTGACAAAACGATTTGGAGTACTGAATCCAGTGGTGTAATTAATTTTTTTCTAGCTTCAATAAACGATCTATAAAATGAAAAGGCGAGTTACTCATCAGTAAATTTATACACATTTTACACACACAAAATGTACACAAAATGACAAGTTGGTAGAGTTTACTTGCATGCAATATTTTGAACATCGAAAAAAGACAGGCATTATGTTTGTTTACCATATTAACATCAATATGTGAAAAATCTACACGAAAAACTGTATTTTGGTGACATAAATCAATTTTTGATAAAAATGTGGTCTGTTAATGGGTCGGATGTATAAAACTCGGTCTGTTAATTGGTCTGTTAAGAGTTATGAATGACATTACAAGCATAATTTAATTGCTATATGGGGTGTTATCTGAATAAAGGGATAGACTCAAGATTAGTGGCTAGAATATATGGAAACAACACATGAACAATGAAACATAAGTTTAGACAATGGAATCTGAAAATTGATAGAAATGGTTTCAAAAAGTGTAATATCAAAGTAATATTAATTTCAAAAGACAATACTGACATACCGGAAATAAACTCCTCATAGATACCAGGATTGAAATTTTATATTTACACCTTATATTTACGCCAGACACGCGTTTCGTCTACGAAAAACTCATCAGTGACGAAAAAAATGTTTAAAAGGCCAAATAAAATACGAAGTTGAAAAGCATTGAGGAAACACAAATAATACCGGCGTCACACATCAGCGTATAGCACTGGCGTGTTCATTTACACTGCCAATACGCTAGTAATTTTGGATGCATTTAACCTGTCAATCATATTTGTAACGTGTGCAAAACGAGCTTTAAGCGTGTATTGGGCGTACTAGAAACGTATGTTGGCGTATGTTGTATGTTTTTTATGCTGCATACAAATTTCCTGGGATTGTAGCGTTCATCAAGCGTATTTACTTTCCTTCATTGGCTAGAGGAATTAGGGGAGGGTTGATATCTCATAAACATGTTTATCCCCGCCGCAATTTTGCGCCTGTCCCAAGTCAGGAGCCTCTGGCCTTTGTAAGTCTTGTGTGATCTAGTATACATATTTTTAAGGGGCCAGCTGAATGACGCCTACGAGTGCGGGAGTTTCTCTCTACATTGAAGACCCATTGGTGGCCTTGGCCTGCTCTATGGTCGGATTGTTGTCGCTTTGACACGTTCCTCATTTCCTTTCTCAATTTTACCTTTGTATTTCGACGTACTACAAACTTATGCAACGCGCTATGAACGATTGATTCGGTTGACATGTTTCATTTGATCATTTCTTGATGCATAAGTATGACAAAAACAAATCAAATCTACGCATTACTGAATAGTAACTTGTCTTGATTTTTCATTTGAATCTAAATTAAATAAAACCTGATTTTAATAAATTTAATGTTATGTCTCATTATATGATTAAACAATGATTTTGTGTTCATAATTTGCCGTATTTGCCGTGTAAGACGTCACAACAAGCGCCAACCATCCAAATATAAACGAAGAAATACTAACTACTGAATGAATTTCGATAAAATTTGTACAGATGGGATATAATATGATCATATTGATTATGTTAAACGGTCACGATAAATATCCTGTCAGTTCGCAATCTAGCAGCCATTTTCGAAATTCCATATAGCTGTAAGATTTGAAAATTCGAGTACACAAAAATGAAAGCTAACACTTCAATATTATAATATTTTCATATAAATAATAGGAAAGGTTCGCCACCTCTACATAAAAATGTGATTTTATTAAATTTTACAAAAATGTTTTTATTTTTAACATAGCTTCTCCCATTTTATTTTTTTTTCAGTATTTTCCGTGTCTCCCGTAAATGTTACCATAGAGCCATTGTTCAAGATTTTTGAGTACGATGCTAATTTAGGGTATTTTAGATTTGTGACAGACAAATGAACTATGCAAACAAATGTTATTACTGAAATGTGATTTTTTTAAAGATTTGGTTAAGCCTTCAAAGTTAAGGACACGCCAATTTTTTTTTATCAATTTCCACCAAGTTGTCCGTGTCTCCCGTAAGTGTTACCATGTCCAAATTGAACGATTTTTGCACGGAACGTGAATGTAACGTTATACAATGTAATATATAATTGTATTTTCCATTTACTGAAAGTGTAGCATGTTGTCTCTTAAGCATTTGACACGTTCTGTGTGATGATATTATTTTGGGAGATATTTTTTTAATTATTTAAATCAACAAGAAAATTTGACTTCCATCAAAATTTTTGTGCCATTTGCTGATCGTAAAAGTGTCGGATAAATAAAAGTATTATGCAAAAGATTAAGTATTTTTTAATGCAAAAGAATTGCATTTTAAACCAAGTCACACAGAAATTAACAACTGTAGGTCACCGTAAGGCCTTCAGCAATGAGCAACGCCAATACCGCATAGACAGCTTTAAAAGCATGATTTCTTGATATGATCCAGCGATTTTCATGTGTTAATTTACATGTAAATTTATCAAAACATTACTCTAAATTTTCGGATGAATATATATGTAGCACAAGCTTTAAACACGCCGAAGCTTTCGTTTTTGGATTCTAGTAACATAGATGCGTCTGCTAGTACGATTGAATATGTTGTATACACTAAAAGTCATTTCCACGCATCCGACAAACAGACGCATTTGAAATTAGTCATTATATTTCAAGAACTGTAGATCACTTTTTAATTTTAAATAAAATCAACAATTCTAAACTGCCGTTTTCATTTTAAAATCTGAGGATGAAACTATAATTATAGATAAAGCAAACAGAGGATAAATGGTAGCTGTTGCTGCTATTGACCTGAACAAGGATTATTTTTCATTATAATTTTCTTGAAAGACACATATTTAAGATGTTGATAATACGAATAAAAAAGCCCTGAAATTATATTCGCGAACTGTAGTTAGAAAACTAGTTGAAGGTGGGTTAATAACATTTATATTCTTGAAGCACAAAAAAGCTTTGGTACTGGCTGTTTCCAATCGATATAAATGCTTAGTCACAGATACTTGTGATGATGGAATTTTAAGAATCATAGAGGATATATAAATGCATTTAGCAACATGCTTGGGCAGTGACAAATATTTGTAATATACACTTTCATTTTGTTAAGAATATGATGTCAATAATATATACTAGTAATCAGTCATGTTATCATGTTGGTTTTTTAAAAATAAATAGTTAAACATCAAAATGCAAGCCGTTTTATAAAAAGCTGCAAAGCTTTGACGTTTGGTACAGAAGTAGGATGAAATAATTGAAAAACGACGTCAACAAACGTTACCATTACTAAACCGAACACCGTGCGTAACGTGATCATGGCATGCAACTAACGTATACCGACTTTGTCAATTTTCTCTGTACGTTTGGTGCACGCCGGTCTATACACCAATGTGTGACGCCGGCATTAGGTAATATATTCCTGAGGTAGAAAAGCCTTAGTATTTCAAAGAAAACGCATGGAATTTAACCAGCTGCATTGCAACACATGACAGATTCATAGATGTTACAGACTTTGAACAGACAAAAAAAAATAAGGCTGATTGATAACTTGGCGTAAATAATAAATTCGTGCGAATTCGAGCGGCCAATCAGTCCATATAACGCTATATTGAAGTGACACACCCTTCAATGAAATGCAAAGAAATAAAAAATTAAAATAAAAGTTCTCTTTCTATAAGGATACTGTTGCACCGTATTGTATTTTTTTCGTCACAAGTACATCTCATTTTGTTCAATGTGAAAATATAAACTAAAGGTAGTAAGATTATTGTCGTGGCTAAATAACTCTTAACTGACACGATTTGAATTGTCCAACCCATTAACAGACTGTAATGAAGGTAAAATGAGGTAAAATATTTAAAGAAATAAATTTTAATATTTCATATAAAACTAAGTGAATCTTCTTTGTAATTGTAGAAAATAATTAATTCTTGTATAAAGCTTTTTGTATAAAAAGATATAGTTAAAAAGTCTATAATGTTATGTAACTTTTGATATAAGTATTAGATGAGAAATTCTTCTTATTTGACACTTAGCGACATAAATAAGGTTTGACAGCTTAAACTCTTAGAAGTATTTCCTTTAGCAAATATATTTATTCTTTTCTATTGTTCACCTGGAATTCTATCTAACCAAATAATCGGATTTCCCTAATGGTCGTAAAAACAAAGTATTAAGTCATTAAAAATAGTAACCCCAAATTATGTAAAAATGTAAATTAGTTTAAAAGATATCTAACCAATAGAAACTGTTCTTATAAAAATATGTATTCTAAAAGTCGTTTTGATTGGTGAATAAAACAAGTCCAACCAGCACGTGTTCTAGGGGTTTAAAATAGGAAACCCTAAGGAATCAAACATTAATTTACTGGTATGGTTGGACTCGAAATAAACATATATAGACATCTTTGTTTTATTCACCAGGTTCGTAAACTTATAAATTTTGTTTAGTGAAAAATTAAACGTAATCTTTGTAATGTTTTAAAGTAACAATTTTATAAGAGAAATCTTTCTTTATTAAAGTTATCATAAATATCATGATAAACTATTTTAATTAATTCATAAAGTATTTTGATAATCATTAATTCAATTTCATTTTAAAAATCAAACTCTTTTATTTCATATTTTTGTATTTGATTAATTTACTGGTATGGTTGGACTCGAAATAAACATATATAGACATCTTTGTTTTATTCACCAGGAGGCCTCGAAAGAACGCGAACGACAGTCCCCCAAACTGTTGTAGTTCAAATACTGTACAGAGACATGTAAAACAGAAACCAACAACACAAACACCCTTCAACGGGAAAGGGGAGGCAACTGTCTTAGTCTGCGCTTTCCCCCTCTTTCCCGCATAACAGAAATGGTGGAGGCAAGTGGAAAGATCCACGGTACCCGTAAAGCGAGTAGTTTCCCGAAGAATAGTGTATTTGAAATTCGAAAAGAAAATAAGTGTGTAAAATATGTTCTAAAGGATAAAGAAGAAAGTAGTACGGAGAAAGGAGAATCGATAAAGGAAAACGGAGAAAGGAGACAGGAGAATAGAGATGGAGCATTTAGAACGGAGAAAGGAGAACAAAGAATGGAGAAAGGAGAATCGAAAAAAGAAAATGGAGAAAAGAGACAGGAGAAAGGAAAAGGAGCATGCAGAACGGAGAAAGGAGAAAGAAGTACGCAGAATGGAGAACGGAGAAATGTGTAACATTACGAAGCTTAATTCGGACAATGATTCTGAACAGTGGGATTTAAAATGAACTATATTGTTTCATTCTTTGGGTATATATTGTATATATGTTCTATTGTTAAAAAAATATGTTTCTTAAATAGCAAGTAAGTTAAAGTAAATATTACAAATAAATCGAATAGCATATAAGTTTTAAGTTAAAGTTAGAATAAATTAATTAATGAGTAGGTAAAAAAAAAAAAAAGATAAGATAAGATATAAGATATAAAATATAAGTTAAAGTAAAAAAAAAAATCTATGTAGGAATTAGGTTAAATTGAAAATGAAGTTATTGATAAAGCTAAATTTGAAAAGAAATGTTTAAATTGAGATAAACTGAATATGACTAACTATATATTCAAGTGCAAAAATATATAAAAAAAAAAAAGGTATTGATAAAGAAAAATATTTAATTTGGAAGACTGTAAATGACAAATAAGAAACTAAAATGATGATGACTGAAATTGTGATAAACTGAATATGACTAACTATATATTCAAGTGCAAAATTATATAAAAAAAAAGGTATTGATAAAGAAAAATATTTAATTTGGAAGACTGTAAATGACAAATAAGAAACTAAAATGATGATGACTGAAATTGTGATAAACTGAATATGACTAACTATATATTCAAGTGCAAAATTATATAAAGAAAAAGGTATTGATAAAGAAAAATATTTAATTTGGAAGACTGTAAATGGCAAATAAGAAACTAAAATGATGATGACTGATTTAAAAGAAAACAAAGAAATATGAGATGAGAAGTAAAATATTTATATATAGTTTACTGAATCGAAAATACATAAAAGTAACTTAGAGTAACTATTTTGAAATGTAATATGTCCTAGAAGTTAACGTTCAGGCGATTCAAATTCATTTAACGTAAAAGAGTAGGAATAAATACCCTTGTTTATATGAGAATCGTAAAATAATGCCTTAAACTTTAGCCTTCAAAAGATAAAAGTACATAAAAAAATAAAATCTTAAGAAGACGTTGGTTGTTTAAAGACTAAAAAACAGAAGAAAATGCCGAGGAGGTAATGCAAAGTGTCCTATAAGGAACAAATGCAGAGAAATAAATAATTACTAGTAGTAATTTAAAGAGAAATGCACGTGTAAAAATGAATAAATGTTGGTTGATTGTTTAAATTTGAATGGTTCTATAGCGATTACCATAAAATATTGAGTAAACATATGTTTTAAGGTTCCCGTATGTAAGAATTTAATGTTAGTTTAATCATAAGAATTAGAAGTAGATCACCTAATTAAGTGCTTAATGTGTTGACCTAGCTAGTCATCATATAAAACCTTGATTATAGCAAACATAATGTATTCTAGCATAAGCAAATCATTAACCATAATGTAAAAACTTAACTGTAATCAAATGTTTTAGAAAACTATCCATTGTAAAACAAACAACAAATCCGACTAAATTAATATAATAGAAAATGAGGGTATGACTTGCGGTAGTTCTGGAGTCGGAGCAAAGTACCCCGGAAAATGAGCATACTCCAGAGAGAGGTAAATGACTTGGGTATATTTGTTGGAATTCGAGCAGACTACCAAGAAAAGCGGGCTTACCACATATAAGTTGTAGAGAAACGATAATAATAATGATAATAAAAAAAAGCACCAACGCTCCTAAAATACAGAATGAAGAGATCGAAAAATGTAAAATATTAAAGAATAAAATTGTTTTATTAATAAAAAAAAATAAGAATAAGAATATCTAAAACGCAATAAGTCATCTTAGTCATAACAACTTGTATAACCAAAGCATCTAATATAAACTCATCATAAGTCACAAAGTCAAATAGTCAAATCCAGTTAAGAAAATATTAAAAAAAAAGTTTTTAAAATTTAAACAAGTTTGAAAGAAATAAATTCAAATGTAAAATTGCGGAGCAATTTCTTCGAACAACAGGGATATATAATGAAGGTAAAATGAGGTAAAATATTTAAAGAAATAAATTTTAATATTTCATATAAAACTAAGTGAATCTTCTTTGTAATTGTAGAAAATAATTAATTCTTGTATAAAGCTTTTTGTATAAAAAGATATAGTTAAAAAGTCTATAATGTTATGTAACTTTTGATATAAGTATTAGATGAGAAATTCTTCTTATTTGACACTTAGCGACATAAATAAGGTTTGACAGCTTAAACTCTTAGAAGTATTTCCTTTAGCAAATATATTTATTCTTTTCTATTGTTCACCTGGAATTCTATCTAACCAAATAATCGGATTTCCCTAATGGTCGTAAAAACAAAGTATTAAGTCATTAAAAATAGTAACCCCAAATTATGTAAAAATGTAAATTAGTTTAAAAGATATCTAACCAATAGAAACTGTTCTTATAAAAATATGTATTCTAAAAGTCGTTTTGATTGGTGAATAAAACAAGTCCAACCAGCACGTGTTCTAGGGGTTTAAAATAGGAAACCCTAAGGAATCAAACATTAATTTACTGGTATGGTTGGACTCGAAATAAACATATATAGACATCTTTGTTTTATTCACCAGGTTCGTAAACTTATAAATTTTGTTTAGTGAAAAATTAAACGTAATCTTTGTAATGTTTTAAAGTAACAATTTTATAAGAGAAATCTTTCTTTATTAAAGTTATCATAAATATCATGATAAACTATTTTAATTAATTCATAAAGTATTTTGATAATCATTAATTCAATTTCATTTTAAAAATCAAACTCTTTTATTTCATATTTTTGTATTTGATTAATTTACTGGTATGGTTGGACTCGAAATAAACATAAATAGACATCTTTGTTTTATTCACCAGGAGGCCTCGAAAGAACGCGAACGACAGTCCCCCAAACTGTTGTAGTTCAAATACTGTACAGAGACATGTAAAACAGAAACCAACAACACAAACACCCTTCAACGGGAAAGGGGAGGCAACTGTCTTAGTCTGCGCTTTCCCGCATAACATTCCCCTAATATTCATTAAAATGTGGTATTACTCAACTTATATAACAATTATGAAATATTTATCAATGCCAATTATTTTTTTAGAACCAAAGTACTATTTTGTGTCCTTTAAATCATATATAAAAATGTTTTTTAGCCTTTTATCCAAAATATTGCTATGCGTACAAGCATAAAAACCACATACTTGCGAGACGCCTTTTCGTTTTACTTAAAACTGCGCAGGCTATGCATTTTTTTTACTGGTGGAAAATGTTCTATGAATGATATCATTTTGTCAGACACTTTTCTTTTTTTGATGTGGTTCTCATAATATGGCAAAAATCTGTATATTTAACAGAGTTTAACATTAAATTGTGAGTTTTACTCTTAACAGACGTATAACCAACCCGATTAACAGACCAACCGCCAATTTAGCCGCATACTCAATATAGATTAACCGACCAAACTCTCGGTTAGCCGAGTGTCGGCCGTGAGTACGAAATCACAGCAATGCATTATGAACAGATGAAACGGGAAATCGATAAAATCAAAATGACGTTTATTCTTCAAGAAAGTAACATTCTAAAACATTTTAAACCTTTTATCATAAATAAAAGTTTAAATGATTTTTATTGTTGTCTAACCTCTTTAAGGTAACACGATATCGAATGGCATATCTCCCGATTTCCAAATTTTTTGGCATATGTGTACTTTGAATCGAGTTACATCGGAATATGGGGTCACCATTTTTGTTTTTTTGTAATTTTCATAGGAAAACGTCAATTTTTGGCGACAAATTTACTTGGGTATATAGGGGAAATGCCTTTTTTCGGCTTACTTTTTTTAGATTTTCGAATGGATGGCTATTTTCTTATACACGGAGAAAAACAAAAAACTACCATAATATCCAGGATTGCATCGTGAATCCATACACGTATAGAAACTCATATGTCACCATCCTTGTTTTTGAAATAAATGGCTTCAAAGTTGATCAATAGGCCTAGAGTTTGACCAAAAACATGTGACGTTATGGTGTACGGAATATAACGTTATTCCTTCTCAGAGAAATGAAGAAAAAAATATGTGTCGGGATCTGAATGAGTATATTTTATTTCATTTCCCCTGTCGACTGTCGTTAAGTTCCTAGTAATGCAATAAAAATTCTACTGAATCAGATATAATTTTATTTCGTCCTGCACATGGAATTTCACTCATATGAATTAATATTAAAATTTCACATTAAACGAGCATATACTTGAAACTTGCGCAAACAGGTTCCATGTGAATCTTATGATAATAGTTCATGTATAAGTCACCGGAATTTTGTACACGTTTAATTCACGTAAATATTTGAAATAAAATTATTTAAATAATATCTTTGTTCTAAAATTTGATTAAAACCATATAAAATACCATCAGACTTTTGTTAAGTTTACGTGAAATTTAAATGAAACATTTCACGTGAGATTCAACCGAATTACTGATTTTTAACTCCATCATATTAGACAATGATGGTATCATCACTGCATCCCGTGATGCAGAAATATAGTATTTTTAAAAAAATTGATTCATTTAACAGTTTTTTAATTGCTCGGTTTGATGGTTGTTTAACGTTCAGTGGCAAATAGTTCATGCATGTCCGGGAAGACACAATACAATTTTGAATACAGTTTTTTTTTCATAAAAGACACATTTGATGCACCAGTCAAAAAAGATTAAACGTTCTGTTATTTTTGAAAATTATGAAGAAAAATAATGATCCTGATAAAATACACATTCCAAAAAATAAAATAACACAACTCCAAGAAAAATTCAAAACGAAAAAATCCCTTATCAAATGTCGAAATCAAAAGCTGAAAAACATCAAAAGAATGATAAACAGCTGTCATATTCTTGACTTGGTACATACAATTCATGTAGTATACATGGTGTACTCTGCGTGGTGTAAATGTGTTACTTGGTTGCTCAGCAAGTCGGACAAACCTTGTAAACTGTTAACCCGAATAATTCAGTCGTTATATTCCATTTCATTTGTGAAAAAATATTTACATAACAAATCTTGAGATGATATATGCATTCTTTATATAAGTAAAGCAACTGCGAAATTTAAAAGTTCCAGCTTGAAATTCAACCTGTATCAGATGTAAGCCGGAGTCTGTACTCTGTGTGCCTTTGTATTTATCAAAATGCCTAATCCAGCAACCTGTCATGAATTAAAAAGAAAATCCAGACGATATGCGCACCTATAATATGAGTAGTAACACCAGGTACATAGTTTTAAAGATGAAGCAAAATGACTGTAGTCCTAAATAGTTAGCCGAATTAACCCTATATATACTAAGTACGGGAATAACGGTCGAACGGACAAATGTTAAACCATATGATGATACGTGCTCTATAAGTAATTTGGTGACAATGCATATTTTTGAATATGCAGTTCATATAATGGAATGGTAATTTGGAGATCTTAAATGTAGTAGCAATGTAAGAAGGCTAGCATTTCCGTCATTTCGTCTTTGGTGGAAAGTTGATTAATTGAAAATTTACCGCATCTCCTTATATTTCACTATGGTTTGAATTTTCTAGAGAAGAGCAAAAGTTTTAAGACTTAAACTAATATTTACCAAGAGACTAAAATGTTACTGTGACAATTATACTACACATACTCAAAATTTTCCAACGTTTACTAAAACAACAAATAAGAAGTGTATTTAGATACTATTCCAATTAGCATTAGTCACGATTTTCTTGATGTCTTCAATGTGTTGATGTCGTTTAATTAATTCCCAGCTGTTGCTATTTTATAAATTGCACATCATATATCTCCATTTGTCATTCTATCAGCCAACTTCTGTACAAATAACATTTATATGTACACAATTTTTTTTTTATTTGTACTTGTACTTTTACAAATAAAGTCTCTTGTTACCCCACTTCCATAATGAGCAAGCGGTAACGTAGATATTTAGTTTTGCGTGACTGTTCAATTTTGGTCTTCCTCGCGGTCTGCGTTTAAACTTTGTCGATTTTTTTGAAAAAATTTGAGGCTATGATTTAAATTTTAACAACTAAAGTTCCAAGTGACGGGTGTAAATTGTAGGATTAATTGATTTGATTATTGGTTGGATAACGTCCAGGGGAAATATTTCATGCATGTTCAGGACGAGAACAATAACAATAAATACAATAGGTAGGTTTTGCAATAGAGGCAGGGCATTCGGTTAAATAACCACTTTTTTTACATTCCATACAAACAAACTATTTTTTGTATGATTTTCAACGTCTTCTTGTATTGTGCTTTTCCCCCTAATTTATCCGTATTCTCATCCAAATAAATTTCAATTTTGTCCGAGCGGTGTTTTTGATGACCATTTTAAAACGAATTAATAGTTGTAAAATTCCCCGTTTTTTTTCACACATCATCCTAAGCTTCTATAAATTAGATTTCTACTTTCAAAACAAAATTTCATGGGGATACGGCGTGAATCATGAATAAGTACTAATTGTAAAAATAAACCAAAGTTTACTTTTATAAATTGTTATTTGGATGGAGAGTTGTCTCATTGGCACTCACACCACATCTTCCTATATTTATACCAAGAATAAACATAAAGTGATAAAACTGTGTCTGTTATGCATAAGAACATATATAGATAAAGCGTGCAGATGCCTAAATATCAAAGAAACAGAATATTTAAAAAGTAAAGTAATACTTTTTAAAGATTAACAATGAGCAGAATGATTGCCGGAATACGATAAAACAATCTATGTCAAATAACCGCTACGTATTGCATCAAAACTCTCGGCAATCTGCATCTAGGGAAATTTAACGTTAAAAATGTCACACAAAACTCGCTGCATTGGCTTATATGTATGAACGTTATTCGATAACGTCAGGAACGATAACTCATGGCGTAACGTCATTCGGTATCGTGTTACCTTAATTAACGGAAATATTTTACATATAAGAGGAAGATGGGGTATGAATGCCAATGAGACATCTCTCCACAAGAGACCAAAATGACACTGTAGGTCTTCGTACGGCCTTCAACAATGAGCAAAGCCCATACCACATAGACAGCTATTAAAGGCCACGCAATTAAAGTGTAAAACAATCCATGATACGTAAAAACTAACGGCCTCGTTTATATAAAAAAAGAACGAAAAACAATTATGTAACACATAAACAAACGACAACCACTGGATGACAGGCTCCTGACTTGGGACAGGCACATCCATACATAATATGGCGGGGGTAAACATGTTAGCGGATCCCAACCCTCCCCTATCCTGGGACAGTGGTATAACAGTACAACATAAGAACGAAATATAAAAATCAGTTGAAAAAAGGCTAACTTGACTCAGCAGATGGACAAACATACAAGTGGACATGGCCGGGTAATTGTACATCCCAACAACAAAAAGACACTAGGAACAGATCTGAGAGTACTCGCAGTTAACTGACATCTAGTTCAAAGCCACTTACAACTAATAAAAAAATCATGCATCTAAGACTAAATTATCAATCTTTACACATCCAACATCCAATGGATTTAGTGTAAAGACGTCATAAACAGACAGCCATTTCCAGTACGACTTTCGAATATTTTCACTGTTTCATTTCCGTTGATTAATCATCAGAACGCAGACAACTCAAGAGAAAGAATAGTAAAACTGTCTAATTATTCTTCCCAGCTATTTCATATTTGCTGGATACATTGAATTGTAATAGCATAAGATTAGTTATTTGAATGGGAAATCAGAAAGTCCATATGACAATGTTCAATTGTGAATTCAAAAAGACAAGTTCAACTTTAACTATGGATTCCTGTATCTTTTTCACGGCAAGTTCTTACTTGTAGTAAGAAAAACTGTTACAGATTCGTGGCTAGTTGTATTATGAACCCAGACTCTCTGACTGTTCTTGACTGAAGTTGGTATAAAATTATCAATAAATATACTGTTTTCGTATTGGCCCTGTAATAAGCCATTCCTTTTGATAAAAGCCTCGGCATTGCCCTGGGACCTTTATAATCATCCTTAACCATTATCGATACCTCGGCATATTGCAGGGGTAATATAAGAAAAGTCCATTCATTAATACTACGATTTTAACATTTTATTTATACTATGATTATAAAATTTAATTTTTCACTCCACAATAAAAAAAAGTATACAATGCCAGGCATAACTGCCACTACCAAAAGGTGTAAGTAAAAGAAACATCAATGTAGAATAAAATACATATTCAAACACGCGAAGTTTACATGTAACACTGAAAACTGTAATCATGTTTCCAAGAAGGATACATCGGATTTGCTGAACACCGTCATGTCAATACAAATTCGGTGTTTAGTCGAATTTGATGCTGTCATATTTAAGTAATAGAGGACGGAACTGTTTTACAAATGTTGAATAATAACCGTCAAAATCATTATGAAACAAATATTAAACTTGACCAACTCGTTTAGGCGTCCGGAAATTTCCGGAGTAACTTTACTAATTAATAGTTTTGGTTTTGTGGATCCCTATTAAACAACAACCCATTATCAGGGTTATATGATAGCAAACGGTAACCCTGTCAATTTGTTTCAAATATGTTTTACAGCCTTAATGTTCAGGTGCTACTCAAATGTTGCTTCAATGAAATAAAAAGTTTACACATGATATGCTTAATCATTTCTTCGTTTATACATTTTGTTCTCAACCCTCCCCCCTCCCCCCCCCCCCCCCCCCCCCCCCCCCGTTTGCAAATTTCTAGATATGGGATGGTCTGATAGAGAGAATGAGTAAAAACAACATGTACTTCGAATGGTGCTTATTAAAGCTACAGTTTTACGAGGCTTGGTAAATGTACCATTAGAAGCCTCTGAACAAATGCAAACATTGACAAATAGTCGACTGAAGAGTTTACATTCGGGACAAAGAAAATATGAAGAATTTGATGAATAGAAATTTAGATCATTTCACAGTTTTTAAAAACTTTAGTTAGTTCTTATCAAATAAACAGAATGACAAAATAGACCAAAATGTAACTGTTTACCATATTGATAGATCAACACTTAACCGGGAAATTAATATGACATGAAATGTCACTGAATATCCGTAGAAAAATGTACAGTACCTGAACATCCTAAACAATTACTAACAAATCCACAACGAAAGAACTTGCCAGCCCTTTTAAATTAACGAAATTTTCTGTTTCAAGGAATAACACAAATTCACTGAAACCTTTTTTTGTCAAGTAGCACAATTAAGCATGATAACGTTACAGTGTGCATTTTTTAAAGGGACTCTATTATTCACATGAAGGTATTTTATATGAAGAATGAATTAAGAAGTTAAAAAATGCCTGTTTGAGAAGGCACCGGGTGCTTGTACAAACCTTTCAATGTCGATGCTGTTCAATAAAGATATTCTACCCTTTAGTTAATCTTTTTTTCCCGAACATGTAATTTTCAACTCATGAACATAAGAATCATGCAAATAATTACATACTTCACTTAAAAGGTCAAATAAGTGGAGTTTTTATGTTGATAAGAAAAAAGATAAGCAGTGGCTATTTAAAAACAATACGTATCCAAAAAACATTGTCATTTTTTTATTTATTTATGTCATTAAGAGTTGATGTAATATAATAGATTGCAAAGGAAGTAGGTTGAAAACCATACTAGAAAATATGCACTTGTATTCTTGATGTATGTTGTCTTTTTTTGAAAAAAAAACTAATAAAACCAGCATTGTCACCATAAATTTTACAGGTGTCATACATAACTATATAAAATAGAACATAGAAAACTAAAAATTCAGCAAACAAAAAAAATCAAAAATGGAGATCATGTGCTGCAGACGGGAAACGGGATGTACCGGTAAACAACTATCACAAAACCTATTTTATTGATAAAGAAAGTTGTTTGATCTCGAGTTCAAGAAGTTACCCATGCTTATAAGACACTCTCGGGTAGAATAAAAAACTGAAATATGCTAATGCTTCGAAGGGATCTTTCCAATATTTAATCTGAAAGTAACAACACATCGGAAAAATAATAGAGACGACAAGAAGACAATTGAGTAGATATATATAAAAAAAAAACATTTAAAAAAAATAAAAATTGGCAATATAAAACTAACCACAAGGTTCGTATAAATGACAAGAAGTATAGACAGAGGTATATTAAATAACTTCCTTCTTACCTTAGTATTCTCGGTGATTTCGTGTCGTATTTCATCATCTAAAATAAGTTACATCTGTGTATATAAATATTAATTATTTGACCATGAAATTCAATGTGTAAACGAAAATAAAAGGCACATAGTGATAGCTAGCTTACCTTTAAATTATAAAACGCCGGAACTGTCTTATAGTGTAAATATTTAAAGTGTTCTCTCGCTTTGTCTTTACGTCCTGTCGTTTCTTCTTTATGTTATGTGCAAATGTCTGTATTTAATGACACGGCATCTCTGTGTTATGTCAACTTAGTTATTTGTTTGGTCAAACAGTTGTATGATATGTCATTGCTAAAGTTTGTTGTGTACAATAGGCATTACATCATGATTTAACTACTATATATTCTGTGAATACTTCGAAACTTTATGATCAACCACCTCAACATTCTTTCATATTTTATTCATGTTGTGTCTATTCTTCTTTTACTTAAGTCAATTGAAAATTGTGTCTTGTCTCAAATGTGATTGTTATGCCGAATGTTCTGAAGGTTTTGTTTTGATACACCTTTGCTTTATGTACACCTCATGATATTATAGTCTTTTGGCGTTATGTTGTGTTTAAACATATGTATCTCTAGTGAAAAACACAATACATCATGGTATAATTCATATGCGTTTTGCCGATCGCGAACAATTGATACTCTCTGTGAGCATTCATTACGTCATGTGCAAATGCCTTTTACATTATGTGCAAACATCGTTCTCCCTAAGTGCAAAACTTCTTTACCCTATGTGCAAACATAGTTTACCTTATGTGCACATACCTATTTAGTAATGTAGAACAACTACATCATTATGTGCAAACACTATAACGTTATGTACAAATACCACTTACATTATGTGCAAACACTATTACGTATGTACAAATACCACTTACATTATGTGCAAACACCTATTACGCTATGTGCAACTGCCTATTACATTATGTCCAAACATCTATTACGTTATGTGCAAACACTTATTACTTTATGTCCAAACACCAATTACGTTATGTTCAAACACCTATTACGTTCTGGTAAACGCTTTTTTGACACAGATTAAAACAAAACGCATCAGTGATATACACTATGAAAATTAAGAAAATTATAAGTTTTAGCTTTCTTAAAAGCTCTGAACTACTTCGCTGTATTCTTTTTCAAGATGATATGTGTGCATCGGTTTGATGATTTAGTATTGGAAAATGTGGTATTTTTATATATTGATTGATATAAAAATGTTATATAAATGTTTTGTTTTAAGGGGAAATTGTGTTTTTCTGCTTGAAGAGTGTGCGCTATACATCCATTCTTTTAATTTAAACAAACAATATTTTATTCAAAAAATGCATGAAATATAATTATACATTATTGTTATACTAGTATATTCTTTTTAAATTTTGTTCACTTTATTTGTTGAAAATTAAAACATTTACAAATATACAGACACGATTCTCGAGGTGTGTCTCTCTGTCTAGATTGACAAAAGTCATAAAATACTTATAATAAAATTGAGAATGGAAATGGGGAATGTGCCAAAGAGACAACAACCCGACCATAGAGCAGACAACAGCCGAAGGTCACCAACAGGTCTTCAATGCAGCGAGAAATTCCCGCACCCGGAGGCGTCCTTCAGCTGGCCCCTAAAAGTATGTATACTAGTACAGTGATAATGGACGTCATACTAATCCGAATTATACACAAGAAACTAAAATTAAAAATCATACAAGACTAACAAAGGTCGGAGGCTCCTGACTTGGGACAGGCGCAAAATTGCGGCGCGGTTAAACATGTTTATGAGATCTCAACCCTCCCCCTGTACATCTAGCCAATGTAGAAAAGTAAAAGCATAACAATACGCATATTAAAATTCAGTTCAAGAGAAGTCCGAGTCCGATGTCAAAAGATGTAACAAAAGAAAAAAAAGAAAATGACAATAATACATAAATAGCAACAGACTACTAGCAGTTAACTGACATGCCAGCTCCAGACCTCAATTAAACTGATTGAAATATTATGTCTTCATCATATGAATATCAGACACAATCCCTCCCGTTAGGGGTTTAGTATTATACTATCATAAAATATATGAGAAGAACATAACCCGTGTCATGCCAATAAAAAAATGTGTTTAGTTCCGATGCAAAGACCCTAGAAGTGAATTAATATTAAAGCCAAGATATGCAATCTTTAATGACCTGACAACAGTATCGTAACTATATCCCTTCTTAATAAGTCTGTTTAAAGGTTTTGTAAGCTTTTGAGGTGAATACTGACATGTTTGTGCTTTGTAAACATGGTAAAGAATATTACAATAAAAGACTGGATGTGAAATACATGAACGTATAAGATGTCTGCATGTTGAGTTATATTTACGAATTATTTCCTTATACCGGTGATAAAATTTAGTAAATGTTTTGACCAGTTTGTGATATCGAAAACCCTGGTGTAATAATTTTTCAGTAATACATAAATTTCTCTAGCTAAAATCAAATACGTTGTTACATACACGAGCGAATCGTACAAGTTGAGATACATAAACACCATAAGATGGTGACAAGGGTACGTCACCATATCTAAAAATGGATAATTAACGATAGGAAATGAAAAATCATCTCTTTTATCATAAATTTTTGTATTAAGCTTCCCGTTAATGATATAGATATCAAGATCGAGGAAAGGGCAGTAGTCATTGTTAGTACTAGCTTTATTTAAAGTAAGTTCAACAGGATAAATTTCTTGAGTATACATACTGAAGTCGTTATTATTGAGAGCCAATATATCATCCAAATATCTAAAAGTATTGTTAAATTTTTGTATCAAATGTCGTTTCGATGGGTCTTTGTTAATTTTAGTCATAACAATACAAAAACAGGTCCGCAATAAGTGGTGCACAGTTAGTCCCAATTGGAATTCCAATAACTTGACGATATACGGAATCTCCAAAGCGAACAAAAATGTTATCAAGTAAAAATTCAAGCGCATATATAGTATCAAAGCATGTCCAATTGACATAGTTCTTTTTTTATTGCTACTAAAAAATGACCTAAAAGAGTTTGAACATATATATTCGCATTCTGAATTTTTAAATGCCCAGTTGATAAGGGATGTGAATTTTTTCTTAATAAGAATATGAGGCAAAGTGGTATAAAGGGTAGAAAAATCAAAACTTTGAACAGATTCAAAATCACCAATATATGCATGCAATTTATCAAGTACTTCAAACGAGTGTTTGACACTCCAAAAGTAATTAATTCCACTATTTTCAAAGGCTTTATTTGAACAATTTATTATCAGGTTTTTTATTGTACCAAGTGTACTAGTAAGTAAAACAGACAATTTAGTAGTGGAACAATGGCTTGAAGATGAAATAAATCTATATTTGTAAGGTTTTTTGTGTAGCTTCGGAAGCCAGTACATAGTTGGGACTTTCATTGTAATTGGTTCTGCTTGTAAAGAAGTAGCTAAAAGTTTGTGTTTGTTACAGATATCGTTTTCTGAAAATGAAGTCATTTGGAATGTTGGTGAACTCGTGATTTCCTTTTGCAGAACCTCTATATAAAATTTACGTCAAACAATAATGATATTATTAGCAGCTTTATCAGCCGGGACAAAAACAAATTCCTTGGCTAGTTCTTTTAGTTTATGTTTGATACGCGAAATAGGGTTTTTATGGTTGTTGTAAGGAGTAAAATGTTCTCTAAAATGTTGTATTCGAATATCAACTATCTTCATTACTGAATTAAAAAAAGAGTCCAAAGATTTTTTGTCAGCTTTTTCCCGTTTTACCCATTTCAAACAGTAGGTATGGAGTGAGTCGTGGATGATATTACGACACTCATTACAATTAATAATTGACGGGGGACGATATTTAGGTCCTTTACTGAAGAATGATTTTAACTCTCGGTCGCGCACGATGTTAAGGTCTCCTGTTATGACATGGGAAATGGGGCCATAGGTGTATTCGGAATTTCTGCAATTACACGACATAGGTGTATTTTCAATGATATTTATATCTTTACACAATTGGCTATAATTAAACACATATTTCAGGGTAGATGTCTTGTTAATATAACAAATAAGAGGGAGTTCAGTATTATCAAAATATCCAGGAATTTGGTCTTTGACAGAATGGTCGTTAAAAAAAATACCGGTAATATTTACAAAATTAAAACCTTTATTGACATACTTTATTTTAATAAAATGTTTTTTATGATCTTCAGGGCGGTCAATTTTTGGAAACAATTTAGAATAACAATATGCCATTATAATTTGAACAATTTCATACTTAGGACTGTAATATGAAATTGTGTTGCAATCCTCTAAAATTTATTTAATTTATTTATAGGTAAAGAACAAAGCTTCGTTAACAGATAATGTCTGCCGTTGTTTTTTGAAATAGAAATTAGGTCCGAAATATTTGTATGGTTGGTCCGAAATTTTCTTTGATTTCGATTTTTTCTGTATCCATGAGAACGATTTTTACGAACAGTTTTAGAAACTATATCCAAAATGTTAACAGAATCGGTTCTTGATATATATTGCCCATTCCCATGATATTATCATTAAGACCGAGAGGGTAGACTGTCTGTAATTTTTTAATCCAATTTAACTCAATTATTTTCCGTGATCGTACAAACTTTGAATGAGATTCACCAGGCTGCTTATTTACTACTTTTAAAAGAGGGACGAAAGATACCAAAGGAACAGTCAAACTCATACATCTAAAACAAACTGACAACGCCATGGCTAAAAATGAAAAAGACAAACAGAAAAACAATAGTACACATGACACAACATAGAAAACTAAAGAATAAACAGCACGAACCCCCCAAAAACTAGGGGTGATCTCAGGTGCTCCGGAAGGGTAAGCTAATCCTGCTCCACATGTGGCACCCGTCGTGTTGCTTATGTGATTACAAATCCAGTAAATAGTCTAATTCGGTAGGTCACATTCATGAAAGGGGAGGGGATTGTAGTTATGACGTAAGGAACATATCCGATATCATTTGTGAAATGGTTATTCCATAACGGTCAACCAACTCGTGATGGCGTCCGTAAAATTTACGAAGGGATGATTTCAACTTCACCATTTGGAACTCTTGGTTTAATAGCTTCCTTGTGAGCAGTAACCCTCTATCAAGAAAATCATGATTGGAAATGCAAGTACAGGAATATCGTATCAATTGGGAGATATCTACCCCGTATGCAGGTGCTGCTGGAATGTTGCTACTTAGAAATGGAAAGTTCACAATTGGAAAGCTGAAATCATCTCTTTTGTCGTAAAGTTTTGTTTTCAACCGACCCTCATTGTCAATTTCTAGATGTAAGTCAAGATATGAAGCCAACTTAACTGTATCTGTAGTATCCTTTATCTCCAATTCGATGGGATAGACGCGTTCCACATAGTCACCAAATTTTGAATTGTTGAGTGAAAGAACGTCATCTATATAGCGGAAAGTAGAGTTAAAGGTTGAACTGTTAAATATTTAATAGGATGATTGTGCTTCTTAAGATGTTGATAAATGATACTTTTGAATTTATTGGGTCTTTTAAAACGATACGGGTGTTCTTGCGTGCGTTTAGATAAATATCGCCCAGTTTCACCTACGTACTGAATACCGCATCCCGGTTTGTTTCATGTGAGTAAATAAATAATACTGTTTGTTTTTTTAAGTAATATCAGTTTCAAAATTTAAAGAAAATGTGCGACCATTAAAAGTGGACCTTACTGTATTGTTGGTTGATAGACGGGGGCATGTAAGTCATTTTTTGGCATGACACTTATCGATAGAATGGTAACCACGATTTTTATTGTTAAAAATGTTAGCGATGATAGTATTTTTAAATAAGCGATTTTGAAGATTGAGACGTGTAGATACCCTTTAAACGAGTTAAGTATATAAATTTTTTCATTTCTAAGCTTCAAATTTGTTTTTGGTATGTAGATTTTATTACAAAGGAGCAAAGACTGGCGTCCAGAATATGAAACAGCACACAGTAAATTGAATTGTGTAAAAATGAAAACAAAATGTTCGGCTAAAGACGTCAAACGCTTTTTGTCATAAATTACCCGACAAATTTAACAAAAGATAGAGTATATCAAGGTAGCGACTGACGTCTGACTAAATAGATGAATGGGGCTGAATATTAAAATACTACTTTTTGATAAATAATCCTAAAGTAATGAACATAGAGAAGTTCTCGCTCGGACACAGACTTCATAATCTAGTATATTATAAGAGCATAAACCTGAAGCACGGGGACGCACTCCACTGTCTCCACAGGGCACTAAAGACAAACTCTGTAAAAAATAAAATTGAGACAGGAAATGGGGAATGTGTCAAAGCGACAACAACCCGACCATAGAATTATTAACGCTTTATGAGTGCACATACTACAAAAGAAAACATTTAAACTTTTCCGAGATATTAGCCCTGACGTTCATATTTCTTGGATGTCAGAAACCAGTGTTTTCATAATAAATCTTCAAAATCTCTTTAATCAGCATTTATTACTTTTTGGAAGATTATTCTTAAGCTCTTACGGTGCTAGCTCAAAATCTGCAGTAATCAATTTTATGAATACTACTTTATTATAAATTATAGGAAGACATTTAAGTAAACTAACCTATGTGTATTATTTTTTTACATTTATGATCATTCAGTATTTTGTTAATGAGCATGCATGAACAGTACAAACTGTACTGCACCACTGCAAATAAGCATTTTTTTATAATTTACGGTTTATAAGGTACATATGTTAAAACAACCATTAATTTGTTCATATTGATTGTCATGTATTTCATCATAAAATTGTTGATAAATCTTAGTTTCAAATATAATGTGCAAATATTCTTATATTATTAAAATATTTCATGTTTTGCTCAAAGCGCCTATCATCAGTATCGTGGTCCTCAATGCTCTTCAACTTCGTACTTCATTTTGGCCTTTTAATCTTTTTTGGATTTAAGCGTCACTGATGAGGCTTTTGTAGACGAAACGGGCGTCTGGCGTATATACAAAATTTAGTCCTGCTATCTATGATGCGTTTATTTAAACCAACTGGAACATAGTAATTTCCCAGCGAGCGGTACAACACAATTCAATTGGAAAGAAATTCTTACCATAAAGTCTCTCATATTTGTCTCCTTTGTCATCATATGGTAGATTACTGCTGGCCATATCTGAAATAATTTGGAATATTGATGAATCAAAACAAACTGTTTGTTATCAATGTAAATCAAAACCTTAAATCACATGTAAAGCTAATAAAAGGAACACAAACATGTAAGTTTTGTATAAGATATATGGTATTGGTACATAGAAGACAACTGACCAAAAGAACTGTCAGAATTGATTAAATGAAGGCAATCGTATACCTAAAAGTTCTACTTACATTAAGATTATAATCTTTATAATCAAATTATGGTATAAATTTACACTTTGATCATCCATATCAAAAACTTTCCATTGGTTTGTATTAGCCCTAAACTTTTAAGTGTAATTATAAAATATCAGATAGAATTAACAGCTCAGGACTAGATTCTGATACAAATTACACCCTTGCTTTTTGAATTGATCAAAACTTTGATAAAAAAGATGTCTCGTTCTAATGACTCGTGTGATGAATCTTGAAATTGTAACCTAGTATAGTGCCTTATCAGTTCAAGCGAGGGATGTGCCACTGATATAGATTCTATTTCAAGGCATTTATAAGTACGATACGGCCGAGAAATATTCATAACACGATTGATACTGTTGTTGCTTAACGTGTGCTTGATTATATGATATCTAAAGTAACTAAAACCAGGTTAATGTCAGTACTAATTATGTTGGTGCAGTAAATATTGATCTTATGACGCGTGGAATATTTGCAGCTAGACGACAAGCTCCTTCATTTTAACCCTTTAAGAGTACGGATTCAACTGTAACTACTAGTACTTGAAGATCATTATTACATTGACCTTAATCCATCGCCACAGTTATAGTATTCACTTCGGTGTTGACATGAATATCAATAATGTGGTCATTTCTATAAATTTTTCCTGTTCACAAACTTTGAATTTTCTAAAAAACTAAGGATTTTCTTATTATAGATTAATTTAGCCGTATTTGGCACAACGTATTGGAATTTGGATCCTTAATGCTCTTCAAGTTTGTACTTGTTTGGCTTTATAAATATTTTGATATGGGCGTCACTTATGAGTTTTATGTAGACGAAACACGCGTCTGCCGTACTAAATTATAATCCTGGTACCTTTGATAACTATTATCATCACTAACTATATAATTTGTCAGAAATTGTGAATCGCAAATTTTTGGCAGCTGAGATCCTTGAACCAGAACTTTTTTTGCGCCTGTCCCAAGTCAGGAGCCTCTGGCCTTTGTTAGTCTTGTATTATTTTAATTTTAGTTTCTTGTGTACAATTTGGAAATTAGTATGGCGTTCATTATCACTGAACTAGTATATATTTGTTTAGGGGCCAGCTGAAGGACGCCTCTGGGTGCAGGAATTTTTCGCTACATTGAAGACCTGTTGGTGACCTTCTGCTGTTGTCTTTTTTTGTCTTTTTTTTGTCTTTTTTTTTTGTCTTTTTTTTTTTCTATGGTCGGGTGGTTGTCTCTTTGGCACATTCCCCATTTCCATTCTCAATTTTATTGATAATATTGGTTCCGGTTAAAAGTCAATGTATTTTAAATTTTGACATTTTATTGTGTTCAATGTTGTTCTAAAATGGTTATGATAGCGTGAGAACAAGTCAACCGTTACATTATGACCGAATAGATTTTATCTATCCTCAAACAGCTATTTTTTTCTATTTTAAATTATTCTTAAGCTGTATGAGTGTACATTCTACAAAAAAAGAACATTTAAACTTTTCCGAGATATTAGCCCTGACGTTCATATTTCTTGGATGTCAGAAACCAGTGTAGACAAACTATAAATACTTGATAACGATGTCTATATTGACAAACTTTGATAAACTTTATTGAACATACTCTCTTACGTAAATGCAAGTACCGTTTTTACAATAACAAATTTGTCTATGTTTATTTTGTCATTATGTCTAAAAATATATAGAGAAAATACTGAATACATTAAAATTCAGATACATTTTTGTACTACGCCCTTATCCTAATGCAGTTTATTGGTTGTAACCAATAAACTATAAAATTGAAATCGTTATGATAGTTAAAATGAGTAACTCAAAATGTCAGTTGGTAATACCGATCCGAATAATAGTTCAATGAAATGTGTTGGAAATAATTTTTCGATTAGCTTAATGATTTTGAGCTTTTGAATTTGACATTTTATAAGGAACCTTTCGTATTGAATTTTCCATTGAGTTCGGTTTTTTTTTTTTTTTTTTTTTTTTTTTTTTTTTAATATTATACTTGTCAATATGCTTTGCTGATATAAAGCTCCTTCAAAATGTCATCGCATGTTTAAGTGCAGCCTTATTGCAAAAAATAGATGCCAAGCACTTATTTAAACACAAAAGGTGATTCAGGATGCATGAAAGTTGAGGTAGGAAATTAAAATGTTACACAGGGTTTGTATAGTTTTATAGAAAATTGAACTACTCCTTTTTAAACGTGAGATGTTTTTCTGGGAATTCCTGTAACATATAGACTGTAGTTTCCCAGCTCACAGCTTTTGTGCTAAACATGCATTATTCAAGTGTTTACAAGTCGGTTACAGCTAAACGGATATTCTAGTACATGTTGAGAGACTTTTGATCATTTGAATTAAACTCAAATTTGAAATAGGGTTGGAAGAAAAAGGATCATTCTTATATATGTGTTGTTTTCTGGTTATGTTGGATAGGAGGAAAAAATGTATTTAAAAATCCTTTTAATTATTCTTAGTTTGATATGTTAATGCAGTTTTAATAATCATTGTTGTATATTCAATGAAAATCATTGTTTGCTTGTTAAGAATTTTCAGCATTTTTATTTAAGTTAAAGAAAAAATGTTCAGTTAAAGATTTCATATCAGCATGAATAATAGCCCTTAACGGTATATTTTTTTTTATGATTATGTTAAATTTTATTGATAATTTGTTATCTTTTATTTTGTATGGATGATGAAATACTGCTTGTTCTGTGAGCAGTTAAAGAACTATCATTGATAATCATTATGAGATAAATATATATATTCATAAAGACAAGTATAAAGACATCGACATACACACATTCAGTCTCAAATAAAAGACAACTGCACGAATATTTTGTCAAATTTTAAATTATCAAGGGATTACAAAGATAGGGTATAACTTCAACATAATAAGTCAAACATTGGGTTTTAAGAAAACATTTATTTCATCACAAAATTGTTGATAAATCTTAGATTCAAATATACTGTGCAACTGTTCTTATATCATTTAAATATTTCATGTTTTGCTTAAAGCGCCTACCATCAGTTAATCCAACTGGAACATAGCAATTTCCCAGCGAGCGGTACAATACAATTCTATTGGAAAGACATTCTTACCATAAAGTCTCTCATATTTGTCTCCTTTGTCATCATATGGTAGATTACTGCTGGCCATATCTGAAATAATTTGGAATATTGATGAATAAAAAAAAAACTGCTTGTTATCAATGTAAATGAAAACCTTAAATCAAATGTAAAGCTCATAAGAGGAACACAAACATTAAAGTAAACTAACCTATGTGCATTTTTTTTTTTATATCTATGATCATTCAGTATTTTGTTAATGAGAATGCGTGAACAGTACAAATTGTACTGCATCACTGCATATAAGTATTTCTACAGTTTACGGTTTATAAACACAACCATTAATTTGTTCATATTGATTTTCATTGAACATTTTTTTTTTTTAGTTACGTTGGTGTTTAAATTGATATTTCATAAAAACTACATAACTTTTTTACCGAATAAAAATATCAGAACAATGTATTTTTCTATTTTGCAAATATAACATTTAATGCGGGGTTCACACATTGCCGATTATTGCTCCTGTTTGAGATCATACAGCGATACGACACGAAAAGTGAAAAAAGTCGGATTAGTATCCGAAATTATCTGGAATGTCATATTATTGTCTGAACGCAGTCGTTTTAGTTAGTTATAGATTCCTACTGGTCGGGAAGGGTCCGAATAGTTCGGCAAACCACCCCGACAGTTATGTGCGTCCCGTAACATACGGCGAAGTTGATTTTGTCTAGTCGGATTACAATCGTGCCTATGTCGTGACAGATTCTGCTGTATCGGATCGAATTCCGAACAATGTTCTGCGATTCTGCACAGGCAAATTTCACTCACATCAATTTCACGTGAATTTAAATTCATGTGAATCTCACGTGAAATTCACATCAATTTCACCTCAAACGAGCTTATACGTGAAACTCACGTGAAAACAATTTTTGTGAGTTTCATGTGATTCTCATGTGAAACTCATGTGAATTTCACATGAAAATCACGAAAAATATTTTCATGTGAAATTCACATGAATTTTTAAAATAGAGTAATTCAAATAACATCTAAATTTTAAAATTTAATTAAAATCATGAAAAATATCAAATTTTTTTGTTGTAAATTTCACGTGAAATTCATGTGAAAAATTTCACATCAGATTCATGTTAATCTCAATTCACGTGAAATTCACATGAAAATTTTCACGTGAGTTTCATGTATAAGCTCTATTGAGGTGAATCTCACATGAAATTTTTCATGTGAATTTCACGTGAGATTGATGTGAAATTCATGTGAGCAAATTTTGCCTGTGTGGACGGTGTCCTGTGGAACGGGAATGATCTAAAGAAATTTTTCATTGCTGTTTTTTTGCCGATTGATTCCAGATTGCATCCAGATCTTGTCGATTGCGAACCGTTTTTGCCGAAACCGTTCCAAAACTGTCCCAATATTACTTCTAAATTCGTCAATGATACCCACGTCAGAGTCCCGACAATTACAGAATATAACACAACTGAGACCAGACAAAGCCGTTTGCAATGCGATAGAGCGGACCGTGATAGGATTACGTTCCGACAGTACCTGATCATCCCGAGTATGCCGACAGTTTTCGAACGGATAACTTCCGTCAACGTCGGTTCACTGTCGGTTCACTGTCTTGTCACTATCTGATCTCTGTCGGATTACATTTGGTAGAATCGGGACGCAGTCGTGACAGACTCGGTCGAATTTTACCTGGCGTAAGATACAAATCGGATTAGAAGCAGATTTAGAACGGGATTATCGGAATAAATTCGCTTGGAAACGGTTTAATATCGACGCTTCCTGAACAATATCTGCTTGTTGTTGTAATTCTTTTTTTTTGAGCTGGGGTCACACACGATTTTTACTACCGTCCATGACAGGACCATTCCCGATTAAAAATTGTTAACAGTCAGATCAAGATCCCGTGAATCCTGGATGGAAATTCAAATTTTAATTGAAATTTGTAAAAAAAATAATTTGATCAAGACAACAATCAGATAGTGTTCAGGAAACGTCGATATTCAACCGTTTCCGAGCGAATATGTCCCGATAATCCCGTTCTGAATCCGCTTCTAATCCGATTCGAATTTTTCGCCAGGTAAAATTCGACCGAGTCTGTCACGACTGCGTCCCGACTCTACCGAATGTAATCCGACAGATATCAGACAGTGACCAGACAGTGAACCGACGCTGACGGAAGTTATCCGTTCAAAAACTGTGGTCATATTGGGGATGATCAAGTACTGTCGGAACGTAATCCTATCACGGTCCGTTCTATCGCATTGCAAACGGCTTTATTGTTATGCGTTTACTTTTCTACATTGGCTAGAGGTATAGGTGGAGGGTTGAGATCTCACAAACATGTTTAACCCCGCCGCATTTTTGCGCCTGTCCGAAGTCAGGAGCCTCTGGTCTTTGTTAGTCTTGTATTATTTTAATTTTAGTTTCTTGTGTACAATTTGGAAATTAGTATGGCGTTCATTATCACTGAACTAGTATATATTTGTTTAGGGGCCAGCTGAAGGACGACTCCGGTAGTGGGAATTTCTCGCTACATTGAAGACCTGTTGGTGACCTTCTTCTGTTGTTTTTTATTTTTTATGGTCGGGTTGTTGTCTCTTTGGCACATTCCCCATTTCCATTTCAATTTTATTGTCAGGTCTCAGTCGTATTGTATTCTGTAATTGTCGGGACTCTGACGTGGGTATCATTGACGAATTTCGTATTAATAACGGGACTTTTTCGGAACGGTTTCGGCAAAAAACAGTTTGCAATCGACAAGATCTGGATGCAATCTGGAATCAATCGGCAGAAAAGCAGCTATGAAAAATTACTTCAGATCATTCCCGTTCCACAGGACACCGTCCAGAATACACAAAACATTACAGCAGAATCTGTCACGGCATAGCGACGATTGTAATCCGACTAGACAAAATCGGCTGAGTTGCTCCGAACGTTACGGGACGCACCTAACTGTCGGGGTGCTTTGCCGAACTTTTCGGACCCTTCCCGACCCGTAGGAATCTGTTACGAACTAGAACGACTGCGTTCCGACAATGATAGGGCATTCCAGATAATTGAGGATACTATTCCGACATTTTCACTTTTCGTGTCGCATTGCTGTCTGATCTCAAACGGGAGCAATAATCGGCAATGTGTGAACCCTGCATTACAAATTTTAATTAAAGTTTGAATTTCCACCCGCGATTCATAGGATCTTGATCAGACTTTTAATCAATTGTAATCGAGAAAGGTCCTGTCAAGGACGGCAGTAAAAATCGGGAATGTGTGACCCCAGCTTAACCGAACTTTATAAAACGCAAATATTTGAAGCATGAATTGTTATCATGACAAACAATGTGACCACGGCGTGACAAACTATAACTACTAGATAACGCTGTCTATATCGCCAAACTTTGATAAACTGTATTGACCATAATCTCTTACGTAAACATGGTAAATGCAAATACCGTGTTTACAATAACAAATTTGTTTATATCCATTGTGTCATTTTGTCTAAAAATGTATAGAGAAAATACTGAATATATTGAAATTCAGATGCTACGCCCTTATCCTAATGCAGTTTATTGGTTGTAACCAAGAAACTATAAAATTGAAATCGTTATGATAGTTAAATATGAGTAATTCAAAATGTCAGTTTCATAGTAAATCAAATATCTTTGCATGAATTTTGGTTATATCAATCCGAATAATGGTTCATTGAAATGTGTTGGAAATAATTTCAAATAAAGGAAATGCCGTTGATGTTAATTTTAGAAAGAATGTTGAGTTTGTTATAACGAAATGAAATTATAAGGCCACACTTATTTAATTCCTTGTTCGACGGACCCGCCCGCACCTATTTTATTCAAAACAGAATTTTTTTATTTTAAATATATTCCCGCTTCCCGCATCCGGAAATGTAATCATGTCCATTTCCCGCACCGTTTTTTTGTAAAAATTATAAAAAAAATCTCAACATTTGTTTTTAAAATCATAGTATACCCTTTATATAAGATTTTAAACCTATAAGCACCCCACAACACTGTATTAAAATATCTATGAGAATATTTGTTACAGCATGAAACCAATGTATTCCAAGCGGGAGTTCTCCGATATAAATATATTACAGCGGAAATACCTGTACAGAACAAAACATTGGTTTCTTTCCCCTGGACTTATTCCCTATCAAAAAATGTTCGTTGTTAAAATAAAGTACAAAGAACTTCTGAAGGATTTGCCTTCAACTGCAATTATGATGTATGCTGACGGTCATACCAGCTGCAGGTTTGTGCACCTGTCCTGATTGATTCAGGGACCAGTCGTTCAGCTGTTATCGTTTGTTATATGGTTCATTTGGTATTTTCCCGTTTGGAAATATAAATTAGATCGTTGGTTTTCCTGTTCGAATTGTGTACAATACTAAGTTGTGGTCCCTTATAGCTTGCTGTTTGGTCTGGATCAAAGCTCTGTGTAAAAGGCCGTACTTTGAACTATGTTTGTTATTATCAAGTTTTCCCTCAGACAAGGGCATTGCAGTGGTCTTTTAACATGTGTTAACTGTTGAAGAAAAGAAAATAGAAATACTAAGGATTTGTATAGTGCTACTGTACAAAACCTTTGAAAACTTGGAATTTTTTCCTCAAAAAGAGGAGAAATACATTATATTTTAAACAACTTTTCTAAAAGAGGGGTCCACTTATTTTGAATAATATTAAACTGTTAAAGTAAATGTGTTAACATGGCTAAAGTCCTGGAATATTAAAAAAATCTTGGACATGTTTTGACCATTTAATATATATAGATATTATAGTTCTTTGGGACAATATTAGCCCTTTTGTACTAAAAGTGTTTTTACAAAAAAAAATATATTATAACTTATATTGACCCCTCATAAAATGGATATTCATAACATTAAAGGGTTGTTCTGAACCTGATTATGACTTGGATGGAGAATTGTCTCATTGTCAGTCACACATACATAGACCAGATTTAATCATTCAATTATTTCTTGTTGAACAGGGAAAAAATACTTCATAGATTAAAGAAATGTCAAGGTACAAGTGATAAATCAAGTTTTAATATAGTCAAAACCTACTATTTAATGTTTACAAAAAAAAATATAATCGCTCGCCTTTACTTTCTAAGCTTCGCCTAAAAGATTAGCAAATTAAATTTTTTTAATTAAAATTTTCAAATCGCTCGCGCGCCCCAATTTTTGAGTCCAAAAATCCGTAGAACAAGAAATTAAAATGGTGTTGCCTAACCGTTGATTTAAAACTGACTCATGGATGTGGACTTCATAAACAAAATAAAGTAGTATTTTCTTGGCATAAGTTAGACGTTTTTGTACAAATATCATGGAAGGACGTCAACTATCTGATGGATATATAACTTAAGTAAAAAGAAATCGTTTTGTTTCTATCAGACCTGCAGTTGAAATACGCATAGAACGAGTACAAAACATAAGAATCATTAAAATAAGATAGCAAATAGTGTGCGAAACCTTAAATCTCACCTTCGATTACTACGATATTGTAATGTTTTCTTTAACAGATCAGTTTATTTACTCGTACAATACAAAAGTTATACATAAGTTAAAACTGTTGATGCTATTTTCAGTTCTTGAAGATAAGCATTTGTCAAAGTTTCAATTCGTGCGTTTAGGGGCATCGTCACTTCCGTTCCAATGTTGAGCGAGTAGTCGGAAAACGATAATGCTATGTTGCACGAATTATTCGGCAAATCAAATTCCCATTATTGATAATCAGCGCTGCTGTCTTTAGGAAATTGTAATAACGTACTTACAAAACAAGCATTATTTTTAGTTTATCCTGCACAATGACGATCACTAAGACGATTGATGAACGTTAACAGTGCAGGGATACAGGCGATCTCCTATGCCTGGTAAAGGCGCGCATACTTGACGAGTGTTTCCGGTGACGGATGAACTCGAAAGGGGTCTATTACGGAAGTTTTTTAACTGTATCATGTCAGCTAAAGCTAATCTCAGATTATTTGTAAATGTTAACTGCAAAACAGTTCATCAATGAGTGAAATACATAACCATTACCGACATATTATATCAAATACCAAACGAAATGAATATCTTACAATAGGTTGAACCAAATAACCATATCAGAAAGTAATGAGTGAAAGACGACAAACATATAGCCAGTTACAAGTGAAAGTGATACTACTATAAATGATACTCCGAATACGTTTTTTTTTATCGTTACCAAAATGTGTATATAGTTCAAGATTTTCTGTTGTGTAGAAATTATTCCTTTTATACTAGTATGCTTCTTTTTTCAGTTCCATATAGTTGTAACGACCAAAGATCGCGTACTTGCTTATATGTCAGAACCGAAAAGGAAATATGTTCTAGACAACGCTTATACGCTCAATAAAACTATACTAAAAAGCATTGAAATATATCTTAGTGCTTTGGTTATATCTTTAAAATAGAAAATGGAAATGGGGAGTGTGTCAAGAAGACAACCACTCGACCAAAGAGCAAATTTCATCTTCTACTTCGTCCAGAATCGTTATGGTATAGCCTTACCGCGAATCTGTTTAACGTCCTTTTTATGGTTATGCTTTGCTAGTTTTTATTTGTCATATTTTCTTTTCTAGTTCAAGTGTTCAGCTTTTTGAAAATCTAAAGATTGTTCAATTTACTGCATCTCAATCCTTATTTATCTAAATACAAGTTTTGTGATGGTCATTCTAACTTACCTTTGTTTAAATAAATCCAACTAAACCAAACGTTGAAGAACGTAAAAGAACTTAACTCGTTTATTTAAAAGCTTTTAGGTAAACTTCGACCACCAGATCAATATAGATTATGTTATATGATGTATCAGTAGCTATCAATGGTTATGTCAATATTGACTATATAACAACTTTTCATATCAGGATAAATGTTGCAGATTTCAATGGGTTTTTTTTTCGAATACAAATTGCATGTTACATGTACTTAAAAAGCAAATACATAATACATGCATGTTCGAATTCATTTGAACTTCTTATTTAGTACAATGTACTAAGTAGGCTTAAACATCCAATTTAACCACTCTTCATTTTACTAACGTTAAAATGCCAAATTTTGATTGGTTAATACAAGTGCGAAAAATCACTCTATCCTATTGCTGAGCGGGTGACTATTGTTTTGTTACATCACCCTCTAGTCTAGACCAATCAAATATCGATAAAATAAAGGACAATGAATTTAATTTACATCAAGTAATTTAAGACATTCTACATTTTGGGTCAGATTTTATTATTTGACTGTAAAAATAAAAGATAAAACATATTACTTCTGTTGATTTTTCTCATACCCTTAACCTTGTTATGCTTGTGACGTCGTAGAAAATATTCAAAATAGAATTCATCTGTTAAAGATAATTATACATGTTATAATAGAACATTCAGTATAATAATCTTCGCCTCGGCTGACAATGTTTTCTCGGGGTAACAAACTGCTTTTTCACCCTCCCAGTTATGTGCTATTGATTTCAAAACCGAGAACTTTTAGAGTCGTTGTAAACAAATGATGTATAGTTCCTGGAAAATATGATAGTTTACTTACTAATGAACAATTATACAAGGACTCTATAATGTTTTAACGAGCTCATGGCTGTTCACAAAGGAATGTTTTACATTGCATATTGTAAATATTTAAAAAAGGTGATTTTACTGCAAATATATATAAAATTAAAACAGGACACTATTGATAATATTAACCTTTATTTGTATGTAATTGAAATAACATAACAAAAGATAAAAATGGAAACTGCTTAATAAATACACGTAATATTTGTGAGAAACAAATAAAGATAAAACAAATATTTTATTCAAATAATTGTATATGGTGTGAGTTATAGATATATAGATCGATAATGATTGCATTTACATGTACATTTGTACAAGGATAGATAATATTTATAAAGGTAGATGTTAATAATTTATGGTGGGAGTTCTTTTTCTCATTTGCTTTTTCCCCCGACTAATGATACTGTAAAAATCGGGGGCCCCCCTTAGTTGCTTCCCTCGGCAACTGAAGGTTGATATGACAGGTGATTATTAATAAAATATGTTAAATATTAAAATAAAAATATATTTGACAAACATTACTAATAGCATATGAAAACAATAAAAATCACTGGTTTTAATTTTAGAATTGCACTGCGTATATTACTTAAAAACATACATCTTGAAACAACCTAATTAAGATATCAAGCATAGGCATTGAACACAAGAAAAATAACATCAATTCAGTTAGGATAAAACCTCCAAAAATTGATTGTAGAACCCTTTCCAAAATCGATCGTAGCACACATGTGTTTTTTTCATTTTTAGCCATGGCGTTGTCAGTTTATTTTCGATTTGTAGGTTTCACTGTCCCTTTGGTATCTTTCGTCCTTCTTTTACACGCTATAAAAACAGAGAAATCATGAAAAAAAGAAGGGTGAAAAAAGAAGAATTACACTGTACTTCAAGAGAATCGTATTCAACTCAACAATGATCGCTAAAAATTATTGCTGGTCTGCAAGTGCGTCATTTTGCCTGGTATCAGATATAAAGTAACGTGGAGCCTGGTGCTTTTCTAATACGTAAATAATGATCCAAAACAGAAATTCCATATCATCTGGCAAATTCAAACTCTCAAACTCATCAAATAAATCATGTAAATGAAAAACAATTGTCATATTTCTGTTTGCAGTACATGTTGGATTTAACTTGATTTTATAACTAGATAAATTTTCACTTATATGTACGTCGCATAGAATATTTTTTATATGAAGATGTGAATGCAAAATTAACAGGCAAATAAAAAGAAATGTTAAGCATTGGTATACAGCAGTCAAAATTGTATTATAATCTTAATCACTTTAAAACAAACAAATATCACAGTGTAGATACTATTCTGTACGCTATCCGGAAGTCGCGATTTTCGAAGCGAGAACTTTTTGGATCACATTTTAAATTGGATGGGTATACTGAATTAAACGGTAAGTTGATCATCTGTACATTGCTTAATGATTAATTCAGCCGACATCAATATTCTCAAATGGTTTAGAATTAAATTCCGCACATTCAATATTCGTGTCTTTGCCTTAATCAAGAGATTTTCAAGTGCATCACTAAGAAAAATCAGTCGGCGAACCTAAAAACAATCTTTTTGCCCTCTTAGTGTACAAAGTAACGTAAAAACCAGACTTAATTAACTCAATGAAGTATATTTCAAGTGCTGGTAAAAGTTTCAACCAGATCTTTGAAGCCAGAAATAAGAAAATTACACTTGTTTGAATTTCTCACTGTACGATCAGTCTCGCTTGTTTTATTTTAAAACTGTATGATCAGTCTTTATGTCACTGTATTCTTGTGGTGATTTCAAAGTTATTTAAGATACATTAGAAGGTGGCATTTTTCTAAATAACACAAATATATTTCAATACATTCACATCCTGAAAACTTATGAAACATGTTTTTAGCTTGATAGGGTGTACTCGACTTACTACTTTAAGTATAAGGATGTTTAAATGTTGCTAAAATAAGAGGAAGGTTTGATGTATACTAGTATATAAGTTTCAGATATGTCCTCCTTAAAATTGTACAAACACACAGATTTAGTTGTTATATAAAAATGCATGTATTTACACACATTCGAGGCCGTACTGTAGCCTATAATTGATCACAGTTCCTTCACTTTGTTTAAGATGTAGAGCTATATAAAAAAGAAGTGGTATGATTGCCAATGAGACAACTATCCACAAAAGACCAAAATGACACAGACATTAACAACTATAGGTCATCGTACGGCCTTCAACAATGAGCAAAGCCCATACTGCATAGTGAGCTATAAAAGGCCCCGATAAGACAATGTAAAACAATTCAAACGAGAAAACTGTCTTTTTGACACTCAATTGTACACCACTTTGTCAAGTGGGGGGGTTATAGTGATAAAGAAGTCCGTCTTTCCTTTCGTCCGTTGGACCGGTACAATATGTTTCGCCTGTTTTGTAAGCGCATCTCCTCATAAACCACTTAATATACATTGGCGGTTCCGGCCAATGGTAAATGGAGAGGGGTCCAATCCACGAGAAAAGGGGATTCCAAATATATGTTCCTATACAAATGAATTAATAGTTAAAAAAGGGTTTTAAACTGCCGGATCCCCTTTTTCTGAATCCGTCACTGATATAACTATTAATTAATCTTATTCGGATTTCTTATCATAAATGATAATGATTGTATTGTGTACCGTCTATTTCGAATTTTAGTAAAAATCTTTGATGAAGTTACTTTATATAAGATACGGACTTGAACATTACATTATATGGGGGCACTCATCAGGTATTTCCAACACCTCCTAAATCAATCATTAAAGTTTTCTGAAATTGCTCCATTTTTACTCGATTAATGCATTATGGACCTTCTTTTTCTGTAAACTTACCAAAATTATATCACATGAATTATCCCCCTACGCAAAGCTGTCTTTATCCATTTTTTGTTATTTTAAAAGACAAGCTTGATTTATGTTATCATCAATTGGTCAACGACGGACGGTGTAAATAATCTTTAAAAATGTAATAGCTAAACAGATAACTGTAACGATGCACTATTACAAAGTCCACAAGCGAATCATGTATTACGTTTTAGGCATTTGATTTTAAATACGACTGATGGAACAAAAATACAATTATTTTGCCGTCTAAAAAATTCATCAGAAATATATTTGTATTGTCTGATGAAAGTAATTACACGTTATAGTTCCCTGGATAGTTCATAATATCACATATACACGTATATACCTTCAAATTGCTGTTGTTTTTTCTTCAAAATCACGAATGATAATACAGTCAAAAAATCTGAAATCGCTTCTAGAATACAGTCAGTTCTAGACTGATCGTACAGTAATTTATTTTGGGATCCTCAAGGAAAACATATTTTTTTATGGGAAATACGAATATTCTACTTAAATACGAAAAGAATATTGAAACAGTATATATTTAACTGTAAACTGATGCAAATATTTGCAATAAAAGATTATTTGCTTTGTACTACGAGAGCAAAATTGTCCATCGATTTCACTTTTTTCTACCAAGTTGATGTGATGCACACGTATATTTGATATTCCAATGCATGTTTTTGTTACAGTTACTCATATTAATGATGCTATATATACCTTGAAGATGTTCAAAGCACTTTGTAGACATAGGAGTAAACAAATGATGAGAAAAATTACCGTAGGCAAAACCGTCCTGTAAGCCAGTTGGAAATCATCGCTTCGAAAATCGCGACTTCCGGATAGCGTACAGAATAGTATCTACACTGTGAATATGGCAAAAACAAAAAAAAAACATTTTGATATTTCTTTGGAATAAAAAATATAGAGAATATAATTGAAATCTTTTTAGCTATGGACTGTTCAGAGAAAATATAGAGTAAACAGTTATAGAAAATTACAAGTCTTCTCTCATGCATGTGTTTGAGGTTCGCAGTCACATTCCGACTCCAGCTACCATCCCTGTACAGTGTATTGACTCGTCGTTGATCTTGGCGTCTATTTGAGAACTTACAATTCGATATTGATAGTTTAATATGTCTTTTCAATGGAAAGTAAATGGACTGTGATTAAACTGGTTGACGATATATAGGTAGTCAAACTAAAATGAGTGTTCGTTTAAATAAAACACTAATTAAATGTTGACAAATACGACATCATCGAAAAAAATCCGGATAAAAGTGTCAAGTGACTATATACATGTAACTTGATAGAGCGAGAAACGAGTCGTAGATTAGATGCGATTATACTTGAATGACCATTTTTAATCAAGCTTTATGATAAACTCATCATAGATACCAGGACCAAAATTTTATATTTACGCCAGACGCGCGTTACGTCTACAAAAGACTCATCAGTGATGCTCGAATCAAAAAATGTTTAAAAGGCCAAATAAAATACGAAGTTGAAGATCGTTGAGGACTAGAAATCCCTCAAAGTTATGCCAAATACGGCTAAGGTAAAATTGAGAATGGAAATGGGGAATGTGTCAAAGAGACAACAAACCCGACCAAATAAAAAACAACAGCAGAGGGTCACCAACAGGTCTTCAATGTAGCGAGAAGGTAATCTATTCCTAAAGTAGAAAAAGCCTTAGTTTTTTTCAAAAATTCAAAGTTTTGTTTACAGTTAATTTATAATTATGAACATATCAATGATAACACAAATCAACAAAGAAGTGCTGACTCCTGGGCTGGTGATACCCTCGGGATAATAAATATCCACCAGCAGAGGCATCGACCTAGTGGTTGCAAATAAACTCATCATAGAGACCAGGACCAAAATTGTATATTTATGCCAGACGCGCGTAACGTCTACAAAATACTCATCAGCGATGCTCGAATCAAAAAATGTTTAAAAGGCCAAATAAAGTAAGAAGTTGAAGAGCATTGAGGACTAGAAATCCCTCAAAGTTATGCCAAATACGGCTAAGGTAATCTATTCCTGAAGTAGAAAAGCCATAGTTTCTCAAAATGTCAAAGTTTTGTTTACAGTTAATTACCGACATTCGGAATCCGATTTGGGGACAATATGATATGAGTTAAACAATTCGATTCAATTCAATATTTTATTTACGTCTCAACTTATGTATAAAATTACACAATACATTTATAAAAGATACATTTTGTATACATAAGCCAATCTGTACAGATTTATGAGAGACAATAATCACTTAAAAGAATATATATATATGTACATAATAGTACATATTAAACCTGAATGGTAAAATTATACAACAAAAGTATTTAATTATTATTTATAATATAAATACTTGTTGTTGTGTGTCTGTGTTATTCTTAGTTGGCACATGTACACCTCACATTTCCTTGTAAACGTATGACAATAAGTGGTAAGGTCAAAAAGTATAATCATGAGGAGATATACGTGTTATGGATTTATATTTCATATTATTTCACTGGCTTCGTATTTACTATTAATAAAGCTAAACTCTATTGAAATCTCAAGTTATCCTTTGAATGACAGGAATTAAGCGATACGTCTTCTTTTGGTATGTTGCCAACAAATTGGCATGGTTCATTCCTTCGTTTCACTCTAGTCATGCAATTCTGACATATCAATTCACTGACAGGTACTTCTTATATAACATTTTTATTGGATAATTTGAATGTCTCGAAACTACTGCTAGAAGAATAAGGTAAGTTTTATATACATCAAATTACAAAAACAAAAGTATTCTGAAATGACATTTGAAAATATCCTGGATAGTTCAATCGTAACAGTGACGGTTTTGTTTCAACAACTTCAGAGGTTATTAGCCGACATTCACCAAAAAACATGTAAACGTTAATGGATATGTTGATTTTATTTTAGGTGGATTTTAACAAATATACATCGATAGTACATCTATAGAAATACATTCTTATGTCATGCCCTTTAAAATCTGCAAATTGGGTTTGCTCTCTTTATGCGTTTTCATGTTGCCAAATAGTTATCAAAGGTACCAGGATTATAATTTAGTACGTCAGACACGCGTTTCGTCTACATAAGACTCATCAGTGACGCTCATATCAAAATCTTTAAAAAGCCAAACAATTACAAAGTTGAAGAGCATTGAGGATCCAAAATTCCGAAAAGTTGTGCCAAATACGGCTAAGGTAATCTATGCCTGGGATAAGAAAATCCTTAATTTTTCGAAAAATTCAAAGTTTTGTAAATAGAAAATCAATTAGAAAAAAATGACTTTCGGAGTAGTCTAGTTCTACAGACAGAAACATTGTATACTGGTTATCTGTCGGACTTGTCTACTATTTTATGAGGATAGTATACATGGTTCAGCTAGTAAGTACGGTAACAAAAGATTGTGTTTGACCTACACACTTAAGTTATTTGGCTGAAATGAAAGCAAACAAATAACTTCATCGTGTCACAGAAACTGTGTGTTTTTGTTTACCAAAACTACATTCTCGTATCAACCGATTGAGGTTGCCGTTACATTACTTATAATAATCAAAACAATTAGATATGAATATTATGTAGAATATTAAATCTAAAACAATTTGGACTTATATTGGTTAAACTATATATTTCACTCAGTAACAATTGCATTCATGCAAATGATAGCATGCATAAGTGTTACAATTTTAGAAAATTACATAATCACACAACAATGTTATTTTTTCTGCAAAGAGCTATAGGAGCACATGTAGTAAATGTTGATTTGTTTTGTGACACCATTATAAATCATCATCTACATTGTTGATCACTTATAAATGGAAACAGCAGCAAATCATTCAATTATATAAAGACATAAATATTTACATTGTGTATTTCTTTACAACACGGCACTAGAAAACGTAATTGCATATAACATATTTCATCGTACGGTAATGATAACACAAATCTATTTTTAAATAAGAAATGAGTACTAGTATATAGCATCTTTAAATATGCATCAAACATAAACAAATGAACAAAAGGATTGGTTTTTTTTTTCAATGATTTTGTGTCCGTATGGTTTTAACTACAAAGAATTTGAAACAAAATGCAATATGAATTTTTAGACTAAATACATGATGGTTAAACTATTCGCTATGAAAATTCCGCATCTTTTACATGCTTTTATATCTTTCATCGTAGATAATTGTTTTAAAACTAATATGAAATAATGTATGCCTGAAAGATCATACATGGCAATGTATGATCGTTCAGTTATAAATTATCAAACAAAAATTCCCTCCGCTCCCATTTCGATGTAATAAAACAAACTAATGAATTTGGACCATGCGGTAAACATTATGCATTATGCTTAAACATCAATAAAACCAAGGTATTTTGTGACAACAACGAGAAAGAATATACCATTCAGGGACAAATAAATAGCAAAACCGTAGGCGTAGTATATGCAATTAATTGTACAAAATGCGAAAAAAATGTAGGACAAACGGGTGATACACTATATCAACGGATGCTATAGAACTTTTCAAAAATACGAACAAAGAAAACAAAAGATGCGGGAGCCAACCACTTAATTCAGCATAATCATTCGATGAAAAATTTATAAGATACCGCCATAGAAAGGGTATTGGGAACAGAAATTTATCGAAAAACTAAAAAAGGCTTTTGGATAAAAAAAATAAAAACTTTAGAGCCTGATGGACTCAACACAATGTATGAACGATAATTAAAATATTAATATAAAAAAGGGGGAAAAAACGCGGCATATGAACGTCATAGTAGTAATTATAACGTAATGTATCCAAGCAATGAATTGTTGTTTCAATGTTGAAGAAAGCCGTAATTGCTGAAACGTTTGGGAATTTACGTTACAGTTTTTATTATATATAATATATTATATATTATTGCATAGCAATATAATATTTCCCACAAAAAGTAGCCAAAAGTGAGCGTGCAATAAATTCTAATATTGCACTAGTGCAATAAATCATCAAAATTCATGACGTCATCAACGACAAAATTTTAGTTTCAACCAATTTTTATTTTCAAATAATATATTGCTATACAATAAAAGGGTTATTGCATGAATATTGGGGAATATTGTCCCTCATAGAACATATATTGCACTCTCAAGCTTGTGCAATATAAAAGTTCTACTCGGGACAATATTCCCCAATATTCATGCAATAACCCTATAATAATATACATATATTATTTTGTTCTCTTAATAAGATGATGTACTATTTCACCTCTGTGCCAATTTATTGTATTTTACAAGCCAACAAAACCTTTATCAAACTTCTTCGCACAAAGTTTTTTGAATCTTGAATATTTTTACATGTTCTGCTAACAGTTAACTTTTACATATTATAGGCATGGCGTCAAATGACAAAGAGTCGATAAAAGGTGAGTTACTTCGTATATTAATGTTCATTTGAATAAAAAAAACATATAATCTTAATTTCTTTGTAAAATATATGGAAAATCATCTTTTATTTGCAAATATTGATACATGAAACATGATATTAGTCATCAAGTTCAAATAGGTACCAAAAATAAGGACATAATATTGCTTTTCGTACAGTGCCAATACGGAAAATGGCATATGGACTAATAATGGACGTTTACTTCCGGTTTCAACTTTTCTCACTTAACAGTTAATTTTGAGCGTATCTTTATGCATAACATACATTTTGTGTTCATGTTTAGGATGATTCTTTTTGCTCTAATATTGATTTGATCAGAAAAGATGTCAAGCAAACCCCACGTGACGTCATTACTTAGTATTTTTAAGAATCAATTCCATAATCGTAAAAAATATATTAAGGCAGTAAGATCGAAATAAAATTGTTCACATTTCCGATAATAAGAGTATCTGAGAAAGCTGAAAAAAAAGAAAGAAAGGGACATTTATTTAATCATTTCCGACTCTGTTCAATATGTAATAAACATTGTAAATGCATATATAGATTTGTTAAAGTTTTTTTTTATCCATTCATCTTTAAAAAAAAACAAAAAAAACTTGCTCTCTTTGATTGTAACTGCAAGGACACATTTTATTTCTGTTTAGTTTTTTTTTTTTCCTAGAGGACAAGTACCGACAAAAATAGTAAAATATCTGGACACGAAACAATGTCATGTTAATTTACAAATCCTTGGTCTTTGATAAATCATAAAAAAAGTCTATTTGTTTCTATCTTCCTTTTTCAAAAATATTTTGTGTGCCTTTACTTGGATGTTAAATGCCAATATTTTCATATACATTCTTCATTGATATGATATTAATTCTTGCAGCTATTCGTGTTTTTTTCAGGTGACGAAAGACGATATCCAATCACGAAAGAAACTGAGGTAAAAGTTTATTAATAATTATCGTTGAAATTTACACTAATTTTATTTTCTTAATTCACCATGATTTTAAATCACGACAGTCCTAACAAGACAACAAGAAAATCTAATGTTGCATACACATGAATAGTTCATACTTTGGAAGTGAACACCACCACATGTGTCATGAGGTTTTGTTGCCAACGTTCCCCAATTGTCACGTATGATATGCCTAACCCTAAAACATCATTCATGTAAGAGAGTGAGACCAATTATGTCATTTATGTTTAAACTGTTGATAATCAGATAATGAAATATTGTTGAAAGAATAGAAAAAAAACAGTCAACTTTTGAGTGTATTTTAAAGAGAGAAGATACTTAGATTGTATGTTATCTTTGGCCGAGGCAGAACAGTAAACTATAGTTGTTAACGTCTATGTCATTTCGTCTCTGTTCGAGGGTTGTCTCATCAGAGCCGTGCCACATCTTCTTAATTGCATATAACATTTATCAAAAATTATAACAGTTTATCACTGACATGCAATTTCGTAAAAATTCTAGGCTTACTGAAAGTACATTACTGCGTTTAAAATCAGCATTATTTTTATTCGTAATTTGTTGGTAGTTCTTCTCTTGTTCAATTTGATTCAAAGCAATCGTGATAATTCTAGCATTACATTTGGTGCTGTCCAGACGCGTCGCTTGTCTTAAGTCCAGCACTGTTCAGGACCATTTGACACAATTTAGTATGATCTTTATTTGTGCATGTGAATAGCAACTACTGAACAATTAGCAAATCTTAATAAACTGTTAGCTAATTACCTAAACGATGCCAAATGTATAGCAGTGGATTAGCATTTAAATAAACAGAGACTAAATACTACAAGTAAATAATGTTCAATCTTTTTAGAGCTGCTCGGATCAAAATGTTCATTTCAGTTCTTAAATAGTTTACCAATCACTGTCTCAGTAACTTTAAGTTTTTTTTATATTGGTTGTCCCTTTACAGTAGTATATTTATAGTATTAATCAAGTATGTATGTCAATAGCTAGACTCAAATATGTGTTCTTGCCCCGCACGCCGATCTGTCTCCAATCGGATTATTCGTAAAAAAATCTGTGTCATTTCTTTTAATAAATATGTGTTCTTATAATAATACCATGTCCTGTCCGATGTTAATTGTTTGTGTACTTCCTGTTTAAAAAACTTTTTTTCGAAAAACTAAGCATTTTCTTATTCCAGGCTTAGATTACCTAAGCTGTATTTGGCACAACCTTTTGGAATTTATGATCATCAATGCTCTTCAACTTTGTACTTGTTTGGGTTTATAAATATTTTGATATGAGCGTCACTGATGAGTGTAGACGAAATACGCGTCTGGCGTACTAAGTCTTTTGTAAACGAAACGCGCGTCTGGCGTATATATGAACTTTAATCCTGGTATCTATGATGAGTTTATTTATAATCCTGGTACCTTTGATAACTATCTACTATAAAGGTCTGTCATTTTATTTCGGATATTATTTGAATATATATATATCTGTATATGTTATTGATTCTTTTTTAACAGGTTAATATAAAGTGAATCGGTGACACCGATTATTATTTTAAAAAGAACACTTCTGTCTTCCTTTTAATCGTAGATGCGTAAATGCAGCATTTATAATTCGTCTTCTCGACATCTTTCTTTATACTGGTGTTTTTGTTTTTTTTAATTTACATCTTGTTTGCCCATGCTTGTGAAGAAAAATTGTTTCGATCTGGCTGGACGTATGACTTGAATTTCATTTTTTTTACACCATTATAGACATATGAAGCAGTTTTTTAGCGACATCCAATTCTCCTTGATAAGGCAAAATTTCGTCTTTGTGAACAATGATTTCGCAACTAAATCATTTTAAAGGAACCACTTAATACAAGTTAAGTTTAACTTTGAACGATTTCATTGTGTTATACTTACCAGATGGAAAACTTTTGATGTAACTGATAATACAAAAAAATCAAACATAGAATAACAATCAACAAAAATTTTGCTGTGTGTGTTACTAATCAATTCTGTTCAAATTTCACACTTGGAATATTGGTTACCGCTAAATTTGTTTATGTGTAACTCTAGGAGGTACGATGAAAACGCTGAAGTGTTATGGTCACGCTGCAGCTCGAAGGACTTCACTGAAGTGCGATGGTCTATTTGATGCATGATGGCTAGTTTAAAATCTACAGATGTGCAATTCTTATTAGATTTAGATTTATTTTATAGCAGGCAGTATATAAATTTACATTCATAATAGCCTATGTCTGTTTTTAATTTCAGTTGCTTACTAATGGAGAGATCGTCATCTAGACATAATTCTACGTAAACATGTTATTTTTTCTTTGTTTCTCATCTAGACATAATTCTACGTAAACATGTTATTTTTTCTTTGTTTCTCTCGTGGGTTACTAGTTTATCCCTATCTACTAATTCTCTGTGTTTCCCGTAGTTTTAAACGGTTATAAGCCCTTTATTAACTTAAAAACCTTGAAACTGCTTCTAACATAGTACAGATTAACTTCTGCATTGACATGAACAATTTTGAATGTTGTTTGTGTAGACCATCGCGCTTAAGCGTAAACACCATCACACTTCGGCGTAGCTGTCAATACGATAGCGTAATAAGGCCACCATCGCTCTTCAGTGTGATCAAAATCTTACGTCTAGTGGGAAATATATCACATTTTTATTTGACTTTTTTTATTTAACTTTTTTTATTTCACGATTATATTTTACATACTTTAGGTCATCACGTATGCCAATCTTGAGGAAATAAGGATTTTACTGGTTGGCAAAACAGGAAACGGGAAAAGTGCAACGGGCAATACTATTTTAGGGCGGAAATGTTTCTCTTCAAAATCTTCATCAAATTCAGTTACATCCGAAGCAACAATGGGGAAAATGAGATGGAAAGAAAAAGTATATACAGTCGTAGATACTCCCGGATTATTTGACACTAAAATGACAGAAGAAAGACTGAAATTAGAGTTAGTCAGGTGTTTTAGTATGTTGTCACCTGGACCGCATGTTATTGTGTATGTATTGAAAGCACAAAGGTATACAGAAGAAGAAATAAAGACTACTAGTCAAGTCATAGATCTTTTGAAAGAAAGTCTCTACAGCCATATGATCATATGTTTTACTGGGAAAGATGATTTAAAATTTGATGGAGTAACCGAAAAAGAATTTTTGCAAGAGTGTACTGGTCATCTAGGAAATTTGATAAGTCGGTGCAAAGGAAACGTTTTGTTTGTAAATAATCGTTTAACTCAGCCGGATGAAATCGATGATCAATGGAATCATATAAATACTTTTATTGAAAAAATTCAAAACCAGAATAGTGGTTCTTATTACAGCAATGCTCTACTTCAAGCAATAGAGGAAACCCTAGAAAAGCGAATACTGGTGGCGGCACAAGTAGCAGTAATAAATATGGGATCGCCACAAGTGGCAGTAGTAAATAAATCGCGTGCACTACTACAATGGAATATTTCTGAGAATGACTCTTCTACGTCAGATCTTCAAAACATTTTACTTGATCTTACAAAATTGATTTGTGTGTCATTATTAAAAGTGTTTATACCCTGGTATATCCCAAAAGCAATTACCGAATATTTATGTTCGATATCATGAAAATGAAACAAGAAATCATGTATATATTTGCAATTTTTCACAGAAATTGAAAACTAAAAGTTTGTTTTTTAGTTTGTGATACATGTATATTGACCTTTTTATTGATATTTTATTGACTATTGTCAAACTTGAACAGGACACAATCAGTAAAATTTGAAATCATGAGACTATAGAGTTTAATGTATATACATGTAACGATCCAAGACCGCGAAAACATATCGCTAGTACAACGATAGCCTCGGTCATACCTTAACGGATAGCTCAAACGGATGCCTAACGGATAACTTTTTTCAATCCGTTCGTATTCTAGTCCGTTAGACGTCCGTCCATGACCGTTGCATGTCCGTTTAGAGTACGTTTTATCCGTCGACGTCCGTTCTTTCCGGTGGAAATTTTTTAGCATGTTCAAAACTTTGAACGGACGTCCAATGGATGAAATGTCCGTTGAACGTCTGGTAGGCGTCCGTTTTGTACGTTACTCGTCCGTTTCGTTTCCGTTTCGTATCCGTTACGTGTCCGTTATACATCCGTTGGGGTCTGGCAGATAAATTCACCAACGGACTTCTAACGGACGTCTAACGGATAAAACGGATATTGAACGAATGTGAAACGGACTTCTACCGGACGTCTAACGGATAAAACCGATGATGAACGGATCTGAAACGGATAAATGCCAATTGAAAATTTCATGTCAGAAATGCCAATTATTGGTATGTCAGATTTCTTAAGGTTCATGAATTATTATTATTCATAATCAATCTTAGAGTAAGGGCACGTCTCCACAATCAAGCAGCTCTTATTCAGGCCAGACACTGCCATTTGGCGGCGCTTTGAAGAACAAGCCAAAACCAGTTACGCAGAAACATTTTGAATATTTATGCGATTTACATGTATTAATATTGTCGCCTTTAAATTTTTCGTATGTCTTGTTCATCCGTTTTATCCGGTACGCTTCCGTTAGGTGTCCGTTTTATGCGGTACTCGTCCGTTGGATTTACGTTCGACATCCGTTTTGTCCGTTGTTTCTCGTACGTTGCATATCCGGTGTGTGTCCGTTATGCATTCGTTACACGTCCGTTTTATTCGGTCAGTACAACAACGGACTCCCAACGAATAACAATTTTGTCAACGGACAACTTTTATTTTCATCCGTTATGCTCCATTGTTCGTGCTATCCGGTAATGTGTGACCGAGGCTATACATTGAATGATACAATCGACCAACCAAATCGTGATGGTGACCGTAAAACTAATGTTGTGTCGATTTTAGTCATTCTTCATCATTACTGTGTTGTAGCAATGTTGTGTAAGGAGCACATCTCTGTTTATTTGGAAAGTAAAGTGTGAACATGTACGAGCGTAAAGTCTTACATCGATTTAATTTTGTATTTGAAAGTGTTTGCAATAAAACAGATTATTGAATATCACGTTGAATATATTGCGGTTGTATAAAATTCGAGGTTAATAAAAGCTAAACAAGTAGTTATTCGTATAGTAAATTGATGTACGACAGAAAAAGCAGTACAATGATGTCTATAAAAACAATTGCGGCGGTTTAAGTTCTAAACGCAGAAATGGGATCTCCAGGCATACAAATACAAAATAGGTTTTTCTTTAATTACAATGTATAAGCACAGCTGAACTTTGCTAGTTTTGTATCTTTTTTAATGTTTGCTTCATTTATGTTTAAGAGTTAAGCGTGACGTCCGGTTGCAGTATTTTTTCGCTGGGTTGAAGACCCATTGGTGGCCTTGTGCTGTTTTCTGCTCTTTGTTACGATTTTTGATTCGTTGACGCATTAGTACGGCGACTTCATAGAGAGTTGTGCACATCCTGCTACAAGCATGAAACTTGGCACTTCATCTAGCATTACTCTTTGGTTTCAGATAAGGAGGCAATCTGAAAAAATTCACCACTTCCGGTAAAATACAATATGGCGGACATTATACTTAAATACGCCAAATATCAAAAGTTGATATGTGAAAATGTGTTATAATCATGCTACTATTATACTACTCTGCACACACCTTTGGTATGTGTTACTTTTGAAAATATTTTATAGATTATATGACTTTGAAAACCCTACTTCCGTTTAAATCCAACATTGCGGACTTTTTACTAAAACAAACGTATTTTAGGGAGGGTAATTGAAATGTGTTTTAACGTATTGCTACTATCATTATATTCTGCAGGAACTTTTCTTTGATGCTTGTCATGGATACAACGTATAGGACATATGTCTTTAAAACCCCTAGTTTTGGTAATATTCATTAAGGAGGACATAGAAATATCAACTTTTAATTTCAATATTCAACTTTTTTTCAAAATGTATAAAAATTGGTTTTTTTTATGCCGGTATCTTCAAACTACTAATTCACTATTATGTTGTAAATGTGTAAATACAAAGTTGTCACTTGCGGTAAAATTACGATATGGCGTAAATTTTAGAGATGAGTCCTCAATCTGTATCCTCGATGTCGATGTAGAATCACTAAATACATGTGTATTCACAATCACCACCACAAGCACATAAAGCAGTACACGGCAGAACTGATTTTCCACATTTCCAAAGACTGTGGCATCCTTTCTTACATCCATAATGTACACGCTCCTGACAAGATGAAGAGGCATCAAAAGAGAGTTGTCCAAATGGTTTCCTTTGTATCATATTTGTCCCATCGCCATTCATAAGCGTCTGAACTAGTTAGTATAGGAACCTATTCCAAGCTTGTTACTCAATTACACCAGCCATACATTTTACACGTTTTACATGCTGGAAAAGACTAGACCAGCTCGTGGAAATAGCCTCAATTAGATGTTTTCTTGCTTCGTTAACCCAATCTGACAAGTTTGTCCGATCTTACAGTTAAAACACGTATCGTTCTATCAATGACATTATCAAATCCATATCTGGTGATGTTGGCTGATCAATCATCATTCTAGATGCTGAAGTCACATCTTCAAATGCCATACATGTCACCAACGCAGTCTTTTTTTTCCAGCAAACGTGTAATCGCTTCATGCCTACAGCATTTGAAAGGTCGTGGATAGACTCCAAACGCAAGCGATAGTTCGTCTGTCCCCATGCCACGGAATAGCGAAACAGCAATGATAGCAGCATCAGTATCGACTGTTTGAATCATGACTCATTTAAGTCCGTGTTCACTGCATCAGACACATGCATCATGATTCTAGTGTCAGCCTCTTCATGTATTTGGGAGTGCAAAAAGTTTTTGATAAATATCTATCCATGACCTTTCAAATGCACAAGGCAATGAGTGATCACACACACTTCCTGTGATCCATGCCTTTACTGGTGGTGATACGGTTCTCCGTAAAAAAGACTGCGTGGGAGATATTGATGGCATTTGAAGATGTGACTTGAACATTAGGAATGATGATTGATCAGCCTAAATCACCGTGGTTTTACTGTACGATCGCACAAACATATCAGATGGGGTGAACGGAGCAAGAAAATAACTATTTTCGCAAAAGGAAAGGCTAATTTAGGCTATTCACTCATCTTGCTCTAGTCTTTTCTAGCATGTAAAACGTGCAATATACTAAGGCATGTGTTTAGGGGGACGAGTCAGAAATTGACTCTTATGCTATCCAGTCCAGGTGCTACAGGATGGCAAAAGAACAAAGAGGATGCATGGGAACCCTTTTAATAAAAAAAAAATTCTGAGGCCTCATTATCTTGTCAGGAGCTTGTACGTTGTGGAAGCTTGTACATGTACATTGTGGATGTACTTTAGCGACTTTAATTTGTTTCAATCAATTAAAAAACTCTACCTCGAAGATATAGATTGAGGACTCATCTTTGAAATTTTTGCCATATTGTTTTTAACTGGAGGTTTTAACTTTGTAAATATAAAAGAGAATTAGTGGTTTTGAGGATAATTTAAAGCCAAAAATTAAATGACCAGCACAAAAGAACATTTTTTTTAACATGATATTAAATAAAAAAAAATGATATATCTATGTCCGTTATATTAGATATTACCGGAGGTAGGGGTTTAAAGACATATGTCCTATAAATTGTATCCATAAGAAGCACAATTGAAATATAATGATAGTAGCAATACGTTTAAATTCATTTCAATTACCCTCCCTAAAAAATAAGCTTATTTTAGTACAATGTCCGCCATATTGGATTTTACCGGTTGTAGGGTTTTTGGAGACATCTAATTTTTATAATATATATTAAAAAGTAGTACACAACAAAGGTTTGTACCAAATATTATGATAGAAGTATGATAACTATAACACCTTTTCATATACTAGCCTTCGATATTTGGCTGGTTTTAGTATGATGTTCGCCATTTTGGATTTAACCGGGAGTGAGACATAATTTTCAAATGTCTCCCAATCTGAATGTAATAGTTCAGCAAGGTCTATGCCAAATTTTATGCGTGTAGCAAGATGTGCACAATTCGTCTATTCTTCGTTTCCATTCTCAATCTCATTTCATCAAAGAAAATAAAAATCCAAGAAGACAATATAAATGATAAGACACGACTTAGAGTCTGCATATTGTTCATTTTGCCAAATAAATACAGTATCATTGAACATAATTTCACCTTTTCATGCTGGCCTCTGGCTCAACACCTATGCAATTATCAAATTGTCGTTCCCTTAAAGTTTTACAAGTTTTATTGCATTATGTGCATAGGCGAATGTGTACGTGTATACATATGACAGTTCAAAGTTTTAAGTTTTATTACAAATATGCACGGGCGAATGTCTACGTATATATGACACGAACTTCATCATCGTCCGACTCCAGATATCCCCTCTACACAGTGTACTGACTCGTCGTTAATCTTGACAGCTACTTCTGTACATCCCTGTACTATTACTTTACAATCATCTGGATGACTTGTTATTCTCATACCCATTCTGTAATACAAAATAATCACTTTAACCTTATAGCTTTTTATATACAGCTTTATAAATTACTTCTTTACACTTGGATGATTTGCTATCTTCATACAAAAAAGAAGATTTGGTATGATTGCCAGTGAGACAACTCTCCAGAAGAAACCAAATGACACAGAAATTATAACAACTGTATGTCAACGTATGGCCTTCAACAATGAGTAAAACCCATACCACTTAGTCAGTTATGAAAGGCTCCCCAAAAAAATGACAAATGTCATAGTAGAACAATTCAAACGAAAAAACTAACGACCTGATTGATGTACAAAATAATGAACGGAAACACATATGATATACGGCAATAAACGACAACTTCTGAATTACATGCAGTCTCCTGGATCATTATGTAATGCAAAAATAATAACATTTTAAAAGTCTTCAGGGGGGGATACAATAAAAGGCTTTCTCGATACATTGAAGTTCCATTGGTGGTCTTCGACTGTTGTCTGCTCTATGGTCGGGTTGTTGTCGCTTTAACTTTCTCAGTTTTATTTTTATTGCTTGGAAGAGAACCGCATTAAGAGGACAAAATTGTATGTTCATATAGCATGCAAAACAAATCCTCACGAGAAATAAAGGGGAAACATATCAAAATCCCTGACACTACACCTCCACAAAAAATACACATAAAAACTACTACAACAACAATAAACACATATATAATTTCATAAATAACAAGACAGTATACTGTGCAAAAGACATGAGGAACACCCAAGACTGAAAACTAAAGATCTTTTTTTTATAAATGAGAATGTTCAAACTCAATATACTAGTTCAATTAGTCTTTTTCATAGCAAAGATGTGGTTTCCAAATCAATGTATCCTCCTGTAAATTGTATTGTTAAAACCAACATAGTCTTATGCAAAAACACTTTGGGAATCCTCGCACCCTCCCCTAAATCTGCCTCTGCTAAAACGATTAATTTTAATCGCCCCTTATCTATACTAAACATATACTTACGAACAACACTGTACAAGTCTAGGGAGAACACATCTACAATTGTCACATCCGACACGTTCGGAGGCTCCACGTGCAATGGGCTGGTTTCCTATTGAACATCCTAACCCTTGACCAGCTACAAAATATATAGAATTATGTGCGTTTTATATAAAAGTTTGAATATACTTTGGATTGCCGTTGTATTGATAAGTTTCAATGAAGTAATAAAACATAATAATGTCAACACTTACAGAAAAACGTAGTCGATGTTCCTCTAGGAAAAAAATGTTAGGCATTGTAATAATAGACTTATCATTGTCTCATTGGCAATCATACCACATCTTCTTTTTTATATTATCATTTCATTTCCAATGCGCTTTGAGATGAAATTTACAGGATAACATGTAGGCCAAAAATATAAAATTAGTAATTGCACTTTTTGTTCTAGTTGTGTTTGTTTGTTCTTTTCTTATTAATGTCTTTTTATTTTGTGTTGTTGGCTTTTTGTGGAGGTTTGGGTAAGGGATTATTTGTTTGTTTTGTTTGTTTTGATTCATTTTGTTTTTATTTTAACTTTTGTTGAGCGTCAATTTTTTGTGTATTTGACTAATGATTGGATTTTTCAATTGTGTTGTTGACTTGTAGTTAGCCGTTGGGTAGATATAAGAAGATGTGGTATGCGTGCAATGAGACAACTCTCCATCCAAGTCACAATTTATAAAAGTAAACCATTATAGGTCAAAGTAGTACAGTCATCAACACAGAGCATTGGCTCACACCGAACAGCAAGCTATAAAGGGCCCCAAAAAGTAACTAGTGTAAAACCATTCAAATTGGAAAAAACAACGGTCGAATCTATATAAAAAAATAAGAAACGACAAACACTTATAAATCACATCAACAAACGACAACTACAGAACATCAGATTCCTGACTTAGGACAGGTGAAAAAATTGCAGTGGGTTTATGTCTAATTTTTATGTACAACATTTTCCTTTTGATATTAATCTTTCTATAAGTATTCCTGTCCGTCCCTCTTTCTGTAAGTCTGACATGTTGAATGTCTTTAATTGATAGCCGACATAATTGTCTTTCAATTACGAGTGGCGGGTATTATTATTGTATTTTCATAAACATGTATTTTTTTCTTCTTATACAGTATAATAAAATGTCAATAACACAATTTTAACAAATGAACAGTTACACACAAAACTGAACACAAAGATTTGAAAGAGAGAAAGCGATTTCCTTTCCTGTAACCAATGGGAGACAACTGCAACTTGCAAATCAGTTGTTGTTTTAAAGATCTTATTATCTCCCTTCGTATAACCGCAACATTTATTCTAAGACATTTCAATGCATTATTATAAATGTGATCAAGCCTCATTTCCTTTTTTTTTTAAATGACATACTTTTTAATATTTTAGCACCCAATTATTCTATAATCTTTATTTCTCATGCTCACTTTCTCTGGGGTTTTTTTTGTTGCCCATTATTCTTTATCATGTAAACCCAATCCACACTATCATACATGTGCCATGCATCATACTAGGGGTAATTCATGACTTTTATAAGGCTACTGTAAACCATCTTACTTTCGGGGATACTTTTTTTCGCGTTTAGCCCTTACTAGCCCTTTTCGCGGCGATATAAGTTCGCGATTGTCAAATTGGTTCATGTAGTTAAAAAAGGAAAGATTAAATTTTAACATAATCGTCACAATTTATATTCGCGTTATTTTCTACTCGCGAAAGTTGCGAAAATAAAGTAAGTTGACAGTATAGGCCCTACTATAGTATGTTAGCAGGCAACTATAGATGAAAGAATTGGACAAATATATACCGATTACAGAAAAGAACAATGCCCAGACTACAGTTATTAAGTAATTGTAGAATAGCCACTATTTATAAAGGTAGCTGCGGAACCGTAGCTCTAAGGTCCTTATGTTATTTTTTACTATTTGCGGACCATAGATTTTTAGTCCGCAAGTAGTCAAAAAATAACACAAGGACCTTAGAACTATGATTCCGCAACTATTATAAAGGTAGAGAAAAACGACCATGACATTTAATTTATACAAAAATGAAAGATCCCCAATCCAGACCATCATACATGTGCTGCTATTATATGGCTGCGTCGGATAGACATTGACCTAATGCAAATGAATGTCATTACATTTGATAGCATATTTTCTTTACAAAGTCTGGAAATATTTGAAAATTGAGCTGACATACAAAACAGACGAGAGTTTATAATTTATTTTGTATTTGGATATTCGAAAATCAAAAGTATTATACATGTACTTGAATACGTGGACATGTATCATAGGGTCTGTTTTTTATCAACGCAGCTCAGATATTCACAAAATTTGCAATAGAATACGCGAAACCTATCCCGTTGCAATTTTCGCAATAATTAATTCATTGCAAATATTTTGCGAATTATCAGTAAGGTAAACAGAATTCTACTCACATGAAACTCTCTTGTAGTAGCAAGCCGCTTCACAGTTATAGATGGTCAAAATATACACAAGGAAAACTAGTTTTATAATATTCCCCATAGTGATACTTCTTTAGTACAACTGATGTAAAAATAAGTCGTTAAAACTTTTCAATACAACCGTAACCCAAGAGAATCTTCAAACTTTATACAAAAACACTTAAAATTTTTATACTTAATAATATGGTCACTAAGATAAAATTAACTATTGAACTAGTTTAGAGCGGATGTAATTAGAAAATTAAAAACGCACTACAAGACCAAAGGGCGTATGTTGATTGTTAAAGATGTAAAAATCGTTACTTATTTTAGTAGTTTTTCTATGTATTTCACTTGTAGTACCTGATTTTGTGCCTAATTTGGGTTTTATTTGTATGTATTTATCCACGTTCCAATTTGACCTTTGGTGACTGTTTTTGTTTTTATGTTAAGAGGGCACAGATGATATGCAACATGTTAGATGCTGTATGCCAGCTACATGCATTTCAGGTAATGTGGCACGATCTCACCACACCTTCGTTAATTTTTGTATGTATTTTTCTGCGTTCCAATCTGAATTTTGTTGTCTCTTTAGATGGACAGATAATGTGTATGTTAGATGCATTATGTAAGCTACATGTATTTTAGGTAATGTGGCACGATTTTACCACGCCTTTGTTAATTCTAAAAATAAAAAGATATGTTGTATATCAAATATACTCTTTTGAATTAATAGAAAACACATCTCCGCTAAGTAATAGTGACTATCCAGTATATATTTGATGTCAGTTACATGGGAACCTTTCACATAGCAAGATATGAAGTTTATCGAAAAATCTCTTTCACATCACATCAAATAGTATAATTGAAGTAGTTCTTTGGTGTAGTTTGTATTACTGTTTTGACTATTTACTGTGGTTTTTTTTTTGGTTTTTTTTTGTGGTTTATATGTTACAGTATGAATTAAGAAAGATATCACGTAATTTTTACGATATAAACAAGCACCAAAAATACCGATCATTGGTGCTTTCGCAATAAGTTCCTTTCAAGTGAAAATGGGAGAGAAGGCGTCGTGCTTTTATAGAATTTTATGCCACAAATAATTTATAATATTTTGCTGCTGATGATTAAGCCAGGCTACCATAACACTTTAATAACAACGCCAATATAGACGAAAGTTGTTTTTCCTCAATTGATCGTGATACTAGAAGCAATGTAAATATTTTGTTAATAAGTTTATACTGACCATTTTTTTTACATTAATCATCCTGCTTTTTGTTTTGTCAAGTTGCTCATCCTGCCTTTTTCAAATCTCCTGTCCTGCCTTTTTCTTTAAACTTGATCCAAACCCCAACCCCTAATGAAATCAAATCAGAATCAAACGACAGAATCATTATATAAGTAGTCGAAGTCATCGGTATTAGAATGTAGGACGCAATGATTTCATATTACCAGATTCATTCATCAGTATTAAAATGTATGACGCAATGATTTTATATTACCAGATTCATTCATCGGCATTAGAATGTAGGACGCAATGATTTTATATTACAAGATTCATTCATCGGTATTAGAATGTATGCCGTAATGATTTTATATTACCAGATTCATTCATCGGAATTATAATGTATGACGCAATGATTTTATATTACCAGATTCATTCATCGGTATTAGAATGTATGACGCAAATATTTTATATTACCAAATTCATTCATCGGTATTAGAATGTTTGACACAATGATTTTATATTACCAGATTCATTTATCGGTATTAGAATGTATGACGCATTGTTTTATATTACCAGATTCATTCATCGGTATAAGAATGTATGACGCGATGATTTTGTATTACCAGATTCATTTATCGGTATTAGAATGTATGACGCAATGATTTTATATTACCAGATTCATTCATCGGTATTAGAATGTATGACGCAATGATTTTATATTACCAGATTCACTTATCGGTATTAGAATGTATGACGCAATGATTTTAAATAACCAGATTCATTTATCGGTGTTAGAATGTATGACGCAATGATTTTATATTAACAGATTCATTTATCGGTATTAGGATGTATGACGTAATGGTTTTGTATTACCAGATTCATTTATCGGTATTAGAATGTATGACGCAATGATTTTATATTACCAGATTCATTTATCGGTATTAGAATGTTTGACGTAAAAATTTTATGTTACCAGATTTATTCATCGGTATAAGAATATAAGATGCAATGATTTTATATTACCAGATTCATTCATCGGTATCAGAATGTATGACGCAATGATTTTATATTACCAGATTCATTTATCAGTATTAGAATGTATGACGTAATGATTTTATATTACCAGATTTATTTATCGGTATAAGAATGTATGTCGCAATGATTTTATATTACCAGATTCATTCATCGGTATTAGAATGTATGACGCAATGATTTTATATTACCAGATTCATTCATCGGTATAGGAATATAAGACGCAATCGATATTAGAACGAATAACACTCATTTCATATTTGCATATTCAGTCACTGATATCAGAATGTTAACATTTTATCTGTTCGTTGTTTCTCTCGTGAGTTCCTAGTTTATCCTTATCTATCAATGCTCCCCGTTTCTCGTTGTATTAAAATGTTATAAGCCCTTTGTTGAATTAAAATCCCGGAAAACTGCACTTCTAACATAGTACACATTGACTTCTGCATCGACAGGAACATTGTTTAAAATGTTGTTTGTGTAGACCATCTCATTTCAGCGTAACTCTGCCATTGCACTTCGGCGTAACTATTATTAAGATAGCAAATATCACCATCGCAATTCAGCGTGATCAAAAACTTTCGCCAAATAGGGAAATATATCTCATTTTGTTTCATTATTTACCCTTTTATTTCACGATTTTTGTTTACATGCTTTAGGTCAGCACGTATGTCAATCTTCATGAAATTCGGATTTCACTGGTTGGCAAAACAGGAACCGGGAAAAGTGCAACAGGAAATACTATTTTAGGGCGGAGATAGTTTTCTTCAAAATAATCATCAAATTCAGTTACATCCGAAACAACAATGGGGAAAATGAGATAGAAAGGAAAAGCATTTACAATCGTAGATACTCCCGGATTATTTGACAATAAAATGTCAGAAGATAGACTGAAATAAGAATTAGTCAGGTCTTTTAGTATGTTGTCATCTGGATCGCATGTCATTTTGTATGTACTTAAACCACAAAGGTATAAAGTCATGGATCTTTTGAAAGAAAATCCCTACAGCCATATGGTCCATTCGGCAATCCTCGGTAGAATCCGCTACTCTTCATGAGGGTACGGAATTGGCCGAGTTGAGACGATTGCCATATGGTCATATGCTTTACTAGGAAAGATGATTTGAAATTTGATTGTGTAAACGAAAATGAATTTTTGCAAGAGTGTACTGGTCATCTAGGATATTTGATAAGTCGATGCCAAGGAAACGTTTTGTTTGTAAATAATCGTTAAACGCAGCCTCATGAAATCGATGATCAATGGAATCATATAAATACTTTTATTGAAAAAATTCAAAACCAGAATGATGGTTCTTATTACAGCAATGGATTATTTCAAGCAATAGAGGAAACCCTAGAAAAGAGAATACTGGTGGTGGCAAATACGGGATCGCCACAAGTAGCATTAGTAAATGAATCGCGTGCACTACTTCAATGGAATATTGCTGAGAACGACTCTACTGCGTCAGATCTTAATAACGTTTTAATCGATATTGCAAAATGGATGTGTGCGTCATTCAAAAAAGTTTGTATACTCTTATATATTCCCAAAGCAATAACCGAATATTTTTGTTCGATATCATGAAAACGAAACATGAAATAATGTAATCTAATATACACATACGTGAAAGGTAAAATATTTGCAATTTTTCACAGAAAATTAAAATTTGAAAATTTATTTTTTATTTTGTGATAAATGCATATTGGCTACCTTGCTAAGATATTGTATTGACTATTGTCAAACTTGAGTAGGACACAATCTTTTTGAAATTTGAATCATGAAACCATAGTAGTGTATGTTTATAACGATCCTAGACCAACATATCGCAAGTACAATAAAACATTGACACATTGAATGCATGATACAATCGATCAACCAAATCGTGATGGTGACAGTAAAACGTATGTTGTGTCGATTTTAGTCATTCTTCATCATTACTGAGTTGTAGCAGTGTTGTGTAAGGAGCGCATTAACGATGTTTCATTAAAAATAATTGCGGCGGTTTAAGTTCTAAACGTGGAAATGAGATCTCCAGCATAAACCACCGTGCATAAACATACAAAATAGGTTCTCTCTATAGCTAATTGTGAATACAGCTGGCCTTTACTAGTTTTGTATCTTTTTCTTAAATGTCGGATCATTTATATTTAAGAGTTAAGCGTAACGTCATTTTCGCTTAAAAAGTGCATTATAGTTAAGGAGCCAGCTAAAGTCCGTCTCCGATGCAGTATTTTCTCGCTGTGTTGAAGACCAATTGGTGGCCTTGTGCTGTTTTCTTCTTTTTGCTCAGGTTTTTATTCTTTGACACATTCCTCGTTTCCATTCTCAGTTTTATTTCAACAAAGAAAACAAAAAATCCAAGAAACAATATAAATGATAAGACAAGACTTAGAGTCTGCATATTGTGCATTTGGACAAATAAATACAGCATATTTGAACACAGTTTCACCTTTTCATGCTGGTATCTGGCTCAACACCAGTGCAACTATCACATTGTCTTTCCCTTATCTCAAGTCTATAGACAATTAAAAATTTAAAGTAATAAGTTTTATTACATATGTGCATGGGCGAATGTGTACGTGTATATGACAATTCAAAGTTTTAAGTTTTATTGCACATGTGCATGGGCGAATGCGTACGTGTATATGACACAAATTCCATCATCGTTCGACCACAGATATCCCCTCTTCACAGTATACTGACTCGTCGTTGATCTTGACAGCTATTTCTGTACATCCCTGTACTATTAATTTACAATCATCTGGATGACCTATTATTCTCATACCAGTTCTGTAATATAAATTTACATTTTAACCTATTTATATAAATCTTTATATAATACACTGTACTTCTTTACACTTTGGTGATTTGGTATCAGTAGTTGTCGTTTATTGCCGCATATCATAAGGCCTTTCATAAATGACTATGTGGTATGTGTTTAACTCATTGTTGATTGCCGAACGGTGTCATTTGGTCTCTTCTGGATATTTGCCTCATTGGCAATCATACCACATCTAATCAAAAAAGATGTGCCAATGAGCAAATCTTCAGAAGAGACCAAATGACAACGTTCGGCAGTCAACAATGAGTTAAACCCATACCACATGAAGGATACTTTTATTTGCAAACCACATCTTTGCAAAAAGACTAATTGAACTAGTATGGTGAGTTTGTAAAGTCTTATTTATAAAAAAAAATCTATAGTTTTCAGTCTCGGATGCGTGTTCCTCATGTCCACAGTATAAAGTCGTTATTTATGAGGTGATTTATGACCACGCTGAAGTACGTCCATTATTCATAGTTCATTATTCAAAATTCAAATGAAAAAGTTTATGTTATAAAAAATATAAAAAATTGACTGTGACACTATAGCTATATCCCGTATTTCTAAATTCGTCTTTTTGGTGTTATCTAACAAATATTCAAATAAATATCAGAAAAAATAAATAAAAACACTCCTTAAATTTGTATTTGATATATTTATATAGTTCCTAGTTTCGGAGGATAAACTAGTGGGCCTTCCTAACTATTTTTAACAGAAATTCCTTGGTTCAATGTATGGACGACCTGAATACCGAAACATATTTTTTTCAAAATTGAAATACTCTACGTGGTTTTTCTTTTTTTAATTTTCACTGGACCTTTGCTATTCTTCATCCTTTAATAAATTATGGATACAACAAGTCGATTGTGCCGCAATGACCATTAGAGGGGTTACGGAGGACCTAAATGTCAAAATACGCATGAAAATTAAGAAATAGCCAATTTTGAATAATGCAATGGATATTTTGAATAATGGAATGGACTGCTGCAACCCTTTAGCCCCTAATAACAGATATATCTGATACCTCATTCGAAAGCTTATTACGAGAGAAACAAAATGTATATAGTCAATATGTTTCGCAACGAATATTAGAGAAGTAACGAAGGATTTAAATACCGATATGCGCTTGAACATTGAGAAATAGCTTATTTTGAATAATTGAATGGACTGCTGCAACCCTTCAGTCCATAATCCAGGCAAAATTTATACACCAAATTAAAGCTTATTCATTGAGGAATAAACTGAGTATAAATGATATGTGCTGCAATGACCATTAGAGGAGTTGCTGAGGACCTAAATGTCAAAATACGCATGAAAATTAAGAAATAGCCAATTTTGAATAATGAAATGGATATTTTGAATAATGGAATGGACTGCTGCGACCCTTTATCCCCTAATAACAGATATACCTGATACCTCATTCGAAAGCTTATTACAAGAGGAACAAAATATATATAATCAATATGTTCCGCAACGAATATTAGAGGAGTAGCGAAGGATTTAAATACCGATATACGCTTGAACATTGAGAAATAGCTTATTTTGAATAATTGAATGGACTGCTGCAACTCTTCAGTCCTTAATCAAGGCAAAATTTATACACCAAATTAAAGCTTATTGATTGAGGAATAAACGGAGTATAAATGATATGTGCCGCAATCACCATTAGAGGAGTTGCTGAGAACCTAAATGTCAAAATACGCATGAAAATTAAGAAATAGCCAATTTCGAATAATGAAATGGATATTTTGAATGATGGAATGGACTGCTGCAACCATTTATCCCCTAATAACAGATATACCTGATACCTCATTCGAAAGCTTATTACAAGAGGAACAAAATGTTTATAATCAATATGTTCCGCAACGAATATTAGAGGAGTAACGAAGGATTTAAATACCGAAATACAATATACGCTTGAACATTGAGAAATAGCTTATTTTGAATAATGGAATGGACAGCTGCAACCCTTCAGTCACTAATCAAGGCAAAATTTATACACCAAATTAAAGCTTCTTGATAGAGGAATAAACTGAGTATAAATGATATGTACCGCAATGGCCATTAAAGGGAATAAATGGGAAGTTTATGCCACAATACGCGTGAAAAATAAGAAACAGTCAATTTTGAATAATGAAATGGATATTTTGAATAATGGAAAAGACTGCTAGGAACCTTCAGCCTATAATTACAGATCTAGCCTGTACCTCATTTGGAACCTTATAAAGAGAGAAAGAAAGGAACAAATTGTATATAGTCAATTTATTTCGCGTATTAATGAAGGACTTAAATATCGAAATATGCGTGAACATTTTGAGGGGAATTTCTGCTAGGACCGGACATAAAAATCCGCAAATCGTGCACGCTCCTTGACGAGGTTAAGAAGGCAAAACGTGGATGCCTGGGGTTGAAGGAAAAAGTGTGGGGAAAGGGGGGGGGGGAGGTCGTGGGAAAATGTATCTTTGTGGAAGAAAGAAAATACACCAAAACAAATCCACAGATAGAATAAGCAAAATGGTTTGTAAGATTACAAATATGTTTGATCAGAGGGACAATATGGCGCAAGAGGTAGAAATTTTGGAAAATACTGATAAGGAAACTCTCAAATGGCGAGAAGTAGGTCAGGACTCGCCCTGAATTGTCAAAGACATTTAAGATGTTGACACGAAGTGTTGGTTCGCAAAAATTATAAACTTGTGCTGGAAAGGAAAAAATATCCGCACTTGGGAATGTGAAAGACTAAACAAGCACCTGACCACCGTCTGGGCAAATAGAGAGACCCATGGAGCTGTGCAATTCGTGAGCTATGGGATGAAAAAAACTAGGCGCACCGGGTATGATTACCACGACTTTTATATTTTGGACGGTATGATTGGAAGTGTTCATTTATTTTATAGGAGTATACTGAAGAGGGGAATGTTTTTGAAGGGCTGTTAGCATCTAAATATAAGATCAGCCCGGCTTCGTCGTGGAATTAAGTAGAGTCCATACCCATCCGGGCGTTTGAGGATTTGAGGTAGAAACCGTTGCCACTTGGATTCACTGTGCAAACGCTTCAACACGTTTCTGGTACAATAAAGACCTTAAGGCCTTGTTGACGGCTACAACACCCAAACCGTTCAAGGCTCAAACACCCAAGGCTGGTAGAATAGTCTTTTGCTACCATGGGGAGTGCCGTCATTGCCAGCCCTGCCAACATGGGTAGGATTCCACTTACTTTTTGCATATTTACCTTTACATTGTTTTGCCCCTTACACTGCCCAAATCGTCTATAAGTTTCACCCGTGACACCCGAGAGACCTAAAGGGAGGTCTGCACGTCCATGCCAACAATGGGGGTCATATTCCAGGTATTAAATACGTCTTTAAAGGCTTTCTTCGGCGAATATAACTCAATTTAAACCCAATGGCTTTCCTATCTTCCCAAATCTTTTCCTGCACCTTCGTTAGCAGTCGATCTATCGACAGCCTGCTAATTCATTTCAACCCAAGTTGTTTTGCCTGGGTGATAATCTCATTCCTCGTGTGGGGTTTGGGACGACGATGAAATTTAAGATTTGTCTTCGTTTCTATCAACTCTAAACCAACTGATATTTCCAAGACGATAGTCAGCTGCTTGTTAAATCTCTCACATCCCCATGTGCGAATAGTTTCCCCTTTTCAGCACGAGGTTATAATTTTGCAGACCTTTAGTTCGTGTCAACATCTTTAATGCCTTTTACAATCCAGGGTGAGTCCTGTCCTACTTTTCGCCATTTGAGAATTTCCTCATAATTGCAGCGCTTTTCTCGATTGCCTTAACAGTGGCCAGTTTTTTTTTCAGAATTACTACCTCTTGCGCCGTATTCTATCTCTAATCAGACATATTTGTGTTCTTGAAATCCATTGTGTTCATTATATCTTTGAATTTATAGGACCGGACATAAAAATCCGAAAATCGTGCACGCTCCTTGACGAGATTAAGAAGGCAAAACGTGAATGCCTGGGGTTGAAGGAAAAAAGTGTGGGGAAAGGGGGGGGGGTCGTGGGAAAATATATCTTTGTGGAAGAAAGAAAACACACCAAAACAAATCCACAGATAGAATAAGCAAAATGGTTTGTAAGATTACAAATATGTTTGATCAGAGGGACAATATGGCGCAAGAGGTAGAAATTTTGGAAAATACTGATAAGGAAACTCTCAAATGGCGAGAAGTAGGTCAGGACTCGCCCTGAATTGTCAAAGACATTTAAGATGTTGACACGAAGTGTTGGTTCGCAAAAATTATAAACTTGTGCTGGAAAGGAAAAAATATCCGCACTTGGGAATGTGAAAGACTAAACAAGCACCTAACCACCGTCTGGGCAAATAGAGAGACCCATGGAGCTGTGCAATTCGTGAGCTATGGGATGAAAAAAACTAGGCGCACCGGGTATGATTACCACGAGTTTTATATTTTGGACGGTATGATTGGAAGTGTTCATTTATTTTATAGGAGTATACTGAAGAGGGGAATGTTTTTGAAGGGCTGTTAGCATCTAAATATAAGATCAGCCCGGCTTCGTCGTGGAATTAAGTAGAGTCCATACCCATCCGGGCGTTTGAGGATTTGAGGTAGAAACCGTTGCCACTTGGATTCACTGTGCAAACGCTTCAACACGTTTCTGGTACAATAAAGACCTTAAGGCCTTGTTGACGGCTACAACACCCAAACCGTTCAAGGCTCAAACACCCAAGGCTGGTAGAATAGTCTTTTGCTACCATGGGGAGTGCCGTCATTGCCAGCCCTGCCAACATGGGTAGGATTCCACTTACTTTTTGCATATTTACCTTTACATTGTTTTGCCCCTTACACTGCCCAAATCGTCTATAAGTTTCACCCGTGACACCCGAGAGACCTAAAGGGAGGTCTGCACGTCCATGCCAACAATGGGGGTCATATTCCAGGTATTAAATACGTCTTTAAAGGCTTTCTTCGGCGAATATAACTCAATTTAAACCCAATGGCTTTCCTATCTTCCCAAATCTTTTCCTGCACCTTCGTTAGCAGTCGATCTATCGACAGCCTGCTAATTCATTTCAACCCAAGTTGTTTTGCCTGGGTGATAATCTCATTCCTCGTGTGGGGTTTGGGACGACGATGAAATTTAAGATTTGTCTTCGTTTCTATCAACTCTTAACCAACTGATATTTCCAAGACGATAGTCAGCTGCTTGTTTAATCTCTCACATCCCCATGTGCGAATAGTTTCCCCTTTTCAGCACGAGGTTATAATTTTGCAGACCTTTAGTTCGTGTCAACATCTTTAATGCCTTTTACAATCCAGGGTGAGTCCTGTCCTACTTTTCGCCATTTGAGAATTTCCTCATAATTGCAGCGCTTTTCTCGATTGCCTTAACAGTGGCCAGTTTTTTTTCAGAATTACTACCTCTTGCGCCGTATTCTATCTCTAATCAGACATATTTGTGTTCTTGAAATCCATTGTGTTCATTATATCTGTGAATTTTATTTTTGTGTGTGTGTGTTTCTTTCTTCCACGAAGACACATTTTCCCTCGACCCCAACCTCAAAATGGAGATGTGAAAGAACCTCATAATCATACTACTTTTCCTCTCTTAATAAGCTTTTTCAAATGAGGTATAAGGTATCTCTGTAATTAGGGGCTAAGGGAAAACAACAGTCCATTCCATTGTTCAAAATATCTATTTCATTATTCAAAATGGGCTATTTCTCAATGTTCAAGCGTATTTCGGTATTTAAATCCTTCGTTACTCCTCTAAAATTCGTTGCGAAACATATTGACTATATACATTTTGTTCCTCTCGTAATAAGCTTTCGAATGAGGTATTAGGTTTATCTATAATTAGGGGCTAAAAGGTCGCAGCAGTCCATTCAATTATTCAAAATATCCATTTCATTATTCAAAATTGGCTATTTCTTAATTTTTACGCGTATTTTGGCATTTAGGTCCTCTGTAACCCCTCTAATAATCATTGTGGCAAATATCGTTTATACTCAGTTTATTCCTCTATCAATAAGCGTTAATTTAGTGTAGAAGTTTTGCCTTGATAAGGAACTGAAGGGTTGCAACAGTCCTTTTCCATTATTCAAAATAAGTTATGTCTCAATGTTCACGCGTATTTCGATATTTAAATCCTTCGTTTCTCCTCTAATATTCATTGCGGAACATATTAACTATATACATTTTGTTCCTCTCGTAATAAGCTTTCGAATGAAGTATAAGGTTTATCTATTATTAGGGGCTAAAAGGTCGCAGTTGTCCGTTCTATTATTCAAAATATTTATTTCATTATTCGAAATTGTCTATTTCTTAATTTTCACGCGTATTTTGGCATTTAGGTCTTCCGTAACCACTCTAATGGTCATTGCGGCACAATCGACTTGTTTTATCTATAATTTATTAAAGGATGAAGAATAGCAAAGGTCCAATGAAAATTGAAAAAGAAAGACCACGTAGAGTATTTCAATTTTGAAAAATATGTTTTGGTATTCAGGTCGTCTACATGTATACAGTGAACCAAGGAATTTCTGTTAAAAATAGTTAGGAAAACCCACTAGTTTATCCTCCTAAACTAAGAACTAGATAAATATATCAAATTAAAATCAAAAGAGAGTTTTTATTTATTTTTTCGGATATAAATTTGAACATTTGATAGATAACACCAAAAACACGAATTTAGAAATACGGGATATAGCTATAGTGTCACAGTCAATTTTTTTATTTTTATTTCACTATTCACCGCTTCAAGTTAAATAGTGAAACTTAAACTATTTCATTATTCATTATTCATTTTTAAAATATTGAATAGTGAATAGTGATCTATTTCATTATTTATTATTGAATTTTGAATAAAGAACTATGAATAATGGACGTACTTCAGCGCGGTTTATTTATGTGTTTAATGTTGTTGTTGTTTTTTATGTTGTTTTATGTGGAGGTGTATGGTTATGGGTTTTGATATATTTTTCTTTTTTTTTTCTTGGGAGGATTTGTTTTGCATGCTACATGTAAATACAATTTTGTCGTCATATACTTACAAACAACACTGTACAAGTCTGGGCAGAACACATCTACAATTTTCGACACATCCGACAAGTTCTGTTGCTCCAAGTGCAATGGACTGATTTCCTATTAAACATCCGAACCATTGATCAGCTAAAAATATACAAAATTAAGGGGGTAGACCTTGGTTCAGGGAGATAACTCTTTAAATCAGTTAAGCGTTTGTAAAAGTCACGTTCATCAATCTATTTTAAGCATTTACCTGAAACAGATTGAAAATACTCTTTTTAACCTAGAAGCTTAGAATATATTATTGAAAATGGTTGACACAAACGTACTGATGATTTTAAGAGTTATTTCCCTTAACCTAGGTCTATAAATTAATATTTGAAGATACTCTGGATAAGCGTTGTATTGATAAGTTTCAATAACTAAATAAAACATCATTAGGTCTACAAATAAACGTAGTCGTTGTTCCACTTTCGAAGAAAAAAAATGATAAGCATTGTATCATAATAGACTTATTATTTCATTTCCAATGCGTTTGAGATGTAATTGACAGCCTAGCATGTAAGCCAAACATATATTATTTGCACTTTTTGTCTTAGTTTTGTTTGTGTTTGTTTGTTTTTTGTTTTTTTTTCTTATTAATGTGTTTTTATTTTCTGTAGTTGTTCTTTTGTGTAGGTTTGGGGTAAGGGATTATTTGGGGTTTTTTTTGTTTTGTTTTGTTTCGTTTTGTTTCTATTTTACCTTTTGTTGAGTGTCAGATTTTTTTGTGTATTTGACTTATGATTGAATTTTGCCATTGTGTTGTTGAATTGTAGTTAGCCGTTAGGTGGATTGTAGTTAGCCGTTAGGTGGATATAAAAAGATGTGGTATGCGTGCTAATGAGACAACTCTCCATCCAAATCACAATTTATAAAAGTAAACCATTATAGGTCAAAGTAAAGTCATTAATACGGAGCCTTGGCTCACACCGAACAGCAAGCTATAAAAGGTCATTCAAATGGAAAAAACAACGGTCTAATCTATATAAAAATAAGAAACGAGAAACACTTATAAATCACATCGACAAACGACAACAGTACTAAACATCAGATTCCTGACTTAGGACAGGTGGAATCAATTGCAGTGGGTTTATATATTTTTCTTACCTCCTATACATTTCTAAGAAGGTGATTGGTTAAAAGCGTACGCGTGAAGACCGTGTATATTTGATATTAGGTTAGTAGGGAGGCGGGGCTTATTCCATACATATGGAATTTTCTGACCCCATATATATATATATATATATATATATATATATATATATATATATATATATATATATATATATATATATATATATATATATATATATATATATATACCGTATTAGGTCACTAGCACACTATGTAACTAATAATGTCTTATTTAAATATACAAAATTCTCCTTTTGATTTATTATCTTTCAATAAGTATTCCTGTCCGTCCTTCTTTTGTCTGTCTGACGTGTTCAATGCCTTTATTAATAGTCGACATAATTGTCTTTCAAGTGGCGGATATGACTATCGTTGTTTACAGACGATTCAATACCTTAAAGTTTGTTGATTTTAGTCGTTTCGAAGTTTTTCATGAACATGTATTTTTTGTTCTTTATGCATATTATAAAATGTCAATAACACAATCCTATAACAAATGAAGTTGTACACAAAACTCAGCACAAAATTTGAATAAAAAAGAGAAAGCGATTTACATTCCTGTTACCAATGAGAGACAACTGCAACTTGCAAATCAGCTGTTGTACACAGTTCGTATTATCTCCCTTGGTATAATATCGCAACAGATATTCTAAGACATTTCAATGCTGTACTGTAAATGTGATCAAGCCTCATTCCCTTTAAGAAAACAACCTGATATACAAGATAAATGTATTCTTAATATTTTAGCACCCAATTATTATATATTCTTTTAATATTTCCATGTTCGTTTTTTTCCCATTATTCTCTATTCTGTAAACCCCATCCACACTGTCATACCATCGCATGCTATAAGACAAACTGGGGATAAAAAAATTTCGTGACTTTTATAAGTATAATACATTTACTAGTATGGTAGCAGGCAACTATAGATGAAAGCATTGGATAATAATATACCGATTACAGAAAATAACAATAGATATAGGAAGATGTGGAACATGTATGAGTGCCAATTAAAGAGACTCTCCGTCCATGTCACAATTTGTAAGGTAAACCATTATGGGTCAAAGTTCAGTGTTCAACACAGAGCATTTGCTCGAACCGAACAGCAAGTTATAAAGGGCCCCCAAAAATTACTATTGTAAAACCATTCAAATGTCCAGAATACAGTTATGAAGTAATTGCAGAATTATAGCATTATCTTATAAAGGTAGAGAATAACGAACAAAAAATTTAAAGAATATACAACAATGAAAGATCAGCTATTCAGACCCTCATTTATATGTATGTCTATTACATGGGCTGCGTCGGATAGAAATTGACCTTGTACAAAGTAATGTCATTACATCTGATAGCATATTTTCTGTACAAAGTCTGTAACTATTTGAAAATTGAGCTGATATGGAAAATCATACAAAACAGACCAAAGCTCATTATCTATTTCATATTTAAATGTTAGGGACGACATCAAAAGTTCAATGAAGGATAAAAAACTTAATTCACATAGTTTTTTTACTTAACAACATGGTCACGAAGATAATTAAGCTATTGAAGTAGTTGAGAACAGATGTAATTAGAATTAAAAACCAATTGTTCAGAGAACAATTGAAGGTCTTTCCACCAGTTAATATCTATTTTGATATTAAAATATAAAAAATCAGTCTAAAATGTCAGTTCATATGGCTTTATGATGTAAAGATATGAATTTAAAGCAAAGGTCAAAATCTAGAACGTCAAATTAACCTATGACCTTGACCTCAATTTCAAGGTCACAAACTGAGGATTTCAAATCAAAAGACCCTAGTTTCTAATATGTATGGTTAATAAGTTATATCACTTTAAACATAATTTAAGATATGATAGGGGCTAAAACTCCCATTCATTGTTTACGCACCCTCTCAACTAAAATTATTTAGTTACAACATGTCGCAACTAACAATTTATACAAAATAATTTGTCGATATTTTATAAGGTTAATGAAAATGAGTGAAAATAAGACAAATTCAAAAATTAGAATATGACCTTGACCTTTGACCTTGACCTAATTTTCATTTTTTTGGACAAAGGACCTCAAATCAAAAGATCCTAGGTCTCTATCACTTATGGTGTTCCAGTTAAAATACATTTTAAAATTTCAAATACAAAAAGGGAAATAACTCTCATATGGAGCGTTCATATTGCTTCAGTCGAAATTGGACAAATCATGCGAAGGATATAACGAGCAATTTTATAAAATAAATTTGTCGTAATCTTTTTCGGTTGCGAAGGAGTTGTGGACACAAGGAAAACAGTGTTTGGGGAGATAACTCCTACAAAGAAAAGTATTCGGTTACGCAGGGTAAATTTCAAAAGCGCATAAACTGTTCGATATCATATACCAAATATCTAAGCGACATATTGCGAAACAAATGTTTATCGCAAGAACAAAATTTGGCGGAAGAAAAAAAAAATCAGAAGAAGAAAAACAATAGGTCTTTCCACAGAAAAGTGGAAAGACCTAAATATATATACGTACTACAAGACCAAAGGGCGTTTGTTGATTGTTAAAAATATAAAAATCGTTACTTATTTTAGAAGTTTTTCTATGTATTTCACTTGTAGTACCTGGTTTTGTGCCTAAGTTGGGTTTTATTTGTATGTATTTATCCCCGTTCCAATTTGACCTTTGTTGTCTGTTGTTGTTCTTATCTTTAGAGGGGACAGATGATATGCAACATGTTAGATGCTGTATGTAAACTATATGTATTTTAGGTAATGTGGCACGACCTCACCAAGCCGTCGTTAATTCTAAATATGAAAAGATATGTTGGATATCAAAAATACCTTTTTATTTTAATAGGAAACACATCTCCGCTAGTCAATGGTGACGATCCAGTGTACATTTGATGTCGGAAACATGGGAACTTTTCACATAGCAAGATTTAAAGTTTATCAAAAAATCTCTTTCACATCAAATAGTCATTCAAGTAGTTCTTTGGTGTAGTTTGTATTACTGTTTTAACTGTTTTCTGGGTTTTTTTTTTTTTTTGTGGTTTGTATTTTACTAAGTGAATAAAGAAGGATATCACGTAAAATATTTTGATCGATATGCGAATATGATAATAAACTGTTTTCTTATCTCAGTGTTCTTTCTGTACATGCATCAACTATTTGCCACTGGAAAGCAACCATCTATCAATCTATCCTACCCAGTGTTTTCCTCTTCTTTCTAGGTTTGATCATAGGCGGATCCAGGGGGCCCTGGGGGGCCCGCCCCTCCCCCCTTTCGTGGGAAAAAATTGGTTGATTATTTAGGGAATCATTGAAGCATGACTGGAGCGCCCCCCCCCCTTAGGTCAGTCAGCGGGCCCCCCTTCGGAAAAGTTCTGGATCCGCCACTGTTGATGGTAAGGAAACTACCATTATTCTTATGGGTGGATGTCTATGATGAAAATTCGTGTCCTGCATTTTTTTAAGTTGTAATCTCTGTCCTGCCTTTTTATTTTTTACTCTTTTCGGTTCTGCCTTTTTTCATTAGTTTATCCTGACTTTTTTTACCTATATTGTCATCCTGTCTTTGCTGACAGTTTCGTCAAACACCAATCAATCATTCATCCTGTAAGCACTGTGTATTACTTTCTGGTATAAAAGCTTCTTTGACGTACAGTCGCCGATATTATAATGTAGGACAGAATGATTTTATCTAAGCAGTCTAAGTCATCGATATTAGAATGTAAGACGAAATGATTTTGTATTATCAGGTTCAGTCACCGATATTAGAATGTAGAACGAATATGATTTTATTTTACCAGGTTCAGTCACCGGTATAAGAATGTAAGACGAAATGCTTTTGTAGTATCAGGTTCAGTCACCGATATTAAAATGTAGGACGGAATGATTTTATATTAGTAGGTTCAGTCACCAGTATAAGAATATAAGACGGAATGATTTTATATTAGTAGGTTCAGTCACCGGTATAAGAATATAAGACGGAATGATTTTATATTAGTAGGTTCGGACATCGGTATAAGAATAATAGACGGAATGATTTTACATTAGTATGTTCAGTCACCGGTATAAGAATATAAGACGGAATGATTTTACATTAGTACGTCTAGTCACTGACATTAGAATGCAGGACTTAATTATATATTTGCAGGTTTGATTCATCGACATAAGAACGAATAACAGACTAATTGTATATCTACAGGTTCAATCACCGATATTAGAATGGTGTTAGAAATCAAACTACCAAATCACTAGCCTAGTATCATGATCCGGGCACTCATGCTTCCTCCATCAATAAATACTGACCGCCACAAAATACCCAATGATGTTGATAGTTGCGTTAAACATCAATCAATCAATCGTCCTGTAAGCACGGTGTATTACTTTCAGGTTTAAAAGCTTCTTTGACGTACAGTCACCGATATTATAATGTAAGACAGAATGATTGTATCTAGACAGGCTCAGTCACCGATATTAGAATGTAGGACGCAATGATTTAATATAATAATACTACCATGATCAGACACCGGTTTTAATAACATAAAACGAAACGATTTTATATTATCAGGTTCCTTCAACGATATTAGAATGGAGAACGGAGGGATTTATATAAGCAGGTTAAGTACTTAGAGCCTAGTTTTTAGTAACTGCACATTCTTTAATATGGGATCATATGTTTCGTTGTTTTTCTTTGTGCGTGTGTTTATATACTTATTCATTTCACAGATTCATATACTCAACAACAAACGAAATATACCACCTCCATTCATTTCTTTGTAGTATTAAAAACGTACTATTGCATATTACATTTATTTCAAATGATTAAAATCAATAAAAATTTGTGCAGAACGTTTTTGGGGTCATGAATTATACCCAATCCTATGATTACTTTGATTTACACCCACAGTCTTAATGTAAAAAAAAAACATTGGAAAATTTATTAAAAAAAACTCGTTTGTAACTGTTCATCATACTAACTTTTATTTTTATTTCTTGTTTGAGAAAACGAAGCACTGGAAACGTCTGTTTCTGCTTGCTGGAAGTAGATTATGGTTCGGTTCCTTCACTGCGTAATTATATTATTTGTTGCTAACAATTCTGATACTTGTATTTACCTTGATCGCCTTTTCTCCGCTTCAAAACCGCCACCCCGTGTAGAACATAGTCGACACCCCGCGTGTGGCGTTCTACACGGTGCTTCAAGTATTGGCAGGATGTGGTGCGTTATTTGTGTTATTTATACGTACATGTATATTAAGACAAGAAGATTGAAAGTTCACTGTTGATTCAAGAAAATGACAACCTTACAGTTTTATACTTTCGCAAATAAACGTTGGGTCTTTCCTATTTATTTTGAGAGGATAATAAATGATACTGAAGGTGATTCTGGACAAATGAGGGCCCTCATGGGGTTTTTGATTATGTGATTACTTGGCCGTTTTTTTAATGATTATTTGATTATTAAGCCAAATATTTCATGATTATTTGATTACCTAGGACTGTATTTTTAGTTTATGATTATTTGATTACTAAAGATAAGCAAATATTTAATGATTATGTGATTATATTGGCAAAAGAATGGTGATTATGTGATTACTAGGACCCCCCATGAGGGGCCTCACAAATATCGATCTCCAACAGGAACATGCATAGTGAAAACCAAAGAAAAAATTCATCCATATGAATATGGCGTGCGCATGGTAGGATTGCCAATGAGACAACTATCCATGCAGACAAAAGAAAAGAATATGCAATACTATTATGGCCTTCAATAATGAGCAATATACCATATATCATTTCACATAGGGCTGCAGTATATTAAACATGTTCAAATGAAAATTTGAGAAACCGAAAGTCTTGTTTAATATTATAATACTAAGAGAAAATGAATGGGGAATGTGCCCAATGGACACAGATGATACCGCTGCATATAACGTTTGAACTGTAAAAGTGATGATACCAAAACTTGTATTTGATCTGAGATTTGTGGTAATAAGCATTGTATATACGTTTCATAACATTTAATTAAAAGAGAAACGAAAAATTCAGCAATTTATTTAATTGTAAAGGGTCATAACTTTAAAAAGATAATGTGACGCCACCTAAATTCAAACTTGATTTTTGTTTTGAGGTTATAAGCATATTACTTAAGTTTCATAGTTGAGGGAAACTAAATTTATTTGAAAAGGGGCATAGCTCTAGAAAGATAAAAGTGATGCCACCAAAATGCAAACTCGATCTGTGGTCTGTGGTAATAAGCATTGTGTATAGATAATAACATTTGGTCGAGCAAAACTAAATTTAAAGAACGGAAACTAATTTTGGAATGTACGGACATGCGTACAGACGGACAAGGTTAAAACCTAATGCCATCTCCACTACGACGAGGCATAAAAACAAATACTTGTGTACGACAGACAGCACCAACGGAAACCACTGAAATACAAGCTTTTGAATTGTTACACTAAAGGAACATTTCAAAGTGTAGCAGTGTAAAATATTTTTGTAAGTCTCCGTAATCTTATATCAACACTACACAAGCATAACCTGGACATAGTGATACATACATCTTAGAAACAATGTTTTAATTGGCTTATAACTTAAAAGACGATCACAGATTATATAGAAGAGATGGTGATACTCAATAACCCACAGTGATCAATGAAGGAAGTGAAAATACTCCGGAAATGAAAATAACGCTATAGATACGGATACTGCTGCTGGCGCTGGCGCCATAGTTTTGATTATGGCGGGTACACATCCTGTGCTAAGCCACAGTCGGCGACATCATAATAAAGGAAGAACTATAGCACGGAGTTGAACATGTATTTTATACTACATTATGTAAAGTATCATATTATGGTTCATAATCAACAATGTGTGTGTTAACCAATTTAAATTGATATCAAAATTGAAAATTTATGCAAAAATGCATCTAAACAAAATTGCAAGGTTAACTTTTTCGGGCGGCTCTAGAATTCACGCAGGAACTTACTGTCCTTACTCAATGAAAAATAAGTGAGAGTTCGTTGTTTCGTATATTTGTTTTATTGTTCATATAATACATATAAAGTTCAACAAAACAATTGCAATTGTTGGTATAAAACCCATTGCAACTGGATATGGTACAGTGGAGATCACTTCTAACCTCTCATTAGAACTGTCAGAATATTCTGTCATAGAACTGTTCTAACCTGTCCTAGAACAGTTCTACCTAGAACAGTTCTACCCTAGAACTGTTCTAAGTAGAACTGTCAGAATCAGTTCTAGGTAGAACTGACTAAATCAGTTCTAGGTAGAACTGTCAGGATCAGTTCTAGGGTAGAACTGTCTAAATTAGTTCTAGGTAGAACTGTCCAAATCACTTCTAACCGTAGAACTGTCAGCAGAACTGACTAAATCAGTCAGGACTGTAGAACAGTTCTAAGTGACGTCACTGCAGTAAGGGCACTTTAGAATTTAGAAGAAATAAATCACTTCCAATTACTTTGCTATATATTAAATAGCAGATTTTCTATATTTTTTACTGATCAAACGACTTTTATTACGTTACATGTACAAATATCGAAGTGAATAGAAGGTTACCCAACTCATCGGAGAAATATTTTTATAAGATTGCATACGGAAACATCATTGTTTACGTTTCTTCGTTCCCCGTTTTTAACAGTCTCTTTCTAAATACAACTCTGCATTTAATTCATGGAATTTTAATCGTAATTTACCTTGTTTGCCTTGGATTTACATTCATTTAAGATTCTGTTTTGACAAATGTTCAAACGAAAATTGTACAGTGGATGAATTATGGGATATTAATGACAAAAGTGTTGTACAACGTAAACAAACTATAATATATATATATATTTGCACCATCTCGTCAATTTAGCCAGACTTATCCATAACGAATATAAATGATATCTGGGAGTCTGCAACTCAGAAAAATATACTGGATCTGAACATGAATGAAACATTTGCCCCTGGACGTTCGGCTACAAACAAAATCATGCATTTTTCTTTGCCTTCTTCAAATTATATTATTAACAGTATTCTATTCCAAGAAGAGAACTTCCCATACATGTACTTTTTATTTTATTTTTAAAATAAAGTATATGAATCAGTCATGTGAGTGTTGGATGATGCCATTAAATAGTTTTGTTTAAAAAAAAAACATCACAAACTACTGACTTAAACATGTTAGAGGGGGGGCAAGGGGGGTCCCAATAACAGCAAAACAGCAAATTGGTTTGGCTTATAACAGATAACAATGAATTAAAATGGACAAAAACAGATAACAGTAAATGAAATATTAAAATAAGTCGGGTCATTGACAGATCCAGTATTTCTTATTACAGGTATAATCCTTTGTAATGAATTCCATTTTCTATGAACATGTTCTTAAAATTATGTATCTAGAATGTGTTTACTACTCAGTATATTTTTATACGCTCGTTTACGGGACATATTATGGAATACTGTTGTCCGTGTGTCGTCAACATGTCAAACATTAACTCCAACACTCTTTACCCAATTTGCATAAAACTTTGGAAAAATGTTTATATCTATTGACGTGAGCTCCCCTTCGTTTTTTTTTTTTTTATCAATTTCAGATTTAAAGTTTTTGAGTAATGGGGTTTTATTTAATAAAAATGTTATTGTTTTTTTCTTCAGTTTTCTGATCATATCTCAAAAATCCTTTCACAAATTTGCACGGAATTTTGGTGAATTGTTTATATCTATTGACATAAGCTCCCTTTCAATTTTTATAAATTTTAGATTTTACTTTATAGCTATTGTTGTAAGCGCCCTTTCTATTTTCATTAATTTTAGATTTTATGTTATTGAGTTGAGGGTTTCTATTCATTAAAAAAGTTGGTTTTTTTTTTTGGTATTTTCCAATTTTTCGGACAATAACTCAAAAATGTTTTCAGCAGTTCTCATGAAACTTTGGTGTATTGTTTATATATATTGACTGAAGCTCTCTTTAAATTTTTATAAATATCAGATATGACATAAGGAAGTAATCGAATATTTTAAAAAGGGCGACGGGCGTATCATGCGCTCATGGCATAGCTGTTTTTTTTGTTATAGAATACTTTTTTCAGTATTTATTTTTAAACAGTTATAGAAACTCACACATGCTAATAATTTAAATTGTGTGTAATAAAATTGAGAAAGGAAATGAGGAATATGTCAAAGAGAAAAAAAATGATATCTAGTAAAAATTCAAGGGCAGTTATGGTATCAAATTGACATATAGTTCGTGTGTTTGTTGCTACTAAAAAATGACCTAAAAGAGTTTGAAAATATTCATCGCATTCTGACTTTTTTAAATGCCCATTTAATGAGGTGTGTGAATTTTTCTAAATAAGACTATGAGGCAAAGTGGTATATAGGGTAGAAAAATCAAAAGCACCAATTACAAGCATGCAATTTATCAAGTACCTCGAACCAATTTTTGACACTCCAAAAGTAATTTATTCCACTATTTTCATAGGCTCAATTTGAACAATTTTTTATCAGGCTTTTGATTGCACCAAGTGTACTAGTAAGTAGAATACATAGTTTAGTAGGGGTACAATGGATTGAAGACAAAATAAATCTTTGTTTGTAATGAGCTATGTGCAGCTTCGGAACCCAGTAAATGGTTGGAACTTTCATTGTACAACATGCAATGTGTTTGGTTCTGCTTGAAAAGAATCACAGAGCTGAGTCCATGTACCATATTAAATAAAAGGTTAACTGTCTGTAAGGACCTAGTCCTTAATTGAGATTCTTCTCAGATATTCCTGGCCATATGTTTTCCTTTTTGTCATATTAAGAATTATTCTAATTTAATATGTTGGTACGGGAAACAAGTAACATTATACTCATACACAAAAAAAAGATAATTCTAAATACACATTCATAAAAAAATGGAATTTATTACAAAGTATAACCATAAGATATACTTGAATTGTCCTGGACCTCACTTCTGTGCTGGGGTATATGTTAATGAAATCCTTCTCCTAATACGGGAGCAACTTATTAGTAGTGTTAGACCCCAATGTCAAATGATCTTCAATTTCTACCGAAAATTTGCTGTAAAAAAATGCTAACATTCCAATTTTCAATAACAGTTAACAGCAAATACATTATCACAATAACAGATAACAAAAAAACTAAAAGCCCAATAACAGCTAACAAAGAATAGGACAATAACAGCTAACAGCAAATATATTTTCAGAATAACAGATAACAAAGAATTAAATTGCCCCATAACAGCATAACAGTCAAACCCCTTGCCCCCCCCCATGTTAAAAAGTCACTTTAGAATTTTTAATGACGGTTCATTATTATGGATACAGAGAGGAAATAACGGCGCGCTAAATTCTTAGATGTGGTATAAATACACCTTGTCGCTATTTGTCTGCCATTACTGGATATCACACAGGTTCCCGTAAAATTTTGACGTCTTAAAACAAAATATCTGACGCCACAATGGAAAAGTCATTGTTGTATGCTTCAAAAGTTCAAGAGGCCGGGTCAGCCAGGATAAGCGATAAGGTGTATTGTGTTTCAAAGTTGGCGTCATTTTTATCATACGATCCGTCCTCACATAGAAATAATATTGGTTTACCATGTTTACAATGAGGCCATATACATGTATATTTACATGATAAAGTGTAAATAAGTTCAGTTTTGGTTGATGCGGTCAAATAATTTTGTTAAAACAACTCTCACTCAGTCTGATATATCGAAACCACTGAAATTTGTTTACAATTCAATATTTTGAATAAAAAGAGGACTTGCTGATATTCTAAATTGATGTGGAAATTTTTTTGTAGCCAATGTGTTCCAATATTCATTAATATTACTGTCATTTGAATTATACAATCCATCGTAATATGTATTACTATAAATGATTTAGTATGCGGCTATATATATATTAAGATTTACATAACAAAGTGTAATTATGGTCAATTTTGGTTGATGCTGTCACATATGGTCAGTTTTGGTTGATGCTGTCAAATATGGTCAGTTTTGGTTGATGCAGACAAATAATTTTGTTATATTCATGGAGTCAGTCTGAGATATCAAAACTACTGAAATTAGTTTACGATTCAAAATTTTGATGAAAAAGAGGACATGCTGGCACTATAAACTGATGTGAGCATAATTTTATTTTCCAATATTGCTTTCATTTATATTAAACAATCCATCCTGATATAAAAATATACATGATTTACCTTGCGGCTATTAAGATTGACATCATGTACATAATAAAGTGCAAATATGGTCAGTTTTGGTTGATGCGGACAAATTATTTTGTTATACCAGTCAGTCTGAGGTATGAAAACTACTGATATTTGTTTATGATGCAATATTTTGAATATAAAGAGGACATGCTGGCATTCTAAATTGATGCAAATGAAATTAGGTAGCATTGTGTTCCAATATTTCTATCATTTGTATTTTACAATCCATCCTTACATAAAAATATTACAGATTTATTATGCGACTATAAGAGTTACATAAAAAAGAGCAAATATGGTCAGTTTTGGTTGATGCGGTCAAATATGGTCAGTTTTGGTTGATGCTGTCAAATATGGTCAGTTTTGTTTGATGCAGACAAATAATTTTGTTACATGATTACGTGTTACTGTCAGTCTGAGGTATAAAAACTACTGATATTTGTTTCTGATGCGATATTTTGAATAAAAATAGGAAATGCTGGCACTCTCAATTGATGCGAGAAAAAAAATTGTGGTCATTGATTTCCAATATTGTAGTTATTTATATACTACAGTCCCTATTGACCTAAAATTATAACTGAAATACTGTGCAGCTATTTAGATTTACATAAAAAAAAAAAAAGCAAATATGGTAAGTTTTGGTTGATGCGGTCAAAAGATTTTATTATACGACTCAGTCTGAAGTATGAAAACTACTGATATTTGTTTATGATTCAATATTTTGAATAAAAAGAGGACATGCTCATTGGCAGATCAAAGGGGGGGGGGGCAGGAGTTTATAGTTGGACCCCCCTTTTTTAAATGGCTGGATCTGCCCCTGCATGCTGGCACTATAAATTGATGGGAACAAAATTGTTTTCCAATATTGCTGTAACTTGTATAGTACAGTCCCTCTTGACCTAAAATTAAAACTGAAGTACTGTGCAGCTATATAGATTTGCAGAAAGAAAGAGCAAATAATGTCAGTTTAGATTGATGTGGTCAAAAGATTTTTGTTAAACAGGTCCGTCCGAGGTATGAAAACTACTCGTTAACAGATATTACATTTGGTTAATGAGGTCAGATAATTTTGTTATGTGATAACGAGCCAGCCTGACTCCCAGAATAACAAATGTAAAACATTTCAAATAATATCCCCCCCCCCCCCCCCCATAATACTAATTAACGGCCTAATTTATGTACAAAAGAAAATCACTGAATTACGGGCTCCTGACTTGGAACAGGCACATACATGCAGAATATGGCGGGGTTAAACATGTTCTCTTGCCGATTATAAATCTGAAATAAAACCGGCAAAATAGCAAAACTCTATATAATATAAATCGCTATTTTGCCGAAGCCTTTATATTAAGACAAATATTTCTTGAAACTTATAAATCAATTCTAGCCGTAGAATTTATAAATCAATTTTAGCCGTAGAATTTATAAATTAATTCTGGCCGTAGAATTTATAAATCAATTCTAGCCGTAGAATTTGAAATCAATTCTAACCGTAGAACTGTTCTAGAAGTAGAACTGACCAAAGATTTGGTCAGTTCTAGCTAGAACTGTGTAAAACTGTTCTAGGGTAGAACTGTCAGGATCAATTCTAGCTAGAACTATCCAAATCAGTTCTAGGTAGAACTGACCAAATCAGTTCTAGCTAGAACTGTTCTAACCTAGAACTGACTAAAAGGTGTCAGGCTGACAGTTCTACATACTGTTCTAAAACAGTTCTCCTGACAGATTCTGACAGAATTTATGAGAGGTTAGAACTGATCTCCACTGTACAAAGACGTTATACGTCATACAATATTGTTCACATACCAACGGTATAATAGTTGTGTAAAGGTGGATGTATACATGTGTATAACACAATAATATTATATGCACATATTCAAACTGAATACAAATAATAACCAAAAACTGCACATGCAGGTTAAAATAGCGTTTTAAAAAAATATAACAAAATAATTAAATTCTAAATGAATACAAGATAACGTTAACATGACATGAAAACAAAGTATATCGTGCCAGTCAAAATAATATCATATCAATGTGTGTATGTAAAAAAAAGGCAATCTGAGGGCATGCATATATAATTGTCGATGTGTGGTAATGATATGATTAGACCAATCTGTATTGGAGGAAAATCAAACTACATGAATATTGCATTGTCATAAATTAACATCTAGGTTTATACTAAAAATCTTAATTGAAAATAAAACAAACTTACAATCTCATCATTAGCGTGATTAACAAAACGAACTAAACATCTAAAATAAAATAACGAACTTAAAAAAACAGTTACTACTTCAATAAACTATAATTACTTGTGTACCCATGTACCTATGTAGAAGAAATCTGACAGAGTTTGACATTGAAATGATATGTCAATAAGCTCAGCTTTTATGTTGTACAATCTTTGTCGCATAACAGCTTCAATTTCGATGTATCATTAATATTAAACGGCACTGTTTCCGATAGTGTGCAGTTTCGTGCGCACATATTAATCTAATATCATGGTCGTTCTTTGCCTTTGGTTAGAACTCCGCTATGCTACAATATTTATGAGAATTTAGATTTTCTCTAGAGGATGCCAGAAGTCTTCTGTAATTCGTTGGATATTTCTAATGTTACAATTACCATCATCACTTAAAAACCAATGTCCCCACTCTTTGGCGCGTAATATTTTAATTTTATTCCCAATGACCCAGTTATTGTTGATTACATACGGTCGTGATGCCTTCCGTTTCGCTTCTGACATCACATACCATTTCCCGTCTGGATAATCTGCTAACGGCAACTCTTTCTTTTTCAATCCTCCAAGCCGTTTGTTAATTATTCCTGACACATATATCTGGTCATTGTCTCCTTCCGAAATTAGTTTTCCCGCGGGAAGGGATTTAATTCTCTTATCTAACTCATACAATCTTCTGTTCAATTCTTTCCATGTTAGAATCGTAGGGTTTGTTGGGAATAAATATAGAAAACCAATAGCTGTTAACCCTGGTCTCTCGGACACGGGATTTGCGAGAATATCGGCGTTTTTGGTACCAGATAATACCGGAACTGGATTTTTTATCCACAAAGCGTCCACCTCAAATAAAAATACCTCTTGATTGATTAACAATAATTCTAACAATACATGTGCTCGAAAGTTAGTTAACCTAACGTATCCTGCGTGGCTATATGATTGGTCGCCATTTAATGGCATACCGGAAATAGCTACTACATTTATATCCGGCCATTGCCTCTTTATCGTATCTTTAGTGTCCAAGTCTGTACTGATAATCAACACCTAAAATTAGGATTTAAATGCACATAATATTACTTAAATACAAAATAAAAACAATGTATGTGCTTTAATTGACTTCTTGTTATCACAATGGCACATGTTCTCGCAAACAAGAGGTCAAAATAGCCAGTATGGATTTTGATGCGACTGTCACACAAGTGAAATGTTTGGCTAGCTATAAAATCCGGTTCAATCCACCATTTTCTACATAGGAAAATGCTTGTACCAAGTCAGGAATATGACAGTTGTTATCCGTTCGTTCCATGTGTTTGGGCTTTTGATTTTTCAATTTGAGTAGGGAAATTCCTTTCTGAATTTTCCTCGGAGTTCAGTATTTTTACCTTTTCGCTCACACAATGTCACAGGTTACCCTTTTTAAAATCATAACCAAGTTCGACTCATTTTTAGTGATGATCTTATCATGACCACTACATGTCATTAAGGCAATGAAAATTTGTGGTTACTGAATATTCAGAAATTATCATTGTCGAATTAACACATTAGTCTTACAAAAAAAATATCACAAAAATACTCCGAGGAAATTTCAAAACGGAAAATCCCTAATCAAATGGCAATATCAAAAGCTCACACACATCAAACGAATGGAAAACAACTGTCATATTCCTTACTTGGTACAGGCATTTTCGCTTGTAGAAAATGGTGGATAAAACCTAGTTTTAAAGCTAGCTAAACCTCTCACTTGTATGACAGTCGAATCAAATTACAAACTATATATAATCTCACTTAATTCGTTTCATAAAATATATGTTTGTTATTCAAAGTATAGACCAAAAATGTTTCAAAAGAAGCTTGACTTTTATTAATTTATTGATATGAAAATATCAATAAATTACATGTTTACAAACCTTAGAATTGTCCGAAATATTAAGGATTTTCTCAACCAGGAAAAGATAATCTTAGCTTTATTTGGTAAAATCTTTTACAATTTGCTGTCAACTTCGTTCTTAATTTGACCTTATAACTTTTATCTATTCGAGCGTCACTGGTGAGTCTTTTGTAGACAAGACGAGCGTCACTGGTGAGTCTTTTGTAGACAAGACGAGCGTCTGGAGTAAAAATTGTTATTAGGCAGAATAAGCCGTATATTTGAGGTGTTATTGTCTTATTTTCAAGTGTTCGAAAATAACAGCGAAAATATAGATATATATTGATATCTAAAACGGTTCCCGTGCTCTCTAATTAGGTATCCAGTTACGGTTGAGTCTTAAATTGATTATATATGTTAATAGTTTTGAGAGTACCGTCAGTAAAATCTAAGAACATATAATTAGTTTCTTAGGGAGCTACCATTTGATTTTTATGGGGGGGCTAGGATGAAATTTGAAAAAAATAGGTAGGACAGGAGTTCTGAGTAAAAAAAAGGCAGGATGAGACACTTTGCAAAAAAAAAAAAAAAAGGCAGGATGACAATTTATGAAAAAAAGTCAGGACAAACTAATTTAAAAAAAAGGCAGGACCGAATAGAGTGAAAAATAAAAAGGCAGGACAGAGATTACAACTAAAAAAAAATGCAGGACAAAATTTTTCATCCTAGCCCCCCCATAAAAATCAAATGGTAGCTCCCTTATCCAAGATAGGAATAGGATTGCTACAATAGTATAAACTCAAAATTAGATATCGATTTGAAATGAGATCATTTGCTTTTGATTTTTCATTATGTTTCACAAAGGTAATGAGACGACAGCCGTGATCGTATTGGCGTATTATAGAAGATTTTACCCCGAATCAATTTGTCATTGAAAAATATTTTTTGTAGACTACTTATTGTACATGTTATACAGTGGTTTTTATTAATAATATATTTTTTCTCCAAACTGTGATGATTTGTGTCATTCTTTGGTATCATTTCAACAGAAGTGGTTACTGACTTTGCTCTCTATGATAATCATCGTATACTGCTGACGAGATAATAACTTGGATTAAGCCATTGTTATTTTTACGTTCTATTCAAGAAAGTTTCATATTTCTAGATTATATCGTTGAAGTGCCTGTTCCAAGTGAGGAGCCTGGTAATTTATAGTGGTCGTCGTTCGTCATTATCGTTTTCGATAGTTGTCTTATGAATTAGGCCGTTGGTTTTCTCGTTTGTATTGTTTCACAATTTTCATGAAGGGACTTTTTAAAGACGAATATATAATGTATTGTTTCTAATGGTTGAAGGGCCTACTTTGGCTGATAGCATTTTACATCAACTTCATTTAAACTCAGGTGGATTGTTGTTTCTTTGGAAATCATACCTCATCTAATTTTTGTATTGAGAACATTTCCTCAACCCCTTCTGCTTAGATTTCGTTTTTTTTTTTTTATTTTTGTCATTAGACTCAATGTAAACGGTACAGTGCCAGTGGAATTATATTAATTTATTTGTATTGTTATACATGTATATGAATTAGACCGTTGATTTTTCCGTTTGAAAGTTCGTTTTACACTAGTCATTTTTGGGGCCCAGGCCCTTTATAGCTTGCTGTTCAGTGTGAGCCAAGGCTCCGTATTGAAGACCGTACTTTGACTTGTTTGACCTATACGTTTGACCTTTAATGGTTTACTTTTATAAAATGTGACTTGGATGGAGAGTTGTCTCATTGGCACTCCAAAGAAAACTGTATATGGATATCAAAGTTACCACATCTTCTTATATCTATCTCTAACAATCATACATATCTCTTTTGTTATTCGTCATAATAATCATGATAATAAGGAGATACGTTGTGATTGCCATTGAGAAAACTATCAACCAAGATTCAAACCAAGTTGATTCATACCTGTTTGTGAATTCCCATGTGTTCTGTGTTACATAACCAACTCAAAGCAAACTGTAGGTAAGCTCCATTAATCAAGGTAACCAGTAGAGGTTTGACATTCATTTGTCTCGCCACATCTAGAACATCAGCAATTTCTTGTCCAAAAGGCATGGATGAGTTGAATGTTGGTTTATTTATGGAATTTTTGTCTGATTTAAATGGACTGTTTCCTTCCACGTTGTCAAAATTTACCACATTTTGAACTGAATTACGGTAGCTTTTGTCGTCGAACAACAAGGTGTATGCCATTAAGAATAAAGCGACTGCTACCACCAATAGAATCAGGACTGATGACTTTAGTTGCCTCATGATTTATTTCCGTTCTGATGTCATGGATGCATTAAATCTGAAATTACAAATTAGCAATAAAATTTAACAATTAAATGCAGATAATGTCTATATTAATACATGTATTAGAATAAAGAGACAACTATCCGCTATCCACCAGTGGTCAATTATATAGGTCATTGTACGGTCTTCAACGATTGGTACCGAATTGTTGTTTGAAAATTAAAACGAATTCACGGTATAATGTGACATTCTGGTGTAGGAGATTTTTCCATTTATTCAACTTTACATCTGTTGCTACTCTTTTTTTTTTTTTGTGGCCAGGTCTCACGAAAAGTTATTTTGGTCATAGTCAATTCCTGTATTTTGTTTTGCTGATTTTTCATTTTCATCCTGCCAGGATATCAGTCATTTTAAAAGATAATGATAATATGTCATAAAATTGTCAATCAAAGATCAAAAGATGATGTAAATAATAAGTTTAACCCAATGGAAAGTAGACACGTGACAATCATATCACATCTTCTTATTCTTTAATTAACCAGGTCATGGTTCAGTTTTCAACAATGAGTATAACCATTACCATCAAGTACAATGATGTAAACTAGCCTATTAGACCATGTAGACGCTCCGGAAAAATAAAAAGAATTTAACAAATATCATAAAAGTAGATGTTCCGCAGGGCGTAGCTTTATACGACCGCAGAGTTCGAACCCTGAACAGTTGGGGCAAGTATGGACACATCATTTAAGCTTGATACAGCTCTGAATTTGGATTGTGGTTAAATAGTTGAAACAACATAGGTTTCTGACACAGAATGAATGTGGTCTAAGAACTTAAACTTAAAAACTTTAAAAATTTTAAATTGGACATTTACCTATTATGGTCCAATATCCAAAATCTAAATACATGGTTAAATTCAGCATTTATATCAAAGAACTCCAAGAATTCAATTTTTGATGAAATCAAATAAAATTCAATTTTGGACCCTTTAGACCTCAATGTGGACCAATTTGATAACTGGGCCCAAATATCAAAAATCTAAATACATGGTTAGATTCAGATTATACCGAAGAACCCCATATATTCACTTTTTGTTGAAATTAAACAAAGTTTAATTTTGGACCCCAATTAGGACCAACTAGAAACATGTGAAAACTGGGCCTATAATCAAAAATCTAAAGACATGTTTAGATTCAGCATATCAAAGAACCCCAAGGATTCAAATTTTGTTGATATCAAACAAAGTTTAATTTTGGACCCCGATTTGGACCAACTTGAAAACTGAGCCCATAATCAAAAATCTAAGTTTATGTTTAGATTCAGCATATCAAAGAACCCCAAGAATTCAATTTTTGTTAAAATCAAAGTTTAATTTTGGACCCTTTAGACCTCAATGTGGACCAATTTGATAACTGGGCCCAAATATCAAAAATCTAAATACATGGTTAGATTCAGATTATATCAAAGAACCCCATATATTCATTTTTTGTTGAAATTAAACTTGGACCCCGATTAGGACCAACTTGAAAACTGGGCCTATAATCAAAAATCTAAAGACATGTTTAGATTCAGCATATCAAAGAACCCCAAGGATTCAAATTTTGTTGATATCAAACAAAGTTTAATTTTGGACCCTTTGGTCCCCTAATTCCTAAACTGTTGGGACCAAAACTCCCAAAATCAATCCCAACCTTCCTTTTTATGGTCATAAACCTTGTGTTTAAATTTCATAGATTTCTATTTACTTATACTAAAGTTACAATGTATGGTGCGAAAAACCAAGAAAAATGCTTAATTGGGCACCTTTTTTGCCCCTAATTCCTAAACTGTTGGGACCAAAACTCCCAAAATCAATCCCAACTTTCCTTTTGTGTTCATAAACCTTGTGTATAAATTTCATAGATTTCTATTGACTTATACTTAAGTTATAATTGTGCGAAAACCAAGAAAAATGCTTATTTGGGCCCTTTTTTGGCCCCTAATACCTAAACTGTTGGGACCAAAACTTCCAAAATCAATCCCAACCTTCATTTTGTGGTCATAAACCTTATGTTTAAATTTCATAGATTTCTATTGACTTAAAGTAAAGTTATAGTGCGAAAACCAATGTCTTCGGACGACGACGACGACGACGACGCCAACGTCATACCAATATTCGACCGGTCGTATAAAAACTCAACTGAAGGATTTGAGCTTAGCCTTAGGGGACGACAATTTGATTTCAGTAGGGGTTGTCATTAGTTGTTCATTGCTTTTTATAATTTTTCGTAATAAGTTGTTACATTTATGAATTAAGCATTTATCTAGTCCTTTAACATTTATGACTTTTAGAGCAATGTTTTATTTTCAGTGTTATTTTTCTAATATTTTGTTTTAAGGTCAAGGATCAGTAAATGAACTTGTCGGAGTCCATAGATTTTTTTTTAAATTAGAATTCGATTAGATATTGAAAATATACATCAGAAAATGTAAAAAAAAGTATATGTCACCGACTTCGTTTTCGAGAAAAATCATTTTTAAAATGCTCCGAGAGGGTACTAAATTACATTGAATATATAGGGGGAATCTGTATTTTTCTTCTACAATTTTCTGTTTCCGGTATAAATCACGTAAACCGCTCCATAGAATTTTTTTTTAAATTAACATTTTCTTCCTTTTTGTCTTACGAATTAGATGATGTTAAAAAAAAAAATATGGTCACCGACTTCGTTTTCCCTGTAGAAGCGACGCAAACTCAACATTTTGGCAAAAAACCCATCAAAATTCGTGACGTCGTTATTTTGATTACATAACGTCAAGTTATCATGCTAATTATTTCCAACGTTCTTCGTGTTGATTATGCACGATTAATTTGTGTTTCGTAATGATAGATTATTTTTATCTGGATAATTATCATTAATTTTTATTTTGTATTTCCGATATTCTTTATTCTTTATATTTAGGCACCCCATTATGCTCTTTTTCTTTTTTCTTTTTTCTTTTTTTTTTTGCCTTTTATTCTGCAATTTTTGCCCATTATTCTGTATTCCGTTAACCTCAATCAGACCCTCTTTTATGGAACATTTTAAAAAGAAATTATACGTTATAAAAAATATGATACTTGTATGTTCATTATCAATACACATGTCTAAAACAATTACTAATTCAAACAAAAATACATTGTAAGTACATGAACGCAAAAATAGTAAAAACATAAAAATAGAAATCATCAGGTTTACTGTCTACAATCTACAAGTTGACGCAATAAAAGATTTAATTGAAACTATAATTTGTTATGCCCCCGCAACTGAAAGTTGGGGAGGGGGGTGTTACCCCTGTCCCTCTGTCCGCCGTCCTTCCCCTATTATAGTTAGTCCGCAACGTTTTCACTTTGTTGTCTGTTTGTACATATATTGAAGGTGTGCATGTGGTCAGGGTTGTGATCTTTATTAATATTTGCTCTAATGGGAGATTGTTGAATTTTGTCACTTTTTTGGGTAACCAATTCGTAAATCTCTTAGACAATCGTGTAGATCATCTGTTTGCATTTTTTCTCCGTTCCGATATATGATTTGGCAAATTTTTGAAAACAACGGTTACTTTAGCAGCAGAACATGTAAAAGGTCGTTTTTTGGTACTATATCACGACAAATCGAGTTCTGTCCATATACTACTGCTTAACATCGCATATATAAACAAACATTATATCAACGATTCTACAAATTATTGAAAGAGTGTCGTGTGGTTATTTATACATCTGCAAGTTAACAATTAAAACACGCAGACAAATTGACATCTTTGTAAATATTTTTTTTTTGTTCTGCATAAAATTTATTGTATACAAGTCTACAACCAGATGCTCCGCAGGGCGCAGCTTTATACGATCGCAGAGGTTGAACCCTGAACGGTTGGGGCAAGTATGGACACAACATTCAAGCTGGATTCAGCTCTAAATTTGGATTGTGATTAAATAGTTGACACAGCATAGGTTTCTGACACAGAATGAATGTGGTCTAATGAACTTAAAAAAAAATGTTTGCCTTTGAGCAATTCACTATGCTGTTGAATATTAATCCTCTCAAAAAAATGTTTGAAGAAATTTTCTTTTTATTTATGAAATCTGAAATGAAAAAAATTGACCCTCCAATTTTTTTTTCACATCCCCCTTTCCCTTATTTCAAAACTGATCTCAATTCAAATTTCTAATGAAGTTTGCAACAATAACTACTCATTTAAATACATCATAAAATATTAAAATGTAAGAAAAGTCCTTGTTATCACTGAATGGTAAAGATTGTTTTAATCTATCAGTTGGTAGTAAAAGTGAATATACATTGTATATTGTATAAAACAATGATTTAAGTTGATTCAACTACTATTCTGGACAAAGAAAGATAACTCCAATTGAAATCCAATTGGAATTTCTTGCTATTGCACAATATTGTGCAATTAGATATTTCTTGCTATTGTGGAATACTGTGCAATTGAAAATATTTGCTATTGCACAATACTGTGCAATTGAAGATTTCTTGCTATTGCACAATACTGTGCAATTGAAGATTTCTTGCTATTGCTGAATACTGTGCAATTGAAAATTTCTTACTATTGCACAATACTTAATATAATAATTTTGGATCCTGATTTGGACCAACTTGAAAACTGTGCCCATAATCAAAAATCTAAGTACATGTTTAGATTCAGCATATCACAGAGGCCCAATAATTCAATTTTTGTTAAAATCAAACTTAGTTTAATTTTGGACCCTTTGGACGTTAATGTAAACCAATTTTAAAACGGGACCAAAAATTAAGAATCTACATACACAGTTAGATTTGGCATATCAAAGAACCCCAATTATTCAATTTTTAATGAAATCAAACAAAGTTTAATTTTGGACCCCGATTTGGACCAACTTGAAAACTGGGCCAATAATAAAAAAATCTAAGTACATTTTTAGATTCAGCATATCAAAGAACCCCAAGGATTCAATTTTTGTTAAAATCAAACTAAGTTTAATTTTGGACCCTTTGGACCTTAATGTAGACCAATTTGAAAACGGGACCAAAAATTAAGAATCTACATACACAGTTAGATTCGGCATATCAAAGAACCCCAATTATTCAATTTTTGATAAAATCAAACAAAGTTTAAATCTGGACCCTTTGGGCCCTTTATTCCTAAACTGTTGGGACCAAAACTCCCAAAATCAATACCAACCTTCCTTTTATGGTCATAAACCTTGTGTTTAAATTTCATAGATTTCTATTTACTTATACTAAAGTTATGGTGCGAAAACCAAAAAAAATGCTTATTTGGGTCCCCTTTTGGCCCCTAATTCCTAAATTGTTGGGACCAAAACTCCCAAAATCAATACCAAGCTTCCTTTTGTAGTCATAAACATTGTGTTTAAATTTCATTGATTTCTATTTACTTAAACTAAAGTTATTGTGCGAAAACCAAGAATAATGCTTATTTGGGCCCTTTTTTGGCCCCTAATTCCTAAACTGTTGGAACCAAAACTCCCAAAATCAATCCCAACCTTTCTTTTGTGGTCATAAACCTTATGTCAAAATTTCATAGATTTCTATTTACTTAAACTAAAGTTATAGTGCGAAAACCAAGAAAATGCTTATTTGGGCCCTTTTTGGCCCCTAATTCCTAAAATGTTGGGACTAAAACTCCCAAAATCAATCCCAACCTTCCTTTTGTGGTCATAAACCTTGTGTTAAAAATTCATAGATTTCTATTCACTTTTACTAAAGTTAGATTGCGAAAACTAAAAGTATTCGGACGACGACGACGACGACGACGACGACGCAGACGACGATGCCAACGTGATAGCAATATACGTCGAACAATTTTTCAAATTTTGCGGTCGTATAAAAACGTTTTAAAAAGTTGAGTAAATAGTTATTTTTCCATAAGTGTACATGTGTATGCTCGAAGTATATATAGAATCAGTACATGATACACAACATGCGACAAAAAAAGGGGGGTAGTAATAACAGGAAACTAAATTAAAATAAGGCTTTGATCGATGTAAACTTCAATAAAACTGGAAGTTACACAAGGGGAACAGGAAAATAAGAATATATTGCATCACTTACGACAACCTTTGAATTGACCAGTGACTTTTTTATTTATTACTGACCAGCCACAACGAGATAATCCAACGAGTGTTTAAGGGTTCATATGAAGTGTGAACCTAAATGTTCTTTATCTTTAAATATAACGCTTATTCTGTAAAATCCTCAATAAACAATTTTGTAAAATTCTTCTATCATTAAATGATTTCTTAATTCTGTACATGGTTCTTGTCTGTGTCTACACTGTTGTATTAATTTATTATTTTATTTTCTGTTGTTATTCTCTATAATTTTGCAAACCTTTTTGTTCAATTTTTACATTCGCCAGTATCCGTTATTCTGCAACTCCCTTTGAGATCTTATTATATGTGACAATAAATTAATGTCCTTCTCTCTCTGATTTTCTCTTTCTCTCAAGACATTGCACGGTCTTTGAAGCACGGTGTATTTTCCAGAAGATACATCGTGTAAAACATTTACAAGGAAACCAAACATACGGAGATTGAGATATAACTTAAAAACAGATGTACAAATTAATATTTAATATGAGTACCAAAATAATCTCCCCCCTCCCCCCCCCCCAAAAAAACCACACACAACAAAAAACAAAAAACAAAAAACAAAAAAACACAATCGCACACAGGCTGAGAAATGACTCGTAAATGTTTGTTTTGTTATTTAGTTCATCCACACAAATGAGGGAGGGGGAGGACCAGGGGCGGATGCAGGAATTTTCGAAAGGGGGGTGCTAACCCAGGGCAAAGGGGGGGTGCAAAACATATGTCCCGATACAAATGCATTGATCGGCAAAAATAAAGGGGGGCACGGTGCGCACCCCCGGGACCCCCCCCCCCCTGGATCCGCCACTGAGGACCGGGATCGGAACCCCGGGATCGGGTATTTTTAAATACGGGATTTCGGAATTAATCTTTTCGGGATCCGGGAATTCTTTTTTCGAATTTCGGGATGGCGGGATTTATTTTAAATTACTTTAAATTCGGGACCTCTGGATTTCATTTTTTAAAGTCCGGGATTTCGGAATCAGGACCCCTCCTATTTTTTTAGTAGGTATATAGTAGTAGTATGATATAGAGATGATCGATATAATCTCGTTCTCGACCTTCAAGTTTTATGGGTGAAATAGAATTGAGAACAGTTCTATTCTATATTTGAGATGCTACTTTCAGGGTACATTTTTATTTTTTATTCGGTTAATTTTTACCCATATATATATCCCTTTGAGGAGACAACCATACGAATCAATACTAGTAAGAAAATTCTTTTAAGGATCCAATGAATGTTCTTTTATTAGGATAATATTCCATGTATAACTCTTTAAACCATAAACTATTTATACATGTATCTATTAAAAAGATTTGTGTTCTATTTTTAACATCGAAACTTTCAACAAAATTGCGGATGTGAAAGAAAACACCGTTAGAAAAAAAAAAACAAACACGTCAGAATACAAAATGTAGCGATGAATTAATGATCGTGAAACATCATTTTTGTTTATTTTTCATTTGTTATAGTCTAAAAACTGTTGTATAAATATTAAATTATTGTTCCGACCGTAAAGAAGGTTAAAAATTTAAATGTATTATAATAGTTTAGTGTCATCTATATGACTGACTTACAGCAGCGGAGAATTTATGACCAGTATTAATTTATGTGGTTCATTTCCTTTTCGCTACTTTGAAAATATTTTTAATTGTTCCGAATGGTGTGATAATTTTCAAAATAGGGGATATCTAGTCTTACCGTACAAGACTAAGTTTAGTATTAATGTCCCAAACTTGCACCCCATTCTGCTTATTTCCTGCTACACGATGTCTTTTCCCAGTGAATGTAGGGTTTTTGTATGGACAGTTTTGACATACTACATATAGAATACAGGGGCTGATCCAGGATTTTGCAAAGTGGGGCGAAGTTTTTTAAATTCGCCGAGCGGAGCGAGGCGAACAAATTTTGGGACCTTTTTTTGGCTAAAAAACATAAAATAAGTGTAAAATGCACTTTTTAAACGGTTCTTGACGTGGGACATGTATATTTAATAGTTGCTGTTAAGTGTAAGAGTTGGACATTTTTGATGTTGTATTCTCCCCATAAATTGTCTATCATAAAATTATAGTATGGGTCAAAAGCTATGAACTGATATATTTGATGTGGGACTTGTCAGTAAAAATTAGACATGGAAAATTATCGCTTGTTGTATGTTAAGTTAGCATAAACTCACAGATTTCTTGTTGTAAACAAGATACACGCCGAGCTATTCGATGAATTTTACAATACGAGCGACACGTGTTAAAAAAGACAAACAAGCAATTTTTATACAAATGTTTGGTTGATATGTTTTACCCAACACAATTGAAAATTAACCAAAGGCTACGAATGAGTCTGAAATGACAACGAATTTATGAATGACGGTCGACAAATGGAGACATAAAGGCCACACCAGCAGGCAGGTTGCAGTCTGATCTTGATAAAAGTATTCGATATATCAGTTCATGCAAACCCCCGTCCCGAAAAAAATACGTCCGTTTTTTATTCATTATGTTCATTTAATGCTATATTATTCTGTTGGAAATTTTCGTTTCTATTAGCCAAAAAGTGGACAAGATTATTGTTTTCAGTCTAAATACGGCCAGACTCTCATATCTCAGACTGCCTCCTCAAACATGCAATGGTTCGAACCTTGCACTTTAAATCTATCCAGAGCTTATACTGACTGGGGATAATTATTCAGCTATGTTATTTTAAGATAGGCGCGGGCGTTTGGGGTTAAACATAATTTCGTAGGTAAATAATATTAATGTGGAACTTTTTTCATGAGATTATAATAGAGTATAACTTTTTTTGGTTGAATTGTGAAATAGAAGTCAATACGTTCTTGCTCACTCCCTTGTCGCTTTGAAGGTGTCATGATTTTTCATGCTCAGAATTGCAAATGTGTTCCTGTAATTTGAATTTCAAAATGACTGAGTGACGTTTTTTCGACGAACTGGTCAACTCAACCATACCGAATCACTCTACTGTGATGCGACTGCCATATAAGTGAGAGGTTTAGCGCTATAAAACCAGGTTCAATCCATCATTTTCTACATTTGAAAATGCCTGTACCAAGTCAGGAATATGACAGTTGTTGTCCATTCGTTTGATGTGTTTTATCATTTGAATTTGCCATTTGATTAGGGACTTTCCGTTTTGAACTTTCCTCGGAGTTCAGTATTTTGTAGTTTTACTTTTGAAATAATCAGTAAATACTGGCGAAAAAAAATCTGTATATGAAAAGAATTGTCTCATAAAAATTAAATACACGGGAAATGGCAAAGTTTACGAAGTCTAGTCTAAGTCCAAGCAAAAAGGGGGGCGTACGCCCTCATGCCCCCCTCTGTATCCGCCACTACACGCAGTTACTGACAGCTTGTTCAAAGCCAATAAAACTAATAAAAAAATCAAGCATCTAAGACTAAATTCTTACCAAGATTTCTGTAAATCAGTGTTGATTGAGACCCACTTGAAAGAAATGCACCACTATTATTCTGTGAAACAGATTGTCATTGTTGCGTCAACCAGATTGATTTCTTGTTTTACTTCATTTGAATTTTAAAAGTGTAAGAAAAATTGATTTCTTGTCCAAAAATACCGTGTGTTGCACTTATAAACATTTCTTCTTGTTTTTAAAACATGCTAAATGTTTATAATTACATGATTGTGTAAATTTACATTCAAACATTAGATGAATTGCATTTATTTCAAACGTGCCAGAAAACATGCTCATATTCGAATAAGCTGACAATAATTCAAGTGAAACAGGGATGGTGATATACAAAGTACTGTAAAAGAAAAGTTAGAGTATCTATACTTATAAACGAGAAGACCTACTTTTGTGTGTCGCTTCTCTTCCTTCTACAATGAATTAATCATCATGCCTCTGTGTTCTACATGTATATAGGTATAGTCGCATTTGTCATCTTTTGTTATGATTATTCAGTTTGTGTTATTTTGGGAGGAAAACGAAAATAAAGGTGTCAGACCACCAATTAAAAATCCCTATCTGTTCAACCGAATCTTGCAATTTTCACAGCTATCTAAATATTTTACCTTAAGTTTAACTTCAAGGAAACCAGGTATATCCTGAATTGTACATGTATCACCTTTCTACATGCCAATTTTGAACCAATGTTTAAAGTCTTATATGAAATTTCTGACCTTGAAAACACAGGTACTACCAAAATAACTCCCTGTTTTCTGGAACTCTTAAATTAGTGTACTATGTAGCGCATTAATCCTGAATTTTTAACGCAAACTCATAGACAAGTGAATTTTGACTCAAAATGGTCTAAATATATTTCCCTTTCACCAGAAGTTTCATTTCTGCATATTTGTTGGTTAGTTTAAGTAAACAATGACATCAAAAGTACTATTTTGTGTCAGAGTTCAATATACTGTCGAGACCGCACTGTTTTTCCTCATCACAATTATGTAGAAATAGTGGTGAGCAACAGTGATCAACAGTTTTCAAACTTGTTTTAACTGGTCGGCAGATATCCAAACTCAAACACCTGATTTTCGTTTTGAAGGTCGTCTTCATTACTGTTTTCATATTCATTTTCAAAATCCTGTAGCATTTCTTCAATTTTAGCAAACAAGTTCATTCTCCTAGAAGATACATACTTTCCGTCAGATTTACCGTTGTCCCATTGAAAAGTCGCCGGTTGAAATTTTAACATTGCAAAATCTGGTCAAAGGGACGTAATTCGTACAAAACGTCGCAATATTTCGCGGAATCCGCTAGACGGCGTTCATTTACTGTTACTTGACCTTAACTTTAAATATTTTGATTTCATATGTGTTTCCACTTTTGTCCCTTTGGTCTTTATGCATACCGCATCTTATATTTTTTGAGTCGACGTGCTAGATTTTTTTCTGGCACGTTTTTGTCTCTTTAATCTTAATTTCAGCTATACATTATATTATCAAACGATTATGTTCTTTGTCAAATCAGTCTTATAAAGTTGAATACCAGACATCATTACCTAAATAACAAATTCCTGAAATGATTTCTTCATGACGTCGTAAACAAAAAGTATAATAGTATGACCAACATCGAGAACATTTCCGTATATTTCAGTTGGCGTTTTTAAAGACCCGAGGAAGCGAGACATTGGATGGCATTTGACCATGTTGTTTTTTGTGGAGTTTTTATTCGAGTCGAACCAACCGAGTTGCCATTCGCGAATACGTGTGCAAGATTAAGTATAAATATACTGACCACGCAGTGCCTATTATGGAAGTCTTGATTCAACGAGATGGTCGGACGTGATGAATGATTTCATTTTTTTATCACCTTGATGGAAGACGAAGTATCTAAGGGAGCTACCATTTGATTTTTATGGGGGGGCTAGGATGAAAAATTTTGTCCTGCTTTTTTTTTTAGTTGTAATCTCTGTCCTGCCTTTTTATTTTTTACTCTATTCGGTCCTGCCTTTTTTTTTTACTAGTTTATCCTGACTTTTTTTACACAAATTGTCATCCTGCCTTTTTTTTTAACAAGTTTCTCATCCTGCCTTTTTTTTTTACTCAAAACTCCTGTCCTGCCTATTTTTTTTTAAATTTCATCCCCCCCCCCCCCCCCATAAAAATCAAATTGTAGCTCCCTAAATGACGTTTTTATTTTTTCTCCAAACTTACATTTGTAAAAAATAGTAAAGTACAAATCTTATTACTTATTACATCAAATTGAAAACGGAAGTCTAAAACAACCCGACCATAGAGTGAAAAAAGTCCAAGGCAGTTCAGTGTCGTTATATTTCTACATGCACAAATATTGATATTTTAATAAATAATCTGGCAATAATTAACTATAGCCTAAAACATAAAACTGGCAATAATCTAGGCCACGTCAATAACTTCCGGGATCGCAACATGAATAATATATAAACGTGATGAATAATTTTGTTAATATTCTCGACGATTTAGTTGTCTTTTCATTATCCAAAATGAATGACAAAGGCACCCGTCTCTTGATTTCAAGTCACGTTATTTTCTCGTGCCAGGATATCAAAGGCATAACAATATATCTGGCAGATAATAAAAGCGCGGCTTATATTGTAAACTTAACGTCAAGTTTGAATCAAGTTTGAAAATAAATAGAATGAATATGGGGAATATGTCAAAGAGACAACAACCCCGACCAACGAACAGAAAGCAGCCGAAGGCCACCAATGGGTCTTCAACGCAGCGAAGTCAATATCTTATGCTTTTAGCAAGGCCATATTTGACGAATGGAAATATCTCAAGGTGACATCGATCGACACATCGGTATGTTTCTGAATATCTTAAGCCGAGAAACTACATACGAAATCTCTTTAGGTTCAACGAGATCTTTTCCAGCCTTATAATAATAGTCGATACGGTATTGTATTGTCAGTATTGTGGGAGTTGGCATCAATCAAAAATAAAACATGTGTTAATACCTATCTTGTTTTTAGACTAGTTTTAAAATTGGTCTTAGTATTATTAATTAATAAAATATATCTTACCAATTATCTACATTGGACAGATTTAATTGTGACCAGCATTATTGTCTTTCTACTTTTAAATCTAAAAATATAAACCATCAAAATAAATAACAGAGTTAACTTTACAATGATGTCATCATCGAGAAGATGGTCATCTACAGTGACCAGCGTACAGTGATCACCAGCTTGACAAATTTGGGGTAACATTGTTAGTTCGTCCGTCCCATCTTAATAGTGTTCCTATAAATGGTCGGTGGTTTTCTCCGTGTATAGAGGATTCAAAAGGGGGAGGGGGTCTGCACCTCTCTTTTTTTGACGATCAATGCATTTGAATGGGGACATATAGTTGGAACCCTTTCCCTTTATCTTGGTTTGGGAACACAAACAACCATTTTTTAATAAAGATCCACCACTGATTTGTGTCGTTCTTTCGTAACACTATCAAAAAAAGGTTAGGTAGAGGATTTGGTTGAGCGTACACAAGTAAGATTTACCCCGCCATATTCTTTGTGTTCCTGTCCATGTCAGACGCCCTATATTCAGAGAACATCGTTGGTTGTTGTTCGTTTTTATATACTTGTTTTTTTTGTTTTTAAGTATGCCGTTTGTTTAATATCGTTTGAAATGTTCCAAGTCAAGAAAATTTAGAAACAATCATCTAGAAATTTCATAATAGTAGGTACACTGCTTCTCAATCTGTCTGTTAAATTTCTTGGACTATAGCACACACTTTCCACCGCCCACCCATACACCCGAAATCACCATTTTGTAAGCCAATTCTGTGCTTCGTTTGCTCTGATATTTGTGGTCTTAAAATTTAAGGGGACTTGTTGAGGTCCTCACTAGTCGAAAAAAAAAGATCACCTGACTTTAGAGCAATTTCGGCCTATCTGCAAACATGCTAATTTTAAGATTAAATAAATTCTTATACCACATATTTGAATATCGTCATGACTGTTTAAATCCGAGGTTATTGAAGCAGATGTCGGCCCGCTTATCATGTTGAAAATTTAATTCGAGCTTCTATCATCCTATGACCATGATGATGCTTTGGCAACGTAACGTGCTTAGTTATTATATAGAGATTAATACATGGTCTTTTCCATATCGGCCCGGGTATCATCCCGAGACCCCCATATCAGCCTGAGACGGAGTATAAAGTTATAAAGTTTTTGACTGTTTTAGTTATTTTATTTATTTATTTGTCATACATAAAACAATTGTCGGAAGTATATGATAAAGCGATTAATACATGGCCTTTTTCATATCGGCCCGGGAATCATCCCTCGACCCATATCAGCACCTCGACTCCGTCTCGGGCTGATATGGGGGTCTCTGATGATATCCGGGCCGATATGGAAAAGGCCATATATTAATCTCTATATGTCGAATTGTCCGAAAGTAAGGCTAGAAGTAGTTAAAGGGCATGCAGAAGTTTATTTTAAGTCCAAAGTTATTTTAATAAATGTTGAACTGGTTGTGATGTTAATTTGATTCATATCTCATTTGTTCTATCAAGAAACAATTAATTAAAATTGAGAATGGAAATGGGGAATGTGTCAAAGAGACAACAACCCGACCATAGAAAAAACAACAGCAGAAGGTCACCAACAGGTCTTCAATGTAGCGAGACATTCCCGCACCCGGAGGCGTCCTTCAGCTGGCCCCTAAACAAATATATACTAGTTCAGTGATAATGAACGCTATACTAATTTCCGAATTGTACACAAGAAACTAAAATTAAAAAAATACAAGACTAACAAAGGCCAGAGGCTCCTGACTTGGGACAGGCGCACAAATGCGGCGGGGTTAAACATGTTTATGAGATCTCAACCCTTCCCCCTATACCTCTAGCCAATGAAGAAAAGTAAATGCATAACAATACGCACATTTAAAATTCAATTCAAGAGAAGTCCGAGTCTGATGTCAGAAGATGTAATCAAAGAAAATAAACAAAATGACAATAATACATAAATAACAACAGACTACTAGCAGTTAACTGACATGCCAGCTCCAGACTTCAATTAAACTGATTGAAAGATTATGATTTCATCATATGAATATCAGGCACAATCCTTCCCGTTAGGGGTTTAGTATCATACCATCATAACATATATGAGAAGAACATAACCCGTGTCATGCCAACAACCGGTTTTTGAATAAATGTGTTTAGTTCCGATGCAAAGACCCTATAAGTGAATCAATATTAACGCCAAAATAAGCAATCTTTAGTGACCTGACAACAGTATCGTAACTATATCCCTTCTTGATAAGTCTATTTAAAGGTTTTGTTAGTTTCTGAGGTGAATACTGACATTTTTGTGCTTTATAAAGAATATTTCCATAAAAAAATTGGATGTGAAATACCTGAACGTATAAGAAGATTGCATGTTGAGCTATATTTACGAATGATGTCCTTATACCGATGATAAAATTTAGTAAATGTTTTGACTAGTTTGTGATATCGAAAATTATTCATTTGTATTAATCTTGTTATAAACTAAAGAAATTAAATCAGACGTACAACTTTGTTTTGAATATCCTAGCTTGAACCGGATAATACGTCAAGTAGACAATAATTATTTTTTAGTCGAGTCTCACTCAAGTTATCAGTGTTAAAAACACTTCCTTTTATGATGGATTAGTTTACAAATTTTATCAATCCATTTTAAAATCAGTTAATTTGGTGTTTTGGAATTTCTCCATCAACATGCAAATGATAATCCAAACTGGGTAGCATAGTACAAATGTAGTTTGGTAGATTCTATTTATTATTAAATAGTTTTCCTTGACATTTAACACCATCTGATTTGTATAAATTGAATACTAAAACTGCAAACAAGAAATACGTTGTGTTTGAGATTTTAAACAATATAAACATGATAAAGGGCATTTAGGGAAACCGTAAACATGGTAAACAACTATTATTGTTTTGGCCTTATCTAAATTCTCGGTCTCTGTTAGCCATGTCGTTAGCTAGACGACGTTAATTTGCATAAATAACTCATTGCATTTAGTATTAAATATCCAGTGCAAAGGGATCATTTGACACTTAAATTCACAAACTAACAATTTAAGCCACAAAAAAGCTATCAATGTAAAAGACATAAATTTGTTAGGTCCATTATTCCCAACAATAATAATATGAGGGGGAGGACAGGGGTAAGGGAGACAGGGAGAAAGGGGGTAGGAGAAAGGAGAGGAAGGCTGGGAGAAAGGAGAAAAAGTTGGAGAAAAAAATAAAATATAAAAAAATAAAATATCTCTCTTTTTTCCGGTAAATAAAAAAAAAATAAAATAAGGAGAAAAGGGGTATAGGAGAAAGGAGAAGAGGGGTAGGAGAAAGGAGAAGAGGGTGGGAGAAGGGAAAATGGTACCCCCCTGTCCTCCCCCTCTAATATGTATGTATCAATAAACATTTCGCTTTCTTAAAATTTTCTTCTTGTTTCAGCTAGTATTGAATCCTGGTTTAATATATTGTGTTTTCTTGTTGGCATTTGAGACCATTTTTGTATAACAAAGTAGTATTTAATGCAAATCCTTGATCACAACTTGACCTATAAATTTCTTTCATTATATTTCATTCAGTATCATTGACATGTCTTAAAGGTGATCCATGAAAGCGACACATTTGTCGTTACACCTTTGTGAATGATGAGCAACCACCCTTCCTCATCCCCGTATGACCCATTGTATATCACCATCTGTTACTCTGGAGCGGAAAGGGTTGGGGTCGGGAGAAAATTCTGATCCGATTAGTAATTAACATGAGAAACAATATATTAAGATTTCCCCCTCCCCTTGTGAAGTTATCTTTTGTTGACTAGTCTACTATATTATATACTTTTAAAGTTTCATCATTCACAACAACTGAATGGTTTAAGTTTGACATCCATCTTAATTTGTGAGTCATACATACATATTAAATCGAACAGTCAGTTTCGTAAGTTGTCTCCAGGCAAAATTATCTACATGTTCAAAAATGTTCTCCCGGCGTTGAACTTTTCAGCAGGTATATATGTAGCCGGGGTTATGTACTGATTTACATATATATATAGGTGTATTATGAATGTCATGTAAAGTACTGTATGGTGTTAAGATTACATTTGGTATATATATATGAATATTTATTATTCCAATCAAGGGCCCTTGATGGGCAGAATAACATGTACACATAAAACAATAAATCATGATTTGTAACAGAAAAACATTTTTTTATATGTGTATGCCCCCTACCCATGGGGATATAATTTGGAAAATTAAATATCTTATCTTATCTTAGCGTCCCCTGTATATAAAGAATAAAAACACTGATTTCACATTACAATCGGACATAATTAAGAAAGAAATATGATGATTGAATACAAATGCTTTACAATACACAAGACTATTATCTTTTTTATAAAAGCAGTAAATTCTCATCATATTTAGATCGTTTTAACCAAAACCCAATATCATAAATAAGTGAATACTAAGTGAAATTTAAGAAAGATAATTATGTGTGTACTTACACCATGTACACGTTCCAATGTACATAACATGATGTTCTAAATAGCTATTTCCCTGTACACAAAATTACACCATGTTCGTTGAAAGGATGTATCTATAAATAACGGCACTCAACAAAAACCAATTGCATGCAGAATTACACTACTGCATAAACCGCATTACACAGAAATCGATTGGCGTAGTAAAGGCATTCGACGGCCAAACAAAAATTGTTATGTGTTTGACTGTCGCATACATTAGAATAATTAGATTAGCCTAGGCTTTGCAAAAGTAATATCAGGTCAAAGTTCAATTGTACTAATATTTCACCAAATTAGTTATAATTATTACATTAATGTACAAGTAAAAGCGTTATGTAAATAAATTTACATCGGAAAAAGGGGGAGGGGTGGATACTTTCGTAATGTGCTTAAGGGGGTAAGCCTCTGGAATTAGGTAATTTTTCCAATGTCGTAATATGTTCTTATGATTCATGTATGTATATTTGGTTGAGAATTTACTGTGAAATATATGACAGGTGGCTTTTCGCTTATTGCATCATAAGTATCAGACTGAAACTATTTATTTTTGGATGCGATTAAAAGTAATCATACATTCATAAATGCATCAGATATTTTCCATGAAATTAAGTAAGCAGGATAGTTAGCTATGGTATGATACGTGTAGCTATATAGATATATATTGTAAAAATATGGCATGCAGTTTGGTTTTTCATCGTAAATCGAAAGGATGAAAGGCTGCTAGGGGTACTCGATGTCTCAGCTGATTCAGTATCGCAACCACAAAAGATCGAAGTGTTCCATCCTCCCCGAAATTTATATTTATTCCTAGTATAATGACCTATAATTTCTCTGTTCTCTTGTGAATATTGCAAGGATCTCATGTTTTAAGCGAATATTTGGATGATTTGTCGAGAAATGTAAAATTTATTTGAATCTTCTTCAGAAATGTTAAGCAAGAGTGAGGCTATATATACCTCACTCTTGCTATATATAGCAGAGTTTTTTATATAAACTTTCCATATGTAAATATGTTTTTTCATCAAGTTATCCTGAAAAACCTGGACGCTTAACGTTTAGGGTTTTTTGTCCTAGTCTCAACCCCCAGCGAATTTACGTATAGAATAGAATAGAATATTTTTATTTCCTAAATTACAGGGCCCATAAAGGGCATAAAATCAGATACAATTGATTTACATTTATATTTTTAAAATATAGGATTCAGAATGTCAGCTCATAAACTTCAAATAGAGTTAGGAAGATATATCAAGGTTTTATCAGGCAAAATAAATTGTGTATATAAATTGCTTATCTGGCGACGCAGAAGATGATAACCACTTGTTACTGACTTATGCAAAGTATAAAGTTGAGCATTGTAATCTTACAAATGCTATAAGATTGCAATGTCCTTCTTTTGCCTATTTACAAAATCCTGAGCGATTTATTTGGATGTTGGGTATAAATGAAGATATTGAAATTGTGTACATCCACTTGATTTGAACTTTGGCGGATAATTGTGTTGTCTCATACAACATCTCCTTATTTTTATAGATTATGTTTAATATTTAATGTGATGACAATGAAATGTTCGTGTTGTTTGGTTGCAGTCTCTTTGGATATATATTTTCATTATACTCATTACATCTTATTTCATCCATAAACATACTGTCATCTAACTTCCATGATACGAGTGTATTCTTAATGAAATCTTTTCAAGATTTTTCTACTTCTAAAGGCAGTTAAAAACATTAAAATTTCCAAAAAGAGATATGTCAAAAAATTGCTGCGGTCAGTGTAAAACTGCAATAATGAATACCAACACCATGAACACATTAAGTCAATCAATCAGTAATATTCTACCCTTTTCTACACCAGGAAGTGGGGCGGGATTTCGGGGGATAAAACGGGGTGGGGATTGTCAAAATGGTGAATGTATCAAATTGTCGAACGCAGCGAAGCTTCATATATATTTACTATATTTTAAGAATACACAATAATTTCTCGCGATCAAAAAGGGGCCGGGCTTTGATACTTCTACTTCACAATTATACCCCTTGAATCTGCAACTTAATTTTTTTACAAGGAATTGAGTCACGATTGATGATGAATAATTTCTTACCTTTAAAAAATTGCAAAATTTAAGACCATCAACTACACAACATGTCTATATACACAAAATTCAATAAATAATGCTAAGGGTGTGATACTAAAAGATGCTTATCTAGTCTAATCGATCATTACAAGCTGTGACTATATAGTACGCTCCACTAAGGATTTTAGGGTATTACATAAGATACAATGTTTAACGATATATTTTTTCTCTCGCTTTATATTCGTCTAACATCAGCCCAACAATGTTAGATTTGTTAATTTGCTTTCGCAAGTTGTTTTGTTCTTCCCTCGCCGGGTTCCGAACTCGTGCTATTTGGTGACGTGGCTCCAAATCGCCTTGCACTGTGCCCGAAGCGCTTTTTCTTTTATTTTTACATGGAATTTTGCCCGACGCGCTAGATCACCCAATCACCTATACTAGGCTCAATAATAAAGCTTTCGGTACATGGCATGATGATGATACCTTTCCCAAAATGTTTCTTGTATATTATGCTGGCATTTTAACCCGTCTTTGCAATGAAGTAATAAATTTCATATATATATACAGCTTGCTGTCAGTCGGTGTAATCCACGGCTACGTGTTGAAGGTAGTGGACCTAAGGGAGCTACCATTTGATTTTTATGTGGGGGGAGGGGGGGCTAGGATGAAAAATTTTGTCCTGCATTTTTTTTAGTTGTAATCTCTGTCCTGCCTTTTTATTTTTCACTCTATTCGGTCCTGCCTTTTTTTTTATTAGTTTATCCTGACTTTTTTTACCTAAATTGTCATTCTGCCTTTTTTTTGCAAAGTGTCTCATCCTGCCTTTTTTTTACTCAAAACTCCTGTCCTGCATATTTTTTTCAAATTTCATCCTTGGGAAACCGACTCGATCAAGACTACAAAACATATACAGACACGGTATACACAAATTTACACAATTAAGAACCTGCACTAAAAAATTTAATTAGGGCAGCTTTTATGAAAGAAGCCAGGAGGATCATAACTTCATCTCAAATGAGTCTGAATATGACAAGAAATTACATACATGTATCAGATGGTATGAATATCCTGCGACATTTTCCTCTTCTTCTCAAGAAATCAAAGTCGAAAGATATTTTAAATAGTAGTAAACAAACGACAAGAAATGTGAACCACTGAGAGAAATTATTTAGCTCTAAACAAATTTACGGAAATGACATTATAATAACATGATATCATGTAAATTAAGACAATTTACCTGTCAAACCCGCAAATATCCATTACAAATATTCAAAATAAGAAGTTTAAAGAGAAGATTTCCAGTTATAAATTTGTTACAATGATTTTACAACTGGTTAGTTTATTGGGTTATAAAAATTTTGACCCTAAAGTTATAAATGAGGGCCCTCATGGGGTTTTTGATTATGTGATTACTTGGCCGTTTTTTTAATGATTATTTGATTATTAAGCCAAATATTTCATGATTATTTGATTACCTACGACTGTATTTTTAGTTTATGATTATTTGATTACTAAAGATAAGCAAATATTTAATGATTATGTGATTATATTGGCAAAAAAATGGTGATTATGTGATTACTAGGACTCCCCCATGAGGGGCCTCATAAATTATTGGTGTTTCAATAAAATCATCACACGATAAGGAAAAACAAACGTCAAACAGTTTCACAATATCTCTTGAGCGTCATCTTGTTCGGCCAACCTAGTTATCACAACTTACCAAAGTACAGCATGCCCTCTCGCAAACTTAACAGCTACAATGTACATACAGGCCCGAATACGTAGCCATTAATTTTCTAGGATGGGGTTTTTACATGGACTCACGATACAATCATACACAACTTTAACACTTACAATTCAAACAGAACGTTGACGTTAACAGTGCTTATTTTTTTTCAAAGGGGTTCGTACGAACTTCTCGACCCCTTCCCCCTGGTGACTTATAGTATCAATTATTTACGGTTTCTGATCCTAAATGTGCATATAATAGTTGCCACTGGACCTCAATCAAGCAACACTCAATCACGATGAGGATTTATGGACGGGGAACTTATGGCGCTACATAACTTTACAATTGATGTGGCGCTACATAACTTTACAATTGATGCCTTAGTGTTCGCCTTCCTAAAAATTCTAGATCTGAATGCATCTGTAATCCGTTAATGCGGGTCATGAGGTAGTGTCTTTTGTTTTTAAACTTAGACTTGGTCACTATTTTCTCTGTTTAAATATGTATACTTTTTTTTTTTTATCCATATTCACTTTATATTTATAAACTCTAGGAATGCTCATTGTCTCTATTCTTTATAATATTTTGTCCTTTATACTGAACTTTTTGCCCTTTATTTTCTATTCTAAAAACCCTATCCAGACCTTATGTTATAGTTAAATAGGGGTACCAAGACTAAACCTTATTGATATATCATTGCACCAAATTGTTACAATGCTCCACATGTGGAGCAGGATCTGTTTACCCTTCCGGAACACCTGAGATCACCCCTAGTTTTTGGTGGGGTTCGTATTGCTTATTCTGTAGTTTTCTATGTTGTGTCATGTGTTCTATTGTTTGACTAACTGTTTGTTTTCTTTATTTTTAGCCAGGCGTTGTCAGTTTATTTTCGATTTAGGAGTTTGACTGTTCCTAGATGGTATTTTTCCTCTCTCTGTTACATTGATCAATGAACTATAAGAATGAGGTCAAGATCGAATGACCCTCAACAGACAGATATAAACACCTTGCAACCATTCCATACATCAAATTTAGTTGACCTATTGCTAGTAGTACATTTATATCTCAGAAACAGGAAAACTTAATATTAACAAATGACCATAGGGAATAAAGTCAAGGTCAGATGTACCCTGAAAGTTTTATACATCTTAGAATTATGCCTTATTGTAATAGACCAAATATATGCAAGTCGACCTATTGCTTATACATTAGGACATGTGTACATAAGTTATAATAAGTATGTGAAAAATTGACCAATATTATAACCTGTAGTCTGACAGACAAGAACATCTTGAATTTACTTGAAATGATCCCATGCAATAACAGCATATTTATCCTAGATCTTTTAACTTGAGAGAAAATTATGTTGCATAACAAGAATGTGTCCCTAGTACACAGATGCCCCATCCCAACTATCATTTTTCAGTAGATCTTGAAAATGGGGTAAAAACTTTAACCTTGCATTAAAATTAGAAAGATAATATCATAGGGAACATGTGTATTAAGTTTCAAGTTGATTGGTCTTTTAACTTCATCAAAAACTACCTTGACCAAAAACTTTAACCTGAAGCAGGACAGACGGACGGACGAAAGAACGAACAAAGGAACGGACTCACAGACCATAACACATAATGCCCATAAATGAAGTATAGTAAATGGGGCATACAATTATATAATTTTTAAGCAGTTGCTAAACAATGCAAATGAGGTCAAGGAAAATGCAAATATGACAGAGAGGGAGTTTGCAATACATGATGAGTATCTAAATACATGTTTCATGTATGAAGCATCCAGGTATTCTACCTTCTGAAATATAAAGCTTTGTCAGTGGTGATTAATGTGTTTAACTCTTCCACATTCTGTATGTGTCTGCCAAGGTAAAGAGCCTATACATGTTATTCAGTTGTTGTCAGTGTTGCTGTTTATCAGATATTTTGTACATAAATCAGAGAGTTAGTTTTCTTGTTTTAATAATTGTACATTTTGTCTGGATCCTTTGTAACTACAGGTAGCTACAAACAATGTATGCTGAATGAGATTTGCTCATTGTTGAATCATCTACATCTACCTCATTTAGTGGATAGTTGTCTTGTCTCATTTGCATCATTACCGCATCTACTTATTTTACCAAGTGATGGCAAAATCTCAAATCTATTGTTTTATCACATTACTAATCTTTTTCAGAATTACTATTTTCTAAATGCTTTAATTGCTTATAAATTTAAAAAACAAAGATATTTTTTTTTTGCATTTTAATATGCTATACATATGTACTACATTGAAACAAAATTTCTTCAATAATAATTATGGTATCTCAATATCATTTTGAATATATCCATCAGTTTGTAGACTTCAACTCTCAAGTAAACATAATTTTTATTCATGTTATTCCTAAATGGAAAATTTCAACTCTAAGAAATTAATTATCTCCCCTTTTTTCAAAAATCATTTAACTGTTTAAGGTAGATTCATGGTATACCGCCATCTTGGATTGAACAATCACAGTAAAAAATCGGTCTAGTCATCTAGTTATTTGCCTAAATCTGCAAATTTGAATACAGATTTGCAATTTATTGGTTAGACTGTTTAATAATATAAAGAAAACTTGAAAATTTATTGTATAATCCAAAATATTTCAACAAATATTATTTTTCTTGCTTTTAGAATCATTTTTTTCAAACGAGCCATTTAAGGGAAGATAACTCTTTTAGTAAAAAAATTATACTGGACAAATAGGGAATTTTTTTCTTTTTACTTGAAGCAAGAAAACAAGTTCGGTGACACCATTTTTTCTTTTTATTTTCTTAAAACATATTACAAAACCTATCTTTTCACAATTTTTTTCAAAATTCTATCTCATAGATTTTTTTTATGCACACAAATGTGTTTTCCCATGAACAATCTAACCAAATTTAGGCAATTTTCAACGACTCATAGCTTGAAAAATAGCACGGTGACCCCTCCTTTTTATTATATATTTGAAAAGAGCATATTAAAATCTTCATTCTGACTAAGTATAAGAAAATTCTGTCTCAAAAAATATTTACTTATGATCTACCTTTATTTCCATAAAATGAAGAAATGTGTTTTTATAAATAAAAATATATATCTAAAATACATTTATGTAGATACATGTATATCCAATCCTTTATGTTTAAACAAAAACAATAAATGCCAATATATGCACAGCTGTTCTGGACAAATCTATTCATTAGATTAATTAAGAAGAACATTACAATACATTTACAGTTGATTGTCCATCAAGTTATAGATTTTTTTATTCTTTTATGTACATGTAGAATTGATTTTAATTCAGATAAATGCAACATATTGCATGATTGGAAAGTTGAATCAATTAAATAGCAAATAATGAGGTACATTTTTACTATCTGTTAACAAGTAAATATTATTATATATATTAAAGGTCAAATCTAAATATTATACACATGAGGTCTCTAACTGCTTATATTTACACACAAATATGGTGTTATTTCATGTTTTTAGAACATGTAGAAATTACAGCCAAAAAATATGATAAAACACATAATTTTATATACATGTACATGCTATAGAAATGCCAATTTTCAAAAAAGCAAACCACCGTCTTACATGTATATAAATGTACATGTATGAGTAAATTTATAATACATCAAGGTGTCACTACCCACTACTGTCATTGACTTTAACCACAATCAAGAAGGTTTGGTCACTTTTAAAGTTCAGTATAATCAATCAATCAATCAGAAGATTAATATGTCAATTACACTATCATGACTATAGTATGACATATCTTTAAATTTCTTTAAACTTATTTCTTCAAAACCTTCATGACCTTAGCTATTTAAAAATAATTTGAGCTTATTTACCATGTTTACATAACTTTACTGCAATTTCAGAAATTATTGCAATGTTTTTAATATTGTTATTCGGAAAAATGCTATGTACAGTGTTAATGTTATTATCGCAATAATATAAACTGGCATTTTGATTTTTTTATATGAATTAAACAGGATTTTTCTCAATATAGCAAAATTTAAAATTGCATTTGACTTTTTAACCCTAAAATGACAAAATCACAATCATAAATGCACACCAAATAATTTCTCAACTTACAGTATTCAATATTATAGAACTTAAATATCAAATATAATACACCAATATTTGATCCTGGTGAAAATCAACACCTTCTTCAATAATCACTTCTTTAGTAGCTCTTTTTACATTGACATGATTTAGATTACTTTCATTTTGATCAAGACCTTTGCCATTCTCAACTTGATTCATAAAATTGCCTTGCGCATTCTCAAGATGAACATTCTCATTTTGCCTGTTTTGATCTATATCTTTGCCATGTTCATTTTCAAGATGGCCGTTGTCATTTTGATCTATGCTTTTGCCATGCACATTTTTAAGATGGCGTTTTAAGCTTTTATGAATGGTGAAGTTTTTCTGACAAATTAAACATGTAGTTGGTTTAACATTATCAGGGTTTTTTCTCCTTCTATCAATTTTGTTAGGTCGGTGTATCGTCTGGTGTTTCTTCAGGTTACGCAGCGCTCGAAATGATTTCAGACACACTAAACACTTGTACGGTTTTTCACCCGTATGGCGACGTTTGTGTACTTTAAGTGTGCCTGCATCTGCTGTTTGAAAACCACACGTTTCACATTTAAATGGTTTGTCTCCAGTGTGTGTCTTCATATGGCGTTCAAGCCTGATAGGATGTAAGAACGCACGATCACAAATATTACATGTATAACCTTTGACCTTTGTATGATTTCTAATATGAGAAGCCAAGGCACCAGAATGACTCAAACCTTTTCCACACAAATGACAAATAAAAGCTTTTTCATTGCTATGTAACTTGACATGATTTTCTAATTTTCTCTTCTCGAAGAATCCCCTACCACATATTTCACATATATGAGATTTTTCACCATTGTGCCTTCGTAAATGTTGTTGAAATTCATATTTTGATCGCATCTCACGACTACAAATGTCACATTTATATTCTTTCACATCATCGGTATGAATTTTTTCATGCTTTTGCATTTCAAATTTTAAAATGAATCTCATATCACAATAACTGCATTCAAACGGTTTCTCACCATTATGCCTTTTATAATGGATTCTCAATGTATCCCTTCTTTTGAATGATGCATTACAAATTTGGCATGTAAAATATTTGACATTTTTCTGTTGTTCTCCTGTGTGATTTTTTCGCATGTGTAGTCGACATTCCACACTGTGGCTAAAATTTTCTCCACAAATGTTGCACGAATATGGTGTTTCTCCTGTATGAACTCTCTCGTGGACATGCATTTTGCACAACTGAGTAAAGGTTTCATCACAGTATGAACATTTGTTTTGCTTACCATTGTTACTCTTCTTATAATGCATTTTAAGACTATGACTTCTTTGAAAAACCTGTCCGCAAATCTCACACGGAAAACTTTTTTTGTGTATTTTCATATGTGATCTCAATTCCTTTTTTCTAGGAAAAACTTTGTTACAAATGTTACATTCAATTTTCTTGTTTTCATCTAGTAGCAACTCGATTTTCACATTGTCAACTTTCCCTTCCTGATTATCATTATTACCTGAATCCCCATCTTGAGTCTCACTCAAAATGAACATATTGACATCATTAATATTGGCCTGTAAATCAATTGCACTACAATATTTGGTTTTAGTTGAAATTTTTGCTCGTGTTTTTGAAAGAGGAGGGCATGGTTTTCTTCTCTTTGAGTTTGTAGCTAACATACCACTACATTTTTCTGGTCTTTTCCTTAATCTTTTAGCACGTGTGACAATTTGCTCTGCTCTTTCCTCCTTAATTTCTGGTACCATGTTTTCATGATTTTGGTCTGTAATGTCAATTGCTTCAACATTTTCATTTTCATCATCTGAAGGTTCTGCCTGATTACCATTAGAATTAGTAGATGATTGATCCTCTCTGGTCACATGACTTGAGTTAAGGACTTCATTGGCTGATACGCATGTAGTGGAAGCTGTTAAATAAAATTTTGGTTCAGCTATATCAATGACTTGCTTGGTCTTTTCACAGTTTTCTTGTTCCCTTAGGGTAGTAACAGTGTCTATACTGAATGGATCGTTTATAATTTGTTTGGTTAAGTTAACATTACCAGCAGTTATAACAGTGATGTAGACATCTACCTCTGAGACAATGGTCACCTCCATAACTCTGAAAAATATAATATATACATTTATTATTGCCATTTTGTCAATTAACATGTTTAAGACATAAATGTGATTTTAATTTTTGCGAAATTGAGAAAAATCCTGTTTAATTCTTATTAAAAAATTTCAAAATGAAAGTTTAAATTATCCGATTATAACCCTGTCACATTTTTCGCAAAATTTAATTAAAACATTGCAATAATTTCTGAATTTGAAGTAATTGAACATTGTTATATAACATAGATTAAGCCAAAATTTATGTTCAGCAAATTTTAAGACAGCTACATATTTTACAAAATGAATGTCCTTAAGTAAAGAGGTACAAATGTAGGCCAATTTTTCCCTGTATATTAAATGTATAAGTACTATAACATCTCACCGACAACATTGCACAAGTTCAAATCGCACTTGAAATATCATGAATGTATATTAAAGCATCTATTTTCCTGGTTTTGACTATTTTAAAGGTAAATAGATTTCTATATGTCTTTCACTTTGACACCCATGATGTACAAGTGGCCTTAATTTCTGCAGTATAGATCAAGGTATTAACTATGACAACTAGTTTATATATATAAATACAATAATCATGTGATCGGAAGACTTGAATCTTTAACTTTAAATCACTAGGCTCCCAGAGTTCTTCAAATATTTAAAATTTAACCATCCAGAGTGGAAAAATTTTGTATTGCACTAGATTTGGTGGCGGAATCTGTTTCTCCTAATGAGTTTTAAATGATATGCAGACAAACTCAATTCTTTTTATTTTAATGATCTGCCAAAAAGATGTGTTCTATCTATGTGATGCATACATGTATATATCATGGTCACCTTTATTCATAACATCACAATAGAAAATTTAGAGGAAAGCAAGAAAACTTGACGTCATAAAAGAATTTTGACAAATTGAGAATTGAGATAGATTAAATAAAAATAATCAACATGAACAGTGCAAATTCAAAATACATGAGCTAAGGGAGGTTATCCATTCTCATATTTTTTATTCAGTCAAGTACAATGTTAGTGTACATACTATAAATATGTTTGTGTACCCTTAATGGTGTTTTTTTGGTTCAGTATTTTCACCCAGGATATTTACACATCATGGTTTATATATGTATTTTGCTTGGATGTGATAGTCTAGATCTGAAATGATTTTCTTTATAGAGTGTGTTCATTGTTGTTGATGTACATGCATATATATATGTGACCATTTAATTTCTAGAAATGTTACAAGAAAGTAATAACTAAGTGCAGCGTAACCTGTGTTATCCAACACATTAGGGGACCAGAAAAAAAAGTTGGATTTAGCAAGGTGTCAGAATACTCAGGGGTTTTTTTTCAGCCAGGAAAGGCATATTTTGGGACCATGAAAATATGTTGGTTTAAGCAGTATTTTGGAATGCTCAGGTATCGGATAAGATATGTTACACTGTATTTCTAAAATCATGCGTTAAAAGACTGCTTTATACTGTATTACATGTAAAAGTATGTTGGGGAATAAATCTACACTGCTTGCTTAAACATCCTATAGCTACAAGAAAATGTCAATTTAATCTAAATATTTATCCTACTTTATAGAACTAGACCAACGTACTGAGCAGGGTTTTAACGTGCTAGTTCACAAAAGTCCTAAGGAAGATATATCACCTTATCATTCTTATGGGGTACCGGTAGTCTAGACTACTATGACATCCAACAGTGGTTTTGCAAGACAAGCTGGGGACCAAGCTTGTCTGGCAAAATAGCTGTTGAATGTCAGACTACCTAAGGATGTATTTTAAAATTGTTTGTATGTACATTTAACAACAAATATATGTGACGTATAAAATTTTCTGACGTTAGGCACGCAAATCAATGAATGTGTTTGTAAATTGTAGATAGATGGTTTTGTGTTCTGTTAAATTGTTCCTTTTAAAATTGTTACACAATGATGACTGCTGTACCCATATTTTGACTATTTTATTTATTGTGTCTGTTTAGTTCACGCATCATTGTAAATATAACGGAATTTGATAAGACTGTCATCAAAGTGAAAGGGTTAGCGCTATAAAACCAGGTTTAATCCACCATTTTCATGATTTCTACATTTGAAAATGCCTGTACCAAGTCAGGAATATGACAGTTCTTGTCCATTCGTTTTTGATGTGTTTTGTTATTTGATTTTGCCATGTGATGATGGACTTTCTGAATTGATTTTCCCCTAGTTCAGTATTTTTGAGATTTTATTTTTTAATATTTTTGAAATCATATTTTTGAATTATATCCAAAACATGTGATAAAAGTTGAAATTAACAATGAATTAAATAAATATCATAATTTAACTTAACTCAGTGAAAAAACTTGTTTACAATAACTAATTTTTGAGTAATAAATTTTTCGCTTCATGCTTCAGTGAATCCCTATATAAGCAACCAATTTTTTTCTCATAAGGGGGGGGGGGGGGGGGGCTCCCCTTAAATCCGCCCCTGTTACTGTCATATAAACATGATAAACCCAAAATCAGTTCAAGAATTAAAGTTTATTTATAGAAATTTTTGGCTCCTCAGAGGTGTACATCCCTATATCAGTCAGAGATATAACTCTATAGGGTTATTACAGAAAATAACTTGTGTGTGTTATTACAGATACTTTTCCTTAAATTTTCTAAATCTGTTATAACATATGTTTGTTATTTGTAAAATTAGTTAATCTATAGTGGACTCTAGGGAACAATTGAGACTTTGCGCAGAAACTAAATGCATAGCCTTGATAATTTATTTTTAAATTGAATTAATACATTTTTGATTATCCATGGTTAATCAATGAGACAAGGCTATTAAGGAATTAACTTAGCTGTGATAACAAGGCTTAGTTAATAAAGGAATGTAACTTATTATATAAGATACTTGGGAATTACTGAGAAACTTGCGCAGAACCTCATTACGTGCTCTGGTCATTATTTCTTACAATAAATCTAAATACATTGTAATTAAGCATGATTTATGTCTGAGCAAATGTTTTGAAGTGATATAGAGAAGCTGTGATAACACCCTTTAGTTATTACAGGCATATTTTTTCTGTAATAACATATAGGTGTACTATTGAAAATTGGAATACTATGAACTGCTACATCTTTCAATAGTTAAGTATACATAAAGACAATAGTAATATTAATAGAACTTGTATACATTTTAACTAAACTTATGATGTATATTGTCCCTTTCAAACATGTAACATACATATGTTATCACAGTTCTTTGATTTTTTAGTCCACAATAACAAATGTATGTTATTTTCCTGTAATAACCCTATAGAGTTATATCCCTGACCATGCTGACTGTATATCCCTAGCTAAAAAATGTACATGGACACTTATTTCAGACATCAGTCTTTGTTCTTACTCCATAATGCTAAGCAGAGCAGTAGACACCTATACCAAATATTTAAAAACGTTTGATTTGAGTGAACCAGGTTTTGAGGAATTTTGACATTAATCTTGTGGCAAGAATTTCGGACAAAGTTGTCAAACATATTTTTGTTGTCTGTGATGTATGTCATTTTGACTTTTGACCAATTATTTTTTTTCCTATGAATATATACATGTATCGATTCAATTCCATTGTCATGATTTTAAACATTTTGTTCTTGTATGCATGTACATGTAACTTATTCATGAAAATTATAGTTTGATTGGTGTATCTGAATAGAAAATTAAAATAGGATTTCAAACGTCATAATTATTTGGACTAGTAATTGTATGTCCCTCGAAATTAGAACATGTAGAAAGGTCTGCCAACATCAGACATACAGTATGATGTCCCTTGTGCATGTCAACAGTTAAACTGAACATACATAATTCTAATTTAATTAGAAATGATTTAACGAAAGCCGAAATGGTTCAATAAACCTTAATGCTATTTGAAGCCTTGCTCTACTTGACCCGAAAATCAGTGCCTCTTGAACTCTTGACATCATACATTGTCATACAACAACCACATTTCTATTGTGGTGTCAGATATTTTCTATCATGACGTCAAAATGCTTTACAAGGAACCTCTGTGATGTCAAGTAATGGAGCCCATTGGAGGACAAGTAGAGATATATGTATTGACTATTGTTATTTGTTTCCACAATAGGCTGAAACCTATAGTCTTTAAGGTGGGTGGTAATGGGGGTACCTTCATGACGAATAACAGTAAAAAATTTTGCCAAATGATGTTAAAGGTAAGTTTTGGTGCATGACAATAAAATATACACTTATTTTAAGACGACAAAAATATTGACTGATTTTGACAAATCATGTTAAATTTTCCCCCAAAATGACAGTAAAAATAATTATTTGAGAACCCTGACAACTCATGATAAGGATACTTTTTTTTTATTAGTTTGACGAATCACTGTAAAATTTTAACCAATTTGAGGCTAAGGGTACAAATGTAGCTGAAAACCCGTTTTTAGATGTTGTGAGGCTGAAATACAAATGTATATATTCCAGTCGACTGGTATGCGTTATACATTGCCCTGAAATATATGCCAGTCGTCTGGTATGTGTTATACATTGTGTTAATGATACACACATACTAGTTTTCTGGCATATACCGTACTGTATAAGTTTCGGTATCCAGTCGTTCCGGCCCCTAACCGATCTGGCCCCAAAGTCGATCTGGCTATTATTTTTTTGTAATTAAACAAGATGAAAGATTTGTTAAGAATACGTATCGACGGAAAATATTTCATCTTACTTCCAATATATATTGTGTCACAATCAATTGAAAAAATGCTTATTCAGTTGCTGATTAAAGTTGATGTCTGTTGATTGTACTAACTTTTGTTATATATAATTATACCCAATCATCTTGAAAAACTAGTAATGAAAGCGTTATCAACATAGTTGTTTTATGCTCATCTAAAAATATATTTGTCAAAGGCCAACTTTTTATTACCGTACACCTTTAACGTTATCATAAAATTTATGCCTGAGCAAACGGGTGGAAAAGTTTGATTTTATACTGCACAAAATATTTGGGAAATCAAAATCTAAAAGGATGGTCACCCTGCCTCAGTCATACGGCAATCACGATTATGTACTTACGGAACATTAATTATTTTATGCTACCCTACAGAATGCCGATAATGAAAGTGCTGGACACACAATAGAGCAGGGATATCTTGTAAATGACGTCATAAATCATGCAAAATTGACGATCTTTTCCGGTGAAAGACATGAATCCAAAAATGACCTATTAGTATTACAATACACCTTATTGCTGATCCTGGCTGACCTGGCAGCTTGAACTTTTGACCCCCACAACAATCACTTTTCCATTGTGGCATCAGATATTTTGCGTTATGATGTCAAAATTTAACGGGAACCTGTGTGAATTCGAGTAATAGCTGACAAATAGCGATAAGGTGTATTAATATAAATCTTCATTTTTATTCATTATAAATATTTTTTTTTTATTGGGGCCGGATCCACTTTAAATATAGGACAGGATCGACGTTGGGCAGGATGACGTGGGACGGATTGATGTGGGACCGGATCGGCCCGATCGACTTAAAAGCTAATTTTCCGCCAAAAATCATTTATGATACGCGTCTCTGTGAGGCGGCCAAAGCCACCAAATCCCAAATATTTTGATGTTATTTATGATGGAGGGGGGTTAAATATTAAAGTCTGATGTGGTGTTATCATATGAACTATTTACATTCGGAAAGCCTCATCAAATTATGCTTCTTTCTAATAGCCCTTCGTCTGTTTCTGTTTTGAGAAAAAGAAAAACGGAAGTAAACTTGTAAGAGTGAATAAAATAATAACAATATCGGGCACAGAACATACATTCCGTAATTTGGTTTGCAGATCTATTTTTTTCTCGATTTTAATTTTTTACTGTTCTCTTTTTTTTTTTTAGCTCACCTGGCCCAAAGGGCCAAATGAGCTTTTCTCATCACTTGGCGTCCGACGTCCGTCGTCCGTCGTCGTCGTCGTCCTGCGTTAACTTTTACAAAAATCTTCTTCTCTGAAACTACTGGGCCAAATTTAACCAAACTTGGCCACAATCATCATTGGGGTATCTAGTTTAAAAAATGTGTCCGGTGACCCGGCAAACCAACCAAGATGGCCGCCATGGCTAAAAATAGAACATAGGGGTAAAATGCAGTTTTTGGCTTATAACTCAAAAACCAAAGCATTTAGAGCAAATCTGACAGGGGTAAAATTGTTCATCAGGTCAAGATCTATCTGCCTTGAAATTTTCAGATGAATCGGACATTCCGTTTTTGGGTTGCTGCCCCTGAAATGGTAATTTTAAGGAAATTTTGCTGTTTTTGGTTATTATCTTGAATATTATTATAGATAGAGATAAACTGTAAACAGCAATAATGTTCAGCAAAGTACAGAAAAAGCAGATATACTCAACGGACAATTTCAGAAAGCCTTTTCAGACAAAACCAACATATCAAACCACGAATTCCAAAAGCAGTGTAATATGTCTGGTAAATTTCAAAACATCTCCGACATCAATATTACAGAAAATGGTGTTAACAAACTTCTGAAAAACCTAAATCCAAACAAAGCAGCTGGACCAGACAACATAACACCTCGAGTCCTTAAAGAACTTGCATCAAACATTGCTCCTATACTGACAATTATATTCCGCCGCTCATATCTTACAGGGGATGTGCCAAGTATTTGGAAATCAGCTAACATCTGTCCAGTGTATAAGAAAGGGAAGAAATATGATCCAATTAATTATAGACCAGTTTCACTCACCTGTATATCATGCAAACTAATGGAGCATATTGTAACCAGTCACATTATGTCTCATGCTGATGCACAAAACATAATGTATCCACTACAACATGGCTTCCAGAGGGGACTATCATGTGAGTCACAACTCATTGAATTCATCGATGACATAACTGGCTTCTTAGATCAAGGTAAACAAACAGATTGTCTCATAATGGACTTCTCAAAGGCATTTGACAAGGTTAGTCATAGCCTTCTCATCCACAAACTGAATCATTATGGGATAACAGGTAAAACTAATGAGTGGATAAAGAACTTCCTCAGTGACAGAACACAATCAGTAGTGGTGGAGGGAGAAACATCAACCTCAATACCAGTGGAGTCCGGCGTACCCCAAGGATCTGTCCTGGGACCAAGTCTTTTCCTGTTCTACATAAATGACATGCCCCAGGAGATCCAATCAACTGTACGACTGTTTGCTGATGACACAATTGCGTATGTCACAATTTCATCCGATGCTGACTCAGCAAACCTTCAAAAGGACCTTGACAAACTAGCTGTATGGGAAACAAAATGGCTCATGAAGTTTCATCCTGATAAATGTAACGTTCTCACCATCTCCAAAAAGCGAACACCAGCTAAATACAGTTACACACTACATGGCCATAACCTTGAACATGTCACAGCAGCAAAATACCTGGGATGTACCATTGCATCAGATCTCAAATGGGGTAAACACATTAGCAACATCTGCTCCAAAGCAAACAATACCATCAGTTTTCTTAAAAGGAACTTAAACATCTCCAACAAGTCTATAAAAGAAAAAGCATATGTATCCCTCGTCAGACCAACATTGGAATATGCTAGTTCAGTATGGGACCCGTACCAACAAAATGATATTTATAGATTGGAAATGGTCCAAAGGAGGGCAGCAAGGTATGTTACTAACAGATACCACAACACTTCATCTGTTAGTGACATGCTTGAACAACTAGAGTGGACTACACTACAAGAACGAAGAAAACAGAGCAGACTGATAATGATGTATAAGCTTAATAACAACTATGTAAAGATTGATACATCAAATAAACTGATACCAAACGAACGTCCTTCCAGGAATAACAACGAAAAAGCATTCAGAATTCCATCATGCAAAACTACAGTTCGGAAGGAGTCATTCTATCCTAGAACAATAAGAGAGTGGAACACCTTGCCCAACTGTAAGGTCTCTGCCCCGAGTCCTGAATCTTTCAAGGCTCAGCTCCGTCAGTAATTAAATTGACATGTTTTTATTTGCACTTGTATATAAAATTCACCTAGTTTTTGTTTTTGTTAAATTAAAATTTTTTCATAAATGCGCGCACTCCATAAATGTGGCAGAATAGTCAACCAGTTGACGGTGGCCGCTTACTGGAAGAAGAAGAAGTAAGATCTACATATAAGTCAACATGACCAAAATGGTCAGTTGACCACTTTAGGAGTTATTGCCCTTTATAGTCAATTTTTAACCATTTTTCGTAAATCTTAGTAATCTTTTAGAAAAATCTTCTCCTCTGAAACTACTGGGCCAAATTTAACCAAACTTAACCATAATCATCATTAGGGTATCTAGTTAAAAAAATGTGTCCGGTAACTCGGCCAACAAACCAAGATGGTCGCCATGGCTAAAAATAGAACATGGGGGTAAAATGCAGTTTTTGGCTTATAACTCAAAAACCAAAGCATTAAGAGCAAATCTGACAGGAAGTAAAATTGTTGATCAGGTCACGATCTATCTGCCCTGTAATTTTCAGATAAATCGGATAATCGGTTGTTAGGTTGCTGCCCCTGAATTTGTAATTTTAAGGAAATTTTGCTGTTTTTTTGTTATTATCTTGAATATTATTATAGATAGAGATAAACTGTAAACAGCAATAATGTACATCAAAGTAAGAACTAAAAATAAGTCAGTATGACCAAAATAGTCAATTGACCCCCTAAGGAGTTATTGCCCTTCATAGTCATTTTTTAACAATTTTCTTAAAATTTGAAGATTTTCAATAACATTTTCCACAGAAATTACTGTTATAGATAGAGATAATTGTAAGCAGCAAGAATGTTTAGTAAAGTAAGATCTACAAACACATCACCATCACCAAAACACAATTTTGTCATGAATCCATCTGTGTCCATTGTTTAATATTCACATAGACCAAGGTGCGCGACACAGGTTCTTTAGAGCCTCTAGTTTATATCTTGCTCGCATAAAACATACAAGCATAACATGCAAAACGGACACTTATATTCCACAAACTTTAATGGTTCGAAGTTTATAAAAGACAGCCTGTTTTATCAGTTGAAAAAAAGACATAAAAAAATCCATGTAACAAACGTATTCAAACGGTGCTTATCATAGCTTTTATTTGAATCAGCTGTTATATCTCTTTGCATTACCTTTGATAATCAGTGAAATTTTGATAGTAACATCAGTAAAATATGCATGAAGACATCTCAGCAACTGCTAGTCAGTCAATTAAATATTATTAAACGTAAGCCAACTCAACTTATATTCCATATGACATTTTTAAACCTTTTAATTTTTTCCCTTCTGCACGACATATTTGTGCTATTATTGAATTTTGGTTGGGTTTTAGTTTTAGCATATGTTAAGATCAATAGTTTAATAGTGCTGTGCATGTATATTCTAATATGCATGTGCGAGTGTAGCTTTGCATTGTTATATATATGTTGCTTATATATAAGGTTTATCTGCATGCTCTCTGTTTAACTGTTATTTATATGTTACTTATAAATGGTAGTTGGTGTGAAGAGATAAATTTAATGTTTGTGATGTTATAATATCGTATTAACTTGGCATGGCATTTATATGGACTTGTCAATTCGAAAGTTAGACTGAATATCTTATATTCAAATTTGAATTAAAAAAAAATGGCTTTCAAAAAGTGGGTCCAAATACATCATGTACATATTTTAATGGTTTGATATTTGATCAAAATATGACACCCGATCAGACATTGGAAAAGGACGCTGTAGCAAAATAAGTGTATCCGCTCAATATCATAGCGAAGTCAAAGGAGTAGGCAGGGGCGGATCCAGCCATTTTAAAAAGGGGGGGGGGGTCCCAACCCAGAGTAAAGGGGGGTTCCAGCTATATGCTCCCATTCAATTGCATTGATCGGCCCAAAAAAAAGGAGGGGTTTCAACCCCCGGAACCCCCCCCCCCCCCTCTGGATCCGCGCCTGGTAGGCTCAGTAAGAACCCTGTTTTATCCCGAAAATATAGCAGTTTTACAAATTCAAATTGTTATTGTAACTATTTATTGGAAAATAGAAAACTTCTGTGACATAAATATGAGATATGTGTACTATACAATGCACGTGTATCGGGTACTAGTGGCCGCATATGTGTTTATTCTTAATATTTAAATGTAAGTTGTATTTGATGATAATACGTACATCTATAATACTAAAATTACGAGGTCCAATTTGTCAGCCGTCATCGGGTAAAAACGACAAATGAAAGAACTCAACTCTATATATAACTAATATAGGACAATGGTGTAGATTAAAAATTACACCACTCCAGACCCTTTTGTTTTCCACATAATTAATATTGCCAATAATTAACAAGTGCCGGGTCTAATCCGATACCGATACCAATAGTATATTTACCTGTTAGCTATTACCTTATCTGTACGTTCCGCATTTGACAGGCGCACCACCAAAAGGTGTATTTAGGATTTTGCTATATACACGGGTCATAATCAAAGGACTGACACTACTAAATTCAATCATTGTCAAATTGTTTGATTAAAAAATACTCCATTCCTGGATAGCCAGAACCTTTTGTTTTCCAAATAATTAATATTTCCAATAATTGATAAGTTCCAGGTCGACGGGTTCGAACAGAAAGATTTGAAAGCAGAGAAAAATGTGTATCTTATAATCGACATGACTTATCAGATGACAATACCAATTACTAAAATAAGGCTTCGGCATAGTTATATACTTTAATTCAGTCACGGACCCGCGATATCACGGGTGTGTACTTGTAACATATATAAATGGGACTGAACACGGATGCGGCCACATTCATTTGACAAAAAACACCTGAAAGTCACATATTATGGCATAGATTTTTCATAGTTCAGCTTGCAGAGGCGGATTTAGGGGGGGGGGGGGGGGGGGGGCAGGCCACTTATGAAAATTTCTGGATCCGCCACTGGCTTGAATTTGCATTGAGCGTCTTTAATGACTTAATCATTTAATTTAGTTTAAATCTTTCACATAAACTAATTGAATAAAAAAAAAGTGTCAAAAATCTTTCATCAGATGATCCTGAAGTTTGAAGCACTTTAAAACTTCTAAAAAAATCGTGACTTTTCAAACAGGAAACAGTGTGTACGAGTTGACCAAATATATACAAAGATATTCCATGCACAGGATTCTATACTGATTCTTCACTGTTCACATATTTTTTTTAATAACAAGTTTCACGGCCGTGACTTCACTCCACACATATATACTCTTTAAAAACTGACGTCTACTAACTGCAAAAATGTATGCTCTGTCTGCGTGGTGTGGTTCGTAGCAATGTGTATATATGAGTTTTATTAAATTTGAATCAGACACACCAATCTAATTAAAATGCAGACACACAATTTGTTTAACTATGGAAAGACATGACCACGATGACTACGTACGAGATGGGGATACGAGGTTAGTCTGAAAATACATCAGCAGAGATCTAGAACAGAACTTAGCACATATGTCTTAAAACTACGAGTAGTAAAACATGGAAAAAACTACCAGAAAATATAATTACATCAATAACAACAACTACATTCAAAAACAATACTAGTAGGTATAAGAAGATGTAGTATATGAGTGCCAATGAGACAACCCTCCAAGTCATAATTTGTAAAAGTAAACCATTATAGGTCAAGTTTGATTACAGTCGTCAACACTGAGAGTTGACTCACACCGAGTAGCAGGATATAAAAGGCCCTAAAAATACTAGACAGTGTAAAACCTTTCAAACTGTTAAAAAAACGAGAAACAGTTATGAACCACATCAACAAACGACAAACACTGAACATCAGGTTCCTGACTTTGAACAATTACGGCGGGTTCAAACGTTTTACTAGGTACCAACCTTCACCCTTACATTAAACAATAATGTAACATTTTCTCTGACTGTTGATGACGTCCTTAGACTAAATCCATTGGATGTTGGATGTGTACGGATTGATAATTTAGTCTTAGCTGATGCATGATTTCTTTTTTTAGTTGTTAGTGGTTTTGAACTATAGCGGTCAGTTAACTGCGAGTACTCTCATATCTGTTCCTAGTGTCTTTTTGTTGTTTGGATGTATAATTAAGTACCCGGCCACGTCCACTTGTATTTTTGTCTATCTGATAAGTTAAGCCATTTTCAACTGATTTTTATAGTTCGTTCTTATGTTGTACTGTTATACCACTGTCCCAGGTTAGAGGGAGGGTTTGGATCCCGCTAACATGTTTAACCCCGCCACATTATGTATGTATGTGCCTATCCCAAGTCAGGAGCGTGTAATTCAGTGGTTGTCGTTTGTTTATGTGCTACATATTTGTTTTTCCTTCATTTATTTTAAATAAATAAGGCCGTTAGTTTTCTCGTTTGAATTGTTTTACATTGTCATTTCGGGGTCTTTTATAGCTGACTATGCGGTATGGGCTTTGCTCATTGTTAAAGGCCGTACGATGACATGTTATTGTTAATTTCTGTGTCATTTTGGTATCTTGTGGAGAGTTGTCTCATTGGCAATCATACCACATCTTCTTTATAATTACCCTGATAAAGACTGGATACACATGCAACTGATGATGTATGAGGACAGGACTATCAAAATGCGATCTGACACCTTAAACATAAGCACACGTGAGTCAGTAAGTACATAATTAATAAAATGGTTGCAGGAGGTTGGGTTTTTATTGAGAAACATATTGCACATTTCTAACCTTTTTAGTTTTGTTGGCTTGCTGTCTCTGGCCATCACCAATACTGATCTATTTTCCCAATAACAGTTTTTTCATACGTATCAGTTTGAAAATCTGATTTGGTACATATATAATTAAATCTCGCTTCTGAAAAGGTTTCCGTTTATTGAAGTTGAGGTGAAATAGACCACAAGATGAGGAGGATGCGTCAGCTAATCACCAATAAATAATTAAATTAATGCATGAATAAATTTCAAACTGCCTATTTATCATTTCAAATAAAAATATCAATGTAAAAACACGATACGTATATGTTTAAAATGATAAAAAGACTTTTTAATTTTTACCGAGTCTGTACTTGGGGAAACAAAGTTTTAATCATATATATATATCCTGGATCCGCCACTGCAAATGAATGTCTCATTTATCAACGCAGTATAACTTCTTCATCTTTATCTATCCCTTTGGCTAAGGAGTATCATTTATAAGTCACGAATGAATTGACAACATTCGAATAGCCTCTGGCTTTTTTTTACTAACAAAGTAAAGTTAGATGTTGTTTTAATTCAAGAAACAAGTGGATATTTTCGGAAACATTATTTTTTCGACGGACAAAATTTGTTCATTATGTCTCTTGGTATGTATTTTAAGTTTTAAATTTCAAAAATATCTTGCACCATCTTATTTTTTTTCAAAAAATTCAAACCTCTTTTTTTACGAACGTGAACTTGGTTCCTTGAAATTTAAACAGACACTGTTAAAAATGTTTTAAAAACTTGTATGAAAGCATTACTATTGTTCAATTCGTATATTATATTTTTCATCAAATTCTAGCCGCTTAAACAGTTTTCAATACGAAATAAACATGCATGCATAAAATTTGTACAGACAACAATATGTAAAAGAATGTGTAAAAACTATGATTAAGATTTGTTCGTAAGGAAACTGTAGTGAATTGTTAAGTTATAGCATATAAAAAATAGGAAATGTTGAACATGGAAACACAAAAAGTCAATGTGGTCTAAATTGGTCATTTCGGTTGATTAATCAGTTTTTACTGGGATGTGTAAATGAAGCTGTAAAAATAAAAATCTATATTTGGAAACTGATTAATTTTTGCAGTTTCTTGACATGTATGCATCAAATTAAGCTATTGATTGCATTTACATTGAGCTTGTAAATGAAAATCAAAGGGTTTTTAAATTTTACTTTCACTATTCAAAACGTAAGGTTTGGAATGGCGATGCAACTTGGTGTAATTGTAGTATCAAAGTTATATAAGTTATGAAAATATACAGTCCTATTTGCGTTGCTGTTGAATGTTGAAATACAATTTTATAAAATGTTTCATTAGATTTACTCTGGAACCAAATATGAATAAATATACTCGCTAATGAGACGACGACCCGCTTTTTTATTAAATTTTGATGAAATTTGGGAACTCAGAAAAGGTATAAAAGTTTTAAAAAAAATCCATCAATGATTGAGATACAATGTATATTCCAAAGTGTTTGGTTTACTGTGCAGAGAGTACAAGTATTTATGTAAGATCAACTATTTAAAAAACCACACGAGGGACACATTTGCGTTTGCGCACATTTTGGGTTTAAAATGAAAAACGTATAGAACCAAGCACAAGGCACATGCGTGAAATTTTGGTCCTTTGAGTGATTTTAAAGATTCAGGAACGTACTGAAAATGTCCCTTATTGTTAAATGAAGTGAAAAAGGTAACCGATCATACCTTTCTATCACATCTCTCATCTATTGGAGAACATTTCACATGTATTTTGTCTTTTATCGCGCAATTGACAATAACACCAAACAATATAAAAAGCTCCCGATAAAACGGTGCAGATAAAAAAATAGAGAACAGGGCTCGACATTAACGCTTGTCCGATTGTCCGGGACAAGTGCACACAGGTGTCGGGCAAGTAGATTCACCATACTACTTGTCCGATGGGACAAGTGAAAAATCAAGGTCAGATAAAAATAGATCAAATTCAAGACTTATACATTCCCAAAAATATGAATGATTGTTTTATTGATCATACTTAATGAAATAATTAATCATTGATTGAACCAGAGACATATAAAACTTGTATAATATGTCTCTGATTTGCCGGAGTATTGAACATGCTGGCAGCCATTGACCAGGGGGATATAAGTAAGGGGAAAGAAACCAATGTTAATGTATCTTCTTAGTATAAGCTTCCTTGAATTAGGAGCACCTCCATATGGAGTTTTACCTAAACTTTAAAATATTAAATTAAAGTATGTTTCATTTGATTTTGCTTTTATGCATAACAATACATTAAAAGAGGACACGTTTTATTTGATAAGATCTATGACATGTGATATAAATATTTAAGATGAAAAAAAAAAAAAAAAAAAAATCTAAAAAGGCAGATTTTTTAGTGAAATGTGTATGTACTTCATGATCATATATCAATGTATATACAAATCAAAATAAATTGTAAAAGCTAGTTTTGACATCATCAATAAATTAAAAAGGTTTACTCATATACATGTTCAAGGTGGCCAGGTGTATTTACATCCTTGGTTTAACCCATACCACTACTAAAGAATGAATAGGTCCATAGGGGAACGTAGTGGTTTGGGAAGAAATGATGATTTAATGATTGACAAATGATAGTGACATTGAGTCAGAGAACACAGTCTTGCAAAAAAACTTTCATTCTGAAATAATGAAATGTATTTTGATGCGGTATTCATATAACATTACAAAATGCTCCTTTTATTAGGTACAATCAAAGCCCAAGTGTTATTATTGCATAAATCATCAATATGTTAGATTTTCAATTATGAATTCGGACAAGTGAGTTAAGAGTTCGGACAAGCTGATTTTCTTGCCACTTGTCCGAAGGGACAAGTTAGAAAAAATGTTAATGTAGAGGCCTGTGAGAAAAAAATGGTTTTCTTCTCTGACAGATAGACTTTTCACAGATAATCCACATCTGAACCAAACAATGTTTGAGTTGATATTGGACTTAAACGATAAACATTCAATCAAAGAGTCTAAATGCTTTATTTGTATTATACAATTCATAAATGTGATACGTATAAGTATAGTTTAATGTAAGTTAGTTATTAGTGTGTGCTTTGTGCTTTTAAAATTCGTTGTAATGAGCATCGCAGGTGGAAATAAATTTTTGATAATTATTTCACATATAAAATATGAAAGAGTTTGAATGGTTGGTCCGTGATTTTTCTATTCTTTATTCATTTTGCCTATGATTCTCTAGTCCTTATTTTCAGCACAATGTATAATTCTCTAATTGTTTTTCCTTTGTGGTCTATTTTTCCATAATCTTAATTTGTTTATCCTTTTTATACGTGTTTTTTGTCCCGTCATTTCCCGTAAACCCCATCAAAACCCTTAACAAATCATAATATTTCGCAAAAAAGTAGTCTACTTTCCACTGATCAATCTGTACTTCAGATGACCTTAGCTGACATTACTAACAGCAACTACAACAGCAATTCAGTCTTAACTTACACAGTTTTCTGTGTATTTCGTCTGAGCACAGAATTGTCACCGTCTCATTATACATCGTGTTAGTCATAAACACCAGTTTGATGGCCAGATAAAATGTAGTGCCCCGGGGATAGGAGATATTTAATTGTCAAAACCACCATCCTAAAACATGCATTGTTGCAAAGGGAATACACACATGTTATTGCCCTTCGGTTGTTGACTTGTCAAACGAACTAAAGAATTTTTGAGATGTATATCTGTAAATTGATGTCGACATTCAGATCAACAGATACAAATAAATAGTTTTATTTTTGTTTGGAAACTGACATCATAAAACTATTTAAATCCTATTAAATTTTGTAAAAGGACAATTATTGTATATTTTTATAAATGTTGAAAAACAACTTAAGGTAATAGATAAACAACTAGAATATAGATAAATAAATAAGTACTTTCACTAAATTATTGTCGATATAACACGAAGTAAACAGGTATGTTTTTCTCTTTTTCGGAAGGAAAGTGTCACCCTAGAATATTTGAAAAACTATACATAAAACAACTATTTTTCAGGGCGAAAAAAAATCATTGATTAACACGTATGACAAGTAGAAATACACAAAAAAAAAAAACCAAAAAAAAAACCATGAAAATAACTATCCGACAATCCGACAATAAAAGAAATTAAAGCAAAACTAACGATCAACATACAAACTTCAGAGTGTTGAACAGACGCAAACGCTATATTTTAAGAACATATTATTAAACAATACATTTTATTATTCTGGAATGAGACTTATTGAATAGAAAACAAAGTTAAGGTCTACAGCCAGGACCAATTTGAATTGGATTTTCAATCTTTACTTTAAGACCCAAACCAGTGGCGGATCCAGAAATTTTCACAAGTGTGGGCCCACTGACTGCTAAGAAGGGACCCGCTCCAGTGACGCTTCAGTGATTCCCTATATAAGCAACCAAATTTTTTCCCAAAAAGGGAGGGCGGACGGCCCTACTGCCCCCACTTAATCCGCCTCTGCAAACATTTTCAATTCTAGTTTGCGTGGTAATATTCTACCGACACACCTGTCACCTCATACGGACATATTGTTGATCATACTATAAAATATCGCCAGATAAAAATTGAATCAGCGAATATTTGCACCTTACGCATATTATTATTAGCATATTCCGTTCGAAGTTTGATACTAGCAATTACCCACAGACCGAGTCTTATATTATTTGTTCCGACTAGATCCGTTTAAAAACTACATTAAAATTGAAAAACAAAAACGAAAATTAAAAGCAAAAGCAAAAAATTGCAAAAGGCGAAAAGAAAAGTAAATGCTAAATGTAATGGGTTTCCATCCCCCCCCCCCCCCCCACCCGGGTAAAAAAAAAGCCCCTTGGTAAAAAAGTTGGATTTTTTTATTCTTAAAATAATACGTTTCCATTTCAACAGTGAAAGAAAACGAATTGATAATCTAAATAAATACATTCAAATTTAGCACAAACTACTGATAACTGGACAAATAAAACCAACCATGTGAACATGCTATGACATCCAGTTATAAAAAAAAAGGACCTGCCTGGTCTGTTTACAAAGGGTAGACCCGGTGGAGGGGGACAGGAATTCTTTTAAATATCGCCAAACATAACCAGAGATGTAATAGGAAATAATCATACACCAGGACTCTTCTTCTGAAGAAGAATTAATAATAGTGCAACCTGAATATACAAGTAAATACATGTTTTAAAATACAAAATAATCAGCCAGCCAAATAGGCTTATGATGTACTTAGATGCACTCATGATAATAGTCTATTCTGAATCATGAAAATGATTTTTTAAATAACTATAAGTTTGGTCAAGGGTAACTAAAATCAGGTGCTCGATATGTGCTACAGACACACATTTTGCTAGTTTAAACTTACTTTTCAAAAGCATTTATATTCTCCTTAAATTTGTTCATTTATTTAACAGGAGCAGTGAAGATTGCGGAGAACGCCATGTGTGAATGTTCCTCTGAGTTTGGTAAGTGTATAGTATAAACAGATGAGTGGGACCTTTCCCTTGATTTATTATGGAACGACTGTTAAACTTTAAGGGGGACGGGAGGGGTATGTTTTTTTCCTTAAAAAAAATGATTTTGATTTTTTTTATGTTCCAGTAGATGACAAAAAAAAATATTCTGAATCCAGATTTTTTTTTCATAGTCTACAATAATTCTGTCCTTTTATTCCTACGTAAGGGCAATCATAATAATGTCAAGCTAGGTTTTAACGAATAACATAACATTTTAGGCTATGCTGAAGTAGTCAAAGGACAGACGTCAACATCTGCTATAACTGGTATGACTGACGATGAAACAGCGGTATTAGCTGGCGTGTTAGCTGGACTCGCAACATTTCTTTTCCTGGCACTTCCATTGCTATGTTGTTTGTGTCCCCTTCCGTTCGCTTGTTGTGGAGGAGGAGGAGGGAAAAAGAAGGCTGCTGCCGCTGCAGCCGCAGCAGGGGCACAAAAGAGGAAAAATATCCATGAATTTTCAAGGTTTGTTAACAGGTTTGTCGTTTAAATCTAACAAAATGCTTTATCGCTTTACTTATACACACCTACTTTTGCATTTAGGTACTATCACTGTACCAAAAATATGTAGTACTGGAAATCTATACTTTTAATGTTCAGTACTGTTTTGTTACTTTAAAATTATTGTAATATTTAGGTATCTGTATTTTAAAGTACTTGATTTGTACTTGATTTGTACTTGAAATTTGAATACTATATATTTTTGGTTCCACCGGTACATTTTCAGCATTTCGAAAGTTTGTCTATTTCAAATCTCTTAAAGTTATGATTTTGAAACATGGAATATTGTGATCACTGTTTATTTATTTTTCTGTACCAAATGTACAAATTAACTATTGTAAAATGCAACTACCTAAATATTACAATAAGTTTAAAGTAAAGAAAGTACTTATATTTAAAGTAAATTTCCAGTACTATAAATTTGAAGTTCAGAAATAGTACCTATGCAATAGTAGCAGTATAGGATCATGTTGGTTTTTAGTGCTGTAAACTAGTTTCAAAACCAAACTCATAAAGCTTTAAATTCATTTGAACAAATGACTGGAAAATCGAAGAAATCCGATAAAAGAAAGAAAGAAAATACAAAATCATTACCATAACCCAGAGATTATCTTCCACTTTGAATTTGCCGTTAAGTTTAAGATCTTCGATTCGTAGGATAGTTTGTATTGTTTTATCAGTCGAGTCTTCATTGTGGAATACAAATGTATCAAAAATTATTCAGAATGAGAATTTATGTAACTATGTAAATGTGTTTGGTCGTTTAAAACGTAATATTCATATGTATTCATTCTGAGGGAGGGTAAGAGGGGTCCTGATCCCGAAATCCCGGGCTTAAAAACACGAAATCCCGAGGTCCCGAATTTAAAACAATTAAATCCCGACATCCCGAAATTCGAAAAAAAGAATTCCCGGATCCCGAAAGTGTCAATCCCGAAATCCCGAGCTTAAAAACACCCGATTCCGGAGTCCCGATAAAGGTCCTATCCCCCCTTCATTCTGATATTATACCATATCAAAGCATCAAACCCGACTGATTGTTCATCATCTATACATTAAAAGTTTTTATAAAATAAAATCTTCAAGTGTTAAAAGAAAGAGATTATACTTTCCCTATTACTTATTTAAACACGGTTATTTGCACCACTGATTTAATAAAATTCCAAATAGAGAAAGATTAATATGTTCCAATATGAGTTTTTATCGTTTTATGTCGCTTCATCATGCTTTTAGTTTTGTTATTTGTCTGATATGCAGAGAAAATAGTCCACATTTGCTAGCTTCAGTCGCTATTTCAATGTCAGTGGTGAATGTTTCAATTTCAGTGGCAGGAGTACAGATGTAGAATCTATTGGGAGTTATCGTTCTTGGGATAAGAATTGGGACAAACTGGACCGATTTGACCATGACAACTTGTATGAAGTGTGAGTGTTATAAAGATAATAATTCATTATTTAAAGCTGCTAATAGAAGCTCAGTCTAGTTCCATAAAATGTATCAAACTGGCTGACTTTACAATGTGAATACATTCTACTGTTTTCAAACATTAAAAACATACTTTATAATTTACCCTGGAGTTAGTCCAAATAATTATAACGTCTTGAAAGGCTATTATAATATTTTTCTTTGACGCCTAACTTCGACGTAAGGCGTCAAAGAAAAAAATTATAATAGCCTTTCAAGACGTCATGTAATTATTTGGACTACCCTGGAGTATAAACTATTAAATGCAATGTATTGTTTTCATTTGGATATTTCTTTGGTTTTTTAAATGGATTTAATCTGTATAAAAATATAACATAGTGTCAACATTCCATCAGATAGAAAAAAAAAAGAAAATATGTTCAAGTCTTTCAGAATCACGAGGTTCGTCTTTAATTTAAGTTAGAGTTACGTCCCTTTGTGTACACTCTAGCTCGCATATTAAAAAGTAAAATCACAAAACAATCTAACGATCTAACGTAACACTTTTCTTACAAAAACTACAAAAAAGATAGATTGTTGATGCTTAACGTCCAGTGACAAATATTTCTTTAATATTAATGACGAAAAAAGATTATCACAAAAATACTGAACTCCGAAGAATATTCAAAACGGAACTGAATCCCTACACGAATGGCAAAATTAGATGATAAAACACATCAAACGAATGGACAACAACTGTCATATTCCTGACTTGGTACAGGCATTTTCAAATGTAGAAAATGGTTGATTAACCTGGTTTTGAAGCGCTAAACCTCTTTGTACGACATTCGCATCAAATTCCATTATATTGACATCGATGCGTGAAAAAAGTGTCACAAATAGGGGTACAACAACAACACCCATAGGCGGATCCAGGGGGACCCTGGGGGGCCCGGCCCCCCCTTTCGTGGGAAAAAATTGGTTGATTATATAGGGAATCATTGAAGCACGATTGGAGCGGGCCCCCATTAGGAAAAGTTCTGGATCCGCCACTGACACCAACACAAAGAAAGAGTTTCACCATTTCTTAAAACTGAATGTAATTTTAATGAATGGCGACTTTTGAAAATTGATTAAAATCAATAGTGAATAGGTCTTACTCATCTTGCAATATATGTTTTTTCATTATTTTGTAGGGACATGAAACTTCCTCGAGTATGGCTAGAAACTCTAAGAGGGTATGTATATAGATACCGTTTTGACAGCTTATATATAGGTTGATAAGACAAGCCAGCCAATGCTTTTCCATAATCTGTTATCTTTTTATTATTATTTCTATTGATTTCAATTATTTTCGTTTTTTTTGTGTGTATTATATGAACATGAATTTACTAGAAATAACTTACATCTGTTATTTCCTATCATTTCTGGGTTTACTATCCACAGCGGTAGTAAATACAAGTTATGTCTAGTTTATTTACTGTAAATTAAGTCAAGATTGTTTTATCAATATTCTATTTTACATTAGAAAAGTACTTTGTTTTAGTGTGTTATCATTATAGCTCAGTCTAGGTTGCTTTGTCTAAATATTTCATATATTTAATCGATAATATTAGTTACATAGTGTGCTAGTGACCCAATACAGTATACATGGGGTCAGTAAATTCCACATGGGATGAGAGTGAAGTTTTGTTTTTATAAAGTGACGTAACACCACTACTTACCCTATATTGATAAGCCCCGCCTCCCTACTAAACAAATATGGAATATACACGGCCTCTACGCGGACGCTCTTAAACAATCATATTCCTAGAAATGTATAGGAGGTAATATAATGTAACATAGTGTAGTGACTGTCGTAGAATCATCATTTTTGTCCATGATCTAGATCAGATAATCAACCTCTGGTACACATTATTTTTTTGAAAGAGCTCCAGTCGATGAAATAGAAACTAGCCTGTCAAGCTTAATTTCAAACGATGAAGTAGAAAATAAATTGTCTCTAGTTGGATTTTTAAATTTTGTTTTCAGTGTTCCGAACGATGGAGTAGAAAGTAATCTATGTCCAGTTTAATTTTCTTAATTTTGTTTCAGTGTTCCAGATGATGAAGTAGAAACAAGGTTACGTGAACTCACGCGAGATGGAGGCTGGGAAGGAGGTAATGACGTCAACATGGGCAAACAGATGTCGGAAATGGAAATGAGGCGGGAAATGTACGAGGAATCAGGATCCGGTGGTATGGGAACCGATGGGGGTAGATATGCGTCTGTGCAAAGGATGGATGGAAGCGGAGGAGGAGGCGAAGAACTTATTGCTGAATACGAAATCTCCAGACATATCACCATGGATACCACAAGAATGACGCTACCGGAAACTGAATATATTTACGAAAGAGATATTCGAGGGTGAGTATAAAATGTCTTATTATTGATGTTCGGGCTGTTTAGGTGTTGCTGTACAACAATTTTGTTTATTTTTTAAAATAATATGTCGACAATATTCAGCTTTTAAATGACAGCAATCACCCGAATAGAAGTTACGTAAAAAATATCATGGCTTAGCATTCTATGGTTTACAGCTGTTTAAATACGCAAAACTGCATGTCGACAACATTTAGCTTTAAAGCTATCATCCGAATAGAAGTTTTATAATGACTAACTAGGGTTGTAGCCTTTTTGAAATGGCAGAAAACACCATTCATACCTCATAATTCGCCGTTTTAGAATACAATTTAGTATGGGTAAAACTTTCAAAATGTTCACAAATGACACAACCTTATTTTTATTTTTGGTTAAGGAACAATGAGTTAATCAAATAAAAATAAGGTTGTAGATTGTGAAAAGGCGAATTCGATTGCAACTGATAAAGTCTTGGCAAAAAACGCAATTTGACAACGAAAAGGGAAATAAATAATCAAAAAACACCACTATATAGATCTGTAACTTTAACGACTGAGCACAAAGCCAATGAATACCGTCAAAATATGGTGGTGCTCTTAATCGTGACACAATGATTTATACAAAAAAGACAATAATACATAGAACATGGCATTGCTTAGGTTTACAGAAGTGACGTAAAACTTTAGGTGAAAGCAAATTATTTATAGATGGAGATTATATTCAAAGGATGCTACCTAAATCATGTCAATCGTTTTAATATACATGTACGTATTTGTATGGGTTATTGTTTCAATTTGCATACAACTTCATTGTTAAGGATGGGTTTCCATATAAAATTCTAAATATTTACAATTAGAAAAAAAAATACAAGAACATCGGTGTCATATATTTAAATATGTCCTTTTTAAACATGTTACAGGGATAGCAGCATTGCTGACCGAGATAATTTCAAAAGAGTCTACTATACCTACCAAAGGATAAAAGGAGACGACTCGAAACAGACGTCATTTTGAGATTAGGGACTGACCAGATACTCTTTATTGCTTGCTGCTTGATTGAAGACGTTGTTCATACTCTGTATCTGTTTTATACAATTTATGTTTTTGAAATATTGTAATTAATATACTGTTACATTTGATTAATTTTATCCAGATATGCATGTTCCGAAATTTATTATTGTTTTAAAATAAAATGGATAAATGGTAGCCATATAATTGTAGTATATCAATTATTGTTTTATGACAGTTATTTTCCAACTTCCACCTATAAAGTGTAACATTAGTAATAAACAAGTAGATATTTTTATGATAAAAAGTATTTGAAAAGCAAAAGGTACAACTATCCAATATATGATGTGTAAATGTGTTTTTTTAAGACCTAACTAAGGGTGGGAAATACCTTATATTGCCAGTAGTGTTTAGTCAGTGGTAATTTATGCTGAAACTCACGTAGAACATCTTTTGGGCAATGCTTGATTAGCCAGTAGAAACTTAAGCAACATACATAGTCGTAGTATGTTACAACTTACTACTCGTTTAAAACTGAAGACACTGGCAATATCATACCATGTGACGACTAACTAGCCAACAGAAACGTAAGAACATGTTGAATAAGATATTTGTTGCTTAGTAGTAATTTTGTGTAACATGTATATGAATTAGATTTGATATGTTTTTAATTTCATACTTTCCAGAAATTTCCCATCTAATATTGAAATGTGATACACAAATAAAGTGCTTACAACCTTGCAGACTTTTTCATTTGCCAATTGACATTCTAACGAAAAGAAAACACATTCAGTTGCTATTTTCCCATTTATATCCATTTACAACACATAGAATCACGCACTCAAAAAGGTTTTATGATTTGAATAAATCTCAAAAAGTTTTTATCATGTGTCTGAATAAATCAACTCTTATGATGGTCTCGAAATTGGAGAATGCGCCTCCGGATATCTTTGTGTGGATGTAAGCTGCATTTTGACTGACTTTTATATCTAATTCGTTCTTGTGCAACTTTATAAGATATTCGAATTCACTTTACAAGAGTAAAAGAGGGTAAAATGTAATTTTTGGTTTCTGTCCGTCTTATTTTTTTTTTCTTGTATTATATAAGCATTAATCAGACGTTTAATTTTGGTTTTCTATTTTTAATAGCTGACATTTTGTCAATCCAGTGTTGTATGACTTACCATACGATATAGGTTTTGCTCATTGTGGAAGTCTATACAATGTTCTATACAGGTACATGTACAACTGTAGTTGATAACATCATCATCCTTTGATATGTGTCTCTCTCAAGAGTTCACGGACACTGTCTAAAAAGAATGCAAGAAACATATTAGACCAATAGGTCAAGGGTTCACGGACACAGTCTAAAAGGAACGCCAAAAACATATTAGACCAATAGGTCAAGGGTTGACGGACACAGTCTAAAAGGAACGCCAGAAACATATTAGACCAATAGGTCAAGGGTTCATGGACACAGTCCAGAAAGGAACACCAGAAACATATTCGACCAATATGTCAAGAGTTCACGGACACAGTCTGAAAGGAACACCAGAAACATATTCGACTAATAGGTCAAGAGTTCACAGACATAGTCTGAAAGGAATACCAGGAACATATTCGACCAATAGGTCAAGGGTTCATGGGCACAGTCTGAAAGGAACACCATAAACATATTAGAACAATTGGTCAAGAGTTCACGGACACAGTCCAGAAAGGAACACCATAAAAATATTAGACCAATAGGTCAAGGGTTCATGGACACAGTCCAGAAAGGAACACCAGAAACATATTCGACCAATAGGTCAACCGTTCACGGACACAGTCTGAAAGGAACACCAGGAACATATTAGACCAATAGGTCAAAGGTTCATGGACACATTCTGAAAGAAACACTAGACACATAAGAACTTTTTGCATCATCATCCTCCTAAACAATATTTTAAAGCAAATGAATCCGGAGAGAGAGGATTAATTTTATGAATTAAATACATAAAAGATCAATTATATTTTCATGAGATTTGTAAACTATTTGTTGTCAACATAATTATGATAATACAATGTAAAGTCATTCACGTTTTAAAGTGAATTTACGCAAATGAAATAGAAATTGTTAATGTAATTGTTTACATAAATTGCAGTTTTTCACATAACTTGACGACTAAATTATAAAATGCATATAAAATATTTCAAATTCTAGTACTACGCCCAAAAGTATTATAATACTATTATATTACAAATATTAAAATTTAATTTGGTAGCTGCTATGACAGTGACTTTCAGAATAAATAAGTAATAAATATTTATCTGGGCGTTGGTTCTGAGACGCACCAAGGCTTTTATCGATATTCACCTTTACTTTGCAACATATTGGTGTCCGGGTCATTAACTCTTCTGACGTTAGATTATATTGGTTATATTAGCGGAAATGATTGATTGTAAAATTGAGAAATTTGAACGAAAACCTAGGTGAGGTAATAACCGTTTAAACGATCGATATCAAACATCTATCAAAGGATTGGAATATATCGAGATGGCAGGTAAGTGTTATCAAGACTATCTCATCACCTATATGGTAATAGTAAAAAGGGGGGAAGGTATTACAGAAAAATATAATACAATGAAGAGGATAAATAATATAAGGTAGACAAAAGGAGGATACAGATGGCAGAGTAGTGGTATCGAAACAATCTCACCATCTATATGGTAATTGAAAAAAAGGGGGAAGTACAGAAAAATATAGAAAATAAGGGGGATAAAAAAAAACTATACACAACATATAGTAGACAATATGAGGATAAAGATGGCTGGTAAGTAGTGGTATCAAGACAATCTCACCATCTCTTTAGCAGTGGTAGAAAAAAGGGGAGGGGTTATACAAAAATATAGATAATAAAAAGGGTTAAAAAAATATACAATAAAAGGGATATAAAAAAGATAGAATATATAGTAGATAAATGGAAGATAAAGATAGCAGGTTAGAGTTCTCAAAACAATCTTATGATCTATATAATGGTAGACAAAAAAAAGGGGGGGAGGGGAGATACAGAAAATTTTATGCCATGTAGAAAACCATTTTTTCTGCCACTTTCATATTTTCAAATAATTTAATTTTGGATGTAATGCCTCTTCTGCTTGGCTGATGTTATTTTGTTATGAGCCCATAGACATAATTAGTCATGTGACCGTGACGTCATCAACGTTTTTTCATGGTTTTCTACGGTTTAAAATGGAATTTAGAATTAAATTATAAGAAATGACTGTAATATTTTTTCTGTTTACGCGCGTTATTTAGTGTGCACCAAATTTTTTATGTTATTGCTTCATAGACAGAAACAATATTACAGTCATTCCTTTAATAGTTTTGATTGACATTTGAAATGGATAACATAATTTGATACAGAAAAAAACCCTCATTTTGGAAATTTGGTATCGAAGTTAAAGTTACATTTAATAACTAGAAAGTAAAACACAATCATCGATAGCTTTTCTGTGAGGGAGAGTCACACAATTTTCCTTAACAAAAACTATATAAAAGAAGGTCGACATATTTAAGACGTCTTAATTTTGTGAAAATTTTATGTTTTGTGTATAAAAATGAGGAAATGTGGTATAACTGCCAATTTGAAACTATTCAACAGACATTAAAAGACGAAGATGTTGACAAAGCCAATTGTATGTCATCTTAATGACATTAAAAGTGAAAAAAAACCACATTGTCTAGTCAGCTATAAAATGACTCGAGTTGAGGGGGGGGGGGGGGGCTATGGATTTTTTTCGCGACAAGTCGAAAACAATTTTTTTTCTTTAAATTTTAGCATTACATATAGTGGCAGCTGAGGGGGAAACAAACAATTTTTTTCTCAGAATCAAAAACAATTTTTTTTTCTCCAAAAACTGGAAACAAACTTTTTTTTCCAAAAAAATCCATAGCCCCCCCAGAAAATCAAATGGTTGCTGCCTAACCTATAACATACAAAATACGAAAAAAATACCAAAAAACAAAAATGACGAACATGCACAGGGTCTACACTCTCAATGATTCTTTGATTTGTTTCTGTCTTTAGATTGCCCTAAACTCAACAACTTGAACTCTAATAGCGATGTGACTACAGCATCAAACAAAGATGAACTGCGGCTATCCACATACACCAGAACAGAAGGAACATCCGTGACCCTCTTCTGTTTGGACGACTATACCCTTATTGGTCAGAGTACCGTCACGTGTCAGACTGGAGGATCATGGGATTTTACAGACAAACCATATTGTAGTGAGTACATCCGTTGCTTATATTATAAATGTGAGGAAAGAACAACCAGTGACAAATTCCAATTGAAAATTCCTCTAGATATTTTATCTTTTAGAAACTGAGAAGAATAGCAAACATGTTAATTCCCAGAACTATATTGCTGCTTTAGTAAAGAAGAAATAAAGTTGTTAAACTAATGATCTAGATAGGGACGAGGAATGCATGCCTGTATCTCAGGGCTTGTAGTTTGTTGCTGAAAATCATATGTGTTTTACGTAATTTTTATATTTTACATACAAACTGAATTTTCTAAAGTTTTATTGTGATATAAGGGAATCTATAGATTATGCCCAACTAAAAACTTCTGAAATATGTGTTTCCTGTTCGATTTAGTTGCTGGTTTACTGTTTCATTGATAATTGTAGGATTTTGTTGGCCCGGGGTTATAAAATAGACAACAGGAGGATATTACTACAGAATGTAAAATATTCAGAATAGAGAATAATGGGAAAAAGTAACAAATAATAAAGAAAAACGACCTGCGAATTGAAGAAAACAGAAATTTAATAATTCCCGCTCTTTTTATTTTCAGAAGCAAACTCGACATCTGATGGGTTGTCTACAGGAACGAAGATTTTAATAGGAGCCGTGGCAGGAGGGGTGGCTCTGGTTCTATTAATCATCATCCTAATAGCATGCTGTATGCGAAGGAAATCAAGAAAAGCGAAATCTGATCAGTAAGTATGTTGATATAAAAACTCATGAAAGACTCCAAACTTATAATCTGATACGCCTGACGTTTTTGTTTGTTTGCTGAATATTCACAGCATCGCTTGAATCAAAACGATGCCAAATCCATTAGAAGTGTGTATCGAATACAGTATAGGCTAAAAAGCCGAGTTCGCTTTAAACTCTCGAGTTAACTTTACTTACTCGGGTTTCAACAAAACGATTTTACTTGAACCACTCGAGTTAACCCCTCGTATCCTGGTTCCAACCCTCACCGAGCCAGGGTTTAACTCGAGAAACTCTTGAATGACGTAAAACCAATGAGAACATTTTATTTTTTATGCTTGGTCAGGGCCGCACCCTAGAGTTATTTAGAGTTGTTCCGAATATCAACTCTATTGCGTTCACGTGATAATATATTAACTCTGAAGTCGATTGAAGAGTTTCAAGTGAACTCGGCCTATGTGTCTGAGGGTATATTTACCTTAATTTTTAAAAGGTATAATCAAATATCACTCCTTTACCGGACAACAATGCATTTAGGACCTGCTTGTCGTTAAAATAATTTGCATACGTTTTTCAACAATGATAAAACGATTATTATATGTTCCAACTATTTTTTGAATATCGTTGGTTGAAGTATTGTGATTCTAGTGTTGTTGGTTGCTGTGAAATTGACGTCCAAATGTATCTCAAATTGGACACATTACATAGAATTTGCAAATTATCTATTAAAAGCTAACAATATATTTTCAGACAGAAATTTTACAATCAATTGCAAGATGAAAACACGCCGAAAGGACAGTAAGTTTTACTTTTAAACACTTATATTTATATGATTACTCTCAAGGATCAATATTTAAAAGCCAAAAACAAATTTTTTTATTTTTTTATTTTCATTTTTGACAAAGAATTATTTGTTATAATATCGAAACACTTGGAACGTGTGTAGATACTGAATAAAATAACATTTAAGTACATTTAAGAACATTTTCATAACATAAAGCAAAGACTAATTTTAAACTTACTTATTTGTTATTTGGATGGGGAGTTGTCTCATTGATATACATACCATATCATTTTCTATTTATTTATTGCTGATATAACACAGGATTGTAGAGATATAGTCTTGGCAATATGTATATATTTGTAGGTTCGGTATCATTATGCTATTTTTTCTTGGAAAACGGCAAGACCTCTGTTCACTCGGTAGTAGCGATCTGTTCTATCACCTTTTCATCTATGTGTTAATTAATTTATTATACTGAATGTTCTGTCATTTGAAATTTGAAACTAAAGTACTGTAACATTTTAATAAAGTTTGACTTCATGTACATAACAAAGATACCGTCATTATAATAGTAATAACCGTGAATTTTTATTGGTCTACACGAGGGGGTAACATTACACATTTTCCCTCGTATTAACCAATTAAAATCTGTGTTTTTAACGTGAAGTATAATAATATTATTTTTGTACTTCAGAAACCCAGGAGAAATGATTGGTGAAACACAATATAAACCTCCGTCCTATGCTGCTGCATGGCCAGCAATGACTCATTCTTTTATGATTGGAAAAAGAGAGTTCCCATTCAGAAACCCGGATTCTGAACCGGGCATCCATACCGGTAAATCGATTTGGGATGGCAATGACTATTTTATAGGAAAACCAGAAATAGATTCAGAAAATAAAACAGTATCCAAAACGGAGAATCTTTCGTCAAGTAAAACGTCTGAACCGCTATATAGTGCTCCCTTCAAAGGTGAAAGAAGACAAAATCCGGTTGAATATCGTCAAGGGTCGATGATTAGTGATGTTGACAATAGCTATTCACAATTTGTTCATCCAATTTCAAACCGATACTCATTTCAGAGAGAAATTTCAGACAGAGTGAAAAATAATTCCGACTCCGAGGATCGTCGTACTTTTTCAGCCACAAACATGAGTCAAAATGGATGGGACGATCGGAAGGTCATTTCGACACAAGCCGTAAGACGGGGAAATAATATTGATGATGACGTTTTTGTTGAAGTGCGCATCCCGTCCAGATATTTGAAATCAAGATCAAATGACGATCAAACGGAAGAAAAACGAAGATTCAGCGACGACTCCGTTCCAAGGAGAAATGTCAGACCATTCGTTCATGATGTATCATCAGATAAATCGACCCTTCTGAAATCGTCACAAAATGGTTCAGAAAAACCAAATGATTCGAAGAACTCACCAAATGACAAACCGAAAGGCGTGTAAGTTATGTATGTTATAAACACAAAAGAGATAATACCAACAGGACAGATGAAAGATACCAAAGTTATATCCAAACTCATAGCCTTTTATAGCTGACTATGCGGTATGGGCTTTGCTCATTGTTGAAGGCCGTACGGTGACCTATAGTTGTTAATGTCTGTGTCATTTTGGTCTCTTGTGGACAGTTGTCTCATTGGCAATCATACAACATCTTTTTTATATCATAATTCGAGACAAACTGACAATGCCATGACAAAAAACGAAAAACAAATAAAAGACAGACAGATAACAATACACATTAACACAATATAGACAACTCAAAACTGAGCAGCACGAACCCCATCAAAAATCGGAAAAGCAATTAAAACAATGAGTCGAAGAAACACAAACAAAACGATGACTAAAGGAACAAAAATGAACCTAAATGATAAATTATAGTATAGGCAAATCTTGAAAGTAGTAACACCGAGTTAGATTCGTTTCTGTTACATTTATACTCTATAACTATGGCTTACATATTCTCCTTTTTTTTTTATATACTAAAACGTATTCAAAATATACATAATGGACGGAGAGGAGATGGGACAGGGGGTGAGGGGTGAGGTCTACATTTTCTCAATTCGTTATATTTCCTCATCAGTCTGTAGTCTATATTTATCATTCAATCATTATCCATTTTTATTTTTTTGGCTGGTCTTTTCTGTTCTTGGTTTTATTATTCCATATTTTGTAAAATCCCAGCAAATCCCTACTGTCCTCTGATAAGATGGAGAAAATACACAACACAAGAGAATAGGACGAAGGGTTACGTTAGTAGTAACGTTTGTAGTATCGACAGTGAAATGTGTCCACTCTTCTCCTCACCGCACATAAAAAAGTATAGCACTTCATTTGTGTTATCGAAGGTGAAATCTGTCCATTCCTCTCCCTCACCGCACATAAAAAAGTATAGCATTTCATTTGTGTTATCGAAGGTGAAATCTGTCCATTCCTCTCCCTCACCGCACATAAAAAAGTATAGCACTTCATTTGTGTTATCGAAGGTGAAATCTGTCCATTCCTCTCCCTCACCGCACATAAAAAAGTAAAGCACTTCATTTGTGTTATCGAAGGTGAAATCTGTCCATTCCTCTCCCTCACCGCACATAAAAAAGTATAGCATTTCATTTGTGTTATCGAAGGTGAAATCTGTCCATTCCTCTCCCTCACCGCACATAAAAAAGTATAGCACTTCATTTGTGTTATCGAAGGTGAAATCTGTCCATTCCTCTCCCTCACCGCACATAAAAAAGTATAGCATTTCATTTGTGTTATTGAAGGTGAAATATGTCCACTCTTCTCCTCACCGCACATAAAAAAGTAAAGCATTTCATTTGTGTTATCGAAGGTTAAATCTGTCCATTCCTCTCCCTCACCGCACATAAAAAAGTATAGCATTTCATTTGTGTTATCGAAGGTGAAATCTGTCCATTCCTCTCCCTCACCGCACATAAAAAAAGTATAGCATTTCATTTGTGTTATCGAAGGTGAAATCTGTCCATTCCTCTCCCTCACCGCACATAAAAAAGTATAGCATTTCATTTGTGTTATAGAAGGTGAAATCTGTCCATTCCTCTCCCTCACCGCACATAAAAAGTATAGCATTTAAAGACAAAGAGAATAGACTGTTTACAGATCTAACATCAAAACTTGCAGTGCATGAATAAACCAGTTTAAATGACACTTTACATGAATAGAACCATTTTAGATTGTCAATACTTTTTTTATAAAGACAAAACTGTAATAGTAGTTTCTTTTCAGTTACCAAGGGGACTGGCCCATGCGAGATGATTTGAAGAGTTTAACAGAATTCAACAAGTAAGTTATTAGTCATTTTTTAAAGAATCTTTTTTCAGTTTTTAGAAATTTTGTTTTTTAGGCTTCTGTTTTAAAATTCATATTTGGTCAAAGAGCATATAGGCTGATGAAACTGACTCAATTTCATTTTTTTTAAAGGAAACAGTAACAATCGTGTAAGATTTATATTAAAGATTTGAACACGAGTCTTACAACTACATCGATATAAAAGAGAAACTTATTACAAATCTAATGCATCAATCTACGGAAAATGAAATTATTTTGGGATTTCAGAACCTTTATTCCTTTTGATTGTTTAGAAAATAGCTCATTACAAAATTAACTTCCTAAACGTACAATCATTGATATACATGTTGTTAAATCCTGTTTACAATCGATTGACCGTTTACCATGTAGCAGCGGAATTTCTGAAAAAAAAAAATTGTACGGGTGAATTTGGAAAACATATAACTCATGCCATTTTTGTTTTTACAGAAGAGCTCTTCTTCACAATAGAGACCCGTTTCTCTGGAGACCAGTGTAAGTTTTTTAATATAACGTCTTTTTATATTTTCTATTAAACTGAGGATGCCATTTTCATTCCAGAATCGTTTGCTTACCATGGTTAACTACATCCGAATGTCCAATTCCATATATATATTTAAAAAAAAAATAGAATATTAGCATGAGAACATTATCTACCGCAGTATTTGACAAGGTTAAGTTGATCAACACATGACAAACGATAATGTAGATATACAAAACCGAACCATATCTGACTTTCTTGATTATTTCACATGCATAAATGTGTCCTTTATAAGAACAAAACCGTTCCGTCACGAGACTCTAAATCTAATTCGTTAAATAATTATAAGTACATGTATGCAATTGAGAATATTTTAAAGCAAATCCACATTTTTTTCTTAGTCCAAATTCAAAATCCAATTTTCCAAATGAACAAAGGAAATGTATTTATTTTTTTTGCAAAAACTTGTTCTTCATATAAATGTCACAAAAAAACTTTATTCTCAAAATAATTCAATCTGCTATATGGAAGAGGTAAAGAATAACACACTTATAACCTCTATCTCGATGGGGGTCATACCGAGATTTGGGAAAGGTTTTCATTGATAACACTTTCAAAGATCGAGAGAACAAAAATACCAAAGGGATATTCAAATTCATATGTTGAAAATAAAAGGATAATATAAGGGGGGATAGGAGGGGTCCTGATCCCGAAATCCCGGGCTTCAAAAAACGAAATCCCGAAATCCCGGGATTAAAAACACAAAATCCAGAGGACCCGAAATTTGTAAAAACAGAATTCCCGGATCCCGAAAGGGTCAATCTCGAAATCCCGAGCTTAAAAAAAAAAACCGATCCCGGAGTCCCGATAAAGGTCCTATCTCCCTCATAATAGCATGGCAAGAAAAGTGAAAATCGAAAAGACAAACAAGAGACTCGACAAAAAACTCAATAACTACAATTCGAAATATATTATGTGTAGTTTCAACGTTATTTAATTTTTTTTTAAATTTTTGTCAGTATTATCTAAATATCAAATATGTTGATTTTTCTAAGAAAAACTTACCTTTTTTTAATGACAAACGGGAAACGGGTTTCTGTACTATATAAATCTATTATGTTTCTCTCTCTCTTTCAGGGATAACAATTTTGGATTTGATGCTGTTTTCAATTCCAAATTCTAACGCATTTGAATTTCAAAATACTGTTGAATGGCATATCAATATACTGAATTCATTCAGTTTATACGATGTGCTGAGTATTTTCGTTGACATCACCTCTCATGGTGCTGTTCCGCAGAGAGTAAGAGTGTATATGTACTCTTATCATTCGTCTCAACTCGGCCGATTCCGTACCCTAGAAGGAGAGTAGCGGATTCTACCGAGGATTGCCGAATGGTACTCTTATATGTTCAGTTTGGTATCTGTCTATACCGTCCAATTCATTAAAGATATCAGGCTTCATCATTGTTCATTAACATTTAAGTGCCAAACACTTAATATATTGTTTGGATAACTTCATATCCCATGATATTACAAAAGCAATGTATTGGTTAATAAATTGTTTCATCATCATGCATGTAATAAAATATTTATAATTTTGATTGATTTTATTTGCAAAAACATTAAACATGTTGATCCAGTTTAACTTACATATATGTTTTGTTTGGCACTAGCATTTATTTTTACAGAATATTCTGTTGTTACTGTTATTTTTATGTGTCTTTTTAGTTTTATTTTCTTTATATTGAAGTCTCTTAGAAATCAGTAAAGCCATAAAATATTTTGATTATCAAAGGTAAATTTTAACCACCATTTGGTCAATATAATGCATGGTTGAAACTTCGAATGTGTCATCAACCGAATATACCAATGTTTCAACGTAAGTTTTATATTCATTACTATTCGTTTAATAAATTATCTGCCCATACATTATGTACATGTATACACAAAGACTGAAATTGGATCATACTCGAGACAAAATTGACCTGAGGATTTTGTGCTATTTGTTTTATATTCTTTTTTACGCGTAAAAATGGTTCATTTGTGGTAAACGGCAACAAGCCATCATTTTTTCCCGAAATATATTACATTCAGGTGATCTGCAATATCATTTGTATGTGACATACATGTGCTACGAACTCTCTGTCTGTTACGAATGGCCGCTTACTAGAAGATCCGGCGAAGTTGGTAAACAACTTTTTACTAAATCAAAACTGAATACCACTCAACTTAAAAATACCGGCAAACAAGATTACAAACACAAAAAATCAACCAAACAATTATCAACGATATCCTATAATTATATGACTTCTAGTTTATCCATCCATCTTAATATTTTCATCCGCATATCAAGAACCTTTACTATAGAATTAACGTCATAAGTGCACAACTAAAACGATATAATTTTAATAACCTTTTATGGCAACGTCCTTTTCTTTTGAAAAAAAAAGATTTGCTTCCAATAAATTAGGAAAAAATAATTTCTAGATTATTTTCAGAGAAAAAGTTCTAGCATCGGGTAAATCATTATCAACTCTCTTGTTCTTTTAATTAAAATCCATTAACCCCGTTTGAAAAAAAATACCCCATCATCAACCGCCTCAATAAGAGGAGTGGTAGTTGCCTGATCACCAACTAAATAATTATCCATTATTTATTTTCACTGCATCGTTCATTTATAATTTCAAAATTCTTATACTTAGTATAACAGGTCGGGACCACTACCTTATATGGAAATGCATAAATTAGCATACTTATGTTCTCGCACATGTAATTGTTTATTTACATGTGACGCAATTTATTTTGACCTAGGTTTTTGACCAATCCACTAAATGAGTCACAATGCATGATGGACTACTACGTGTTTACAATCAACCAAGAACACGTGTTATTTACTGAAATACAACACATTTTTTCGTGCAATGCGGGATTCACAATTTCGCTTAGTTTTTCATTTTGTGTATCCTCATTTATAGTTCGTGATATAAAGTATTACTTCCATGCTCAGATTAACGAAGAGTTGTTTCTATGTGAAGAAAAAATGGTTTGAATTACCCGATATATAGCCATTAACATGTTAGATGATGTCACAGAGATTTCATGTGTTTGTCCACCAGAAGCAACGAAATAACAGCGAAAAAACACAATTACCCATGAGACAAACTTACTGGTGTAAAGTAAACCGTCGATAACAGCCGGTGCTGATATTCAAGAGTACAGCAATGTCCGTATAGATAATTAAAGGCAAATGTGGGATCCTGGAATTTTGTGTTCGTAAAAAAGGCGAAGCAATATTTACATACATGGCAGTGTTAACAAAATCTATAAGTATTTTTGTTGGTCACATTTCAGTATATGGGACTTCCAAACTGTTCCCTTTTTTTAAGGTAGTGAAGTCAGCAACTGTAGTTTCAGTTTGTTCTTTTTTTAACGGGCTCGGACATTTGCCAGACTGAATAAAATCATTACAGCTGATTTCTTAAACCTGCAAAGTAAAACTTTGGTTGGCTTGCTTGCTTTGTTTGTATAGTTGTTTATGCAAGCTTTGAAAATTAGTTTGACATCTTTATACAATATATGTATATAGGCATAGTTTAACTTGTATATTTTATATTTTGTACAATATACAAACAAAGCAAGCAAGCTAACCAAAGTTTTGCTCCACATGCATTAGGAAATAAGCTGTAATGGTTTTATCCATATGTATGTGCGACAAGGTGGAAAATTTGATATATTTTGTGAAAATTGCAGCGTTGGATCTATAATAAAAAAGAAAATGTGGTATGATTGCCAATGAGACAGCTGTCCACAAGAGACCAAACTGACACAGAAATGAACATTTATAGATCACCGTACGGCCTTCAACAATGAGCAAAGCCCATACCACATATTCAGCTATAAAAGTCCCCGATATGACAATGTAAAACAGTTCAAACGAGAAAACTAACGTCCTTAATTATATAAAAAAAAAAATGAACGAAAAACAAATATGTAACACATAAACAAACGACAACCACTGAAATACAGGCTCCTATACAATGTATTTTTTTTTGATGGGATAGATTTCTTGTCCTTTTATATATTTAATTGGGCCGTTTTTTTTTTGTTTTTTGTGTTTTTTGTGTTTGGATTGTTTTACACAAGTAATTTTTGGGTCATTAATAGCTTACTTTTCAGCATTGGACCTATGACTGCTTACTTTACTAAATTATGTCTTTGTTGGAAAGATGTCTCAATTGGCACTCATACCTCATCTTCTTATTTCTATATACAAAGCACGTTTTAGAAAAAAAATAATAAGCAATATGGCACTCACTATGATCCAGAGACTTTGAATATTGGAGATATTTTACATATGTCAACAGGACAGCAGCCGAACGATAAAAAACCTCTGAGGTATATTTTTTGATAAAATTAGCAACAAACGGATATTATCGATGGATGAATCTATAACAAATGTATTGAGCTATATACCGTACCCGCTCAGCGGCGGATCCAGGGCGGCGGGGGTTCCGGGGGATGGACCCCCTTTTTTTGGACGATCTGTGCATTTGGATGGGGACATGTAGTTGGAACCCCCTCCCCTTTTGTCCAGGGTTAGGACCCCCTTTTTAAAATGGCTGGACCCGCCCCTGCCGCTTTCATAACACTTCTTTTTAGCATACTGAATATTATGATGTTCTTACTATTAGTTCTGGTCTTGATAAAAAAAAATACACATTCAGTACAGAAAGAAGTGTTTCAATGAAAGTTTCGTGTTTTTCTAGGCAGAAATGATTTTGCAATGACATTATACAGGTTTAAAAGAGCTCAAATGATTTTCTTACTGGTCACTTCATTGGATATTTCACTGTGTCATGTCGTGAAATTAATGCAGGTTCAATTCAAAACAATGCACAAAACCGGTTTAACTATTTTGCAAGGCGAAAAAGAAAGTCGAATCGTGAAGCCAATAAACAATATTTTTTTAATCTGAGCATGCAAATTGAAGATTACGTTATATATTTTACATTAAATATATTTGCAGAATAAAAACTTTGGTAATGAGAGTCCCAGACAATATATTAATTGACTGTTTCCCCACTAATTCCACGTGTTTTAAGTAGTAGTTTACTCGTAGTAGCCCACAATGCATTGTAGTTCATTGAGTCGATTGGTCAGTTTTTCATGGCCATATTGGCCTTGTGTTTTGGAAATTACTATGCAAATATATTCTGACGTCAGAAAATCTAGAGTTCTCGACCTGTATAATACATAGTTATTAATATTTCTCTCAGTCTTTGATAATGAGTATACATTATTTAATGAATACATCTTTTTATATGCTCAAAAAATACTTATATACAACAATATTGTTACTGGTAAATGAATATTATGATGATAAATAATAAATAATGTTGAATGTTAACCGACTTGATTTTAACTTTTAACAAGTTAAACGTGATCAATCATTTTTAAACTGTTCACGTTTCATTGATGACAGATAATTGCAGAATTTCACATGATTATAAAATATTTAATCATCGTGACTTTGATATTACAAAACCTGTATTTACTCTTTTTAATGAGATAGATTTGGGCTCGGTAATATATTCAGAAAAGGGTGGTTCCAATAAATTACTATTTCACAAGTAAGTAACAAAATTTACTATGCATATATTTAAGATATGTTTTGAATAAGTGCGGAACGGTGATGAGAAAATTTTTTCTCGATTTTTGGCTGAAACTGGTTACAAGTATATATACATGCATTTTAGAAACAACTGTTGTGAATAATTAGAATAACACCAATCTTAAAATTGAAAATAAATATGGGAAGCTTGTTTTAAACTCGAAAAAACCCACTAATGATAAAACATTTTTTTTGTTCAAAAGAAAATGGAATTTTAATTATCACTCGTTAAAAAACTCATAATCTAAACAGTTCTCCAATATTTTGGCCCTTATCCGACGAAGTTTTTCTTTATTATGGTCTAAAAGAAAGTGGAAATAAAACAAAGTCCCCCTGAAATAGAGTAGAGTCATATGACTAAGTAAATAGATAAAGCAAACTGAAGTATCCATTGTTATGCATTGCATGTTGATAGAAACCCTAATTGTTAAATCTATGATTTATAAAGATGTCATCGAAAAAGTTCACTCAGTTGTATATTTTAATAAAAAAACACATTGTAATGTTAGGGTAAGTAATTTTATTGAGGTGTAAACGTATTGGCCGAATCACATTTTGTAAGAAACATTTGCGAAACGGTCGCTTATTGTTATCATTTGCACACGATCTCAAAGCTTTTACATCCAGCCTATACGATAATATAATAGATACACTTATTTCTTATAATTACTATTTTTGCCGTAATCATGGAATGACGAATTAAAACAAGTGATTTGTTCATTTTCCTTATGTCTGTAAATAGTTATCAAAGGTACCAGGATTATAATTTAGTACGCCAGACTCGCGTTTCGTCTACATAAGACTCATCAGTGACGCTCATATCTAAATATTTATAAAGCCAAACAATTACAAAGTTAAAAAGCATTGAGGATCCAAAATTAAAAAAAGTTGTGTCAAATACGGCTAAGGTAATCTATGCCTGGGATAAGAAAATCCTTAGTTTTTTTCGAAAAATTCAAAGTTTTGTAAACAGGAAACTTATAAAAATGACCACATTATTGATATTCATGTCAAAACCGAAGTGTTGACTACTGGGCTGGTGATAAAACTGTTGTCATTGGAGTAATGTCTCTCAATCATTGTCTTCCAAGACAAATATCGAATTATCAATGTCATGAAATAAATTAAATTTTGAGATAATGATGGTTTGGTCATTATTTGTTATGTTTATAATGGGAACATCTCCGCCTTTTTGTAACAATTATCATTGTTTTCGCTTATATTCTTTTTTTTCTTGCTCAATGGTAACAAACAATTTGCGCTTTTTATGCCACATTTATGGGGATTATGTTTTCTGTCTGTGCGTCCGTCGGTCCGTTCGTTCCTTTGTCCATCCGTTTGTTCGTCTGTTCGTCCGTTTGTCCCGCTTTAGGTTCAAGGTTTTGGTCAAGGTAGTTTTTGATGAAGTTGAAGTCCAATCAACTTGAACTTAGTATACATGTTCCCTATGATATGATCTTTCTAGTTTTAATGCCAGATTAGAGTTTTTATCCCAAATTCACAGTCCGCCGAACTTAGAAAACTATAGTGCGAGTGGGGCATCCGTGTACTATGGACACATTCTTGTTATTATTTAGATAGAAATAATTGTCACTTAAAGTCAATTGGAAGTTTCCAAGGTATAGGTTTCACTCAATAGGGAGACTATTAGTTAGTCTGGAAAATAGACTTAAAGATGACCAGAATAATGTATTAAATCATCACCCTATAGTTTGAAGTGAAGATACCAAAACTGTCCATCAGAAGACACTTCGGGCAGCTGATACACACTTATATAATAAATTAAGGAGGACTACGTTACGAGCCATTATATAGCAGTTGAAGTAGGAACATTTTTAGAATTCTTTTATACATGAGAATGATTTTGTTTTTAACTTATGAAGGAGCAATGTAATAAAATTAGTGCATAAAGATCAGCCATGAATTCGCCATCTGATAAAAAGCTTTCTGTTTTGAATTTTCTTTGGAGATCGGTATTTTGTTATATCACTTTCTGTAAAGTCCCGTAAAACGCATTCGGCAATCCTCGGTAGAATCCGCTACTCTTAGATGAGGGTACGGAATCGGCCGAGTTGAGACGAATGCCGTAAAACGAAGTTGATTAATAAGCTTTTACGGAAGTGAACTCATTTCCGCGTCAACAAGTTAAGGTGCAACAACCTAAATATCTCATACATCATTAGTTGTGGTATCTTTATTATGTAATATATACTATGTGAATGCCAAATACTTTGGTCCCCATATACACTTATACTATACCAATATACAAATCTATTTTAAATTATACGACAATCAAAGACATATTAATTCCCTACAAATAGCAATACACTACAATAAATATGAATAAATTATCAAATTGAATACCAGAAAACAGTTTAGACATGAATGAAAAATGTTCAGGTTCAAATGTCAAAATGATTAGTTACTGATGCTTTAGATTTAAAAATGTTTATACAAAGAAAAAAACACACTCGATAACTTTCACTCATTACTCAGCAAGAATCAAAAATGTTAAAAGAGAGGCGAGGGTGTGTGAAATTAATCAGAGCGCTGTTGGATAGCTCTCATAAACTGTTTGCATCGCAGAGAGCGTAGAACATTAAAGTTATAATTATGGCAATAAATGGGTGGGGTCGGGGTTGTCTTTATTAATTCTTTTATTCGGGCGTCACTGATTTTTTTTTAAAAACAAAACTCTCCTTGTGTGTAACAAATTTTCGGACATCAAAGATATATGGACATAATGAAATTGGCTTGTAGTCAAACCTCTACTGTTATCTGTTTAATTAGAGAAGGGAATTTATATAGCATTAAACGACAAAAGAAAATAACAAGAACCATAATGATATTTGTACATATTTATTTAGTCTACTAAATATACTGATAATAATATTCTACTTATTTATAGTTGAATAATTGTTCTAAAATTATATTAGCAATATAACACATGACCAGTGGTTGTGACGGTGTATCCATTGGCTCTTTAACCATTCTTTATCATGCTAAGAAAGTTTTAACAAAGGACAGATCAAACAACTTTTTAATTGATTTAGGAAAAAATTACGAGAGTTTGTATAGATATTCAATGCAAATACCGTGATTATTGTGAATTATTGTGAATTATAGGACTCAAATGAACTATAACTGGAATATATCTGCTTAATTTTCATTTTCAACTTATAGTGTAGCATTAACAAAATGAAATTAACTGCATCTGAAGCGCTTTTCTGGATTCAACTTCATCAAAACAGTTGAAACAGATGATGTAAAAAAAAAATGAAACAGTTTTTTTTACCTTAATCCAAATATACCTTATGTCAAATTTTCCTGAGAGAGTTCCTAGACAGTTTGTCAACACAATTTTGCTAATCAAAATGCTTCAGTGATCATATTGGGTTATAATTCAGTTATTTGTACTGCCTGGGTTGGTGATTTAAATTGATCAAGGTTTATTGTATATATTTATGTTACACTGTATGGTACAAGGATTAGCTGCCATAGATAAACGAAATTATGTTGACGGAAAAGACAGATGAATGAATAAAAACTGATACAAAAGTGCTTAAGGTTCAAGTTCAAGATCAAATCAATAAGAAAAATTCTCAGACACATAAATTGGATTTCAATATATATTCAGCATGTATTCATAGCTTGTAATTTTATTTTCAAATTCATGGAGACGGATTTATATAAGAGTACTGCTCTTGTTTCCTAATCCCAATTATTGAATATTTTGTATATTTCGTATTTATGACTTTACCCTTGTAGCTATATATGTATATATATACATAACATGTATAACGATTTCTAAAATAAAATATGTTTACAGTAATATGTATTCAAATGAAAATGCAAATATCATATACAAATAGATGTAATAAAACTAATTATGAACATATATCATATGTAATGAATACAATAATTTATGCAATAGTCCTGATTACTTACGTTGGTTTTGTATTTATTTGTTCAAGTTCAACATTCGAAGTATCACTAAAAACTTGCAGCAAATATATCCTTCATTTCCCATATAGTTGTGTGTTTGTGTATAAACACATGGGATCTTTTTATAATATTGCGAGATAACTGCATAATTTTCTTTACATTTTTTAGTATCTAAACCTAAGATCTATATAGAAAAAGGTGACTCTAAAATATCACATAGTTTAAGCTGAAAATTTTATATTATGTTTAAGTACGTTTTAAAAAGAGCCAAAAGTAATGAATGCACTTTTTGCATCACGTTTTCTTGTCTTGAAGAAATTACTATTATTTTCTTTAAATAAAAAGACCTACGTAAGAACAAATCTTCGACTTTACTTAATCTTTTTCAAAATAATAAAAATGCAAAATAAGGTGATCGCGGAAATCTTTAAATGTCAAACTAATTTTTTTTCTCTATTTTTTTTCGTGTAATTTTCATTTTGCGGTATATACTTTGATATGTTGTATCCTGCAGTTAATGAGCGTTTGGAATTAATCCAAACATATTCTTCGTAAGAATTATATCTCCTGAGACTGTTTATCTTGTGCATGTTTCTCCTCTACTACAAAAACAACAACAAAACCCACACAGTTCTTTGTAGAAGCTTATTGCTATGTCTACATCCTTGGAAGCTACACGTTTTTGGATCGGAGCGAAGGTATATTCATATGACTATTTTTCAAGACGAAATGTTGATGCAACTCATAGTCAGTAAGACGTGCGGATCAATGGTTTTCTGATTTGAGTAATTATGTCCTCACTTGCTTATAGTTATCAAAGGTAACAGGATTATAATCTAATACGCCAGACGCGCGTTTCGTCTACATAAGACTCATCAGTGACGCTCAGAGCAAAATAGTTATAAAGCCCAACAAGCACAAAGTTGAAGAGCATTGAGGACCCAAAATGCCAAAAACTAAGATTTAGGTCAAAGTTTTATATAATGTATTAATTCAAATCGTTCCATGTGTGAGCATGCTAACTTTAATAGATGAGAATAAATGGAAAGTAGCAAGATGACCATTTCTCCGAGTTGCTTTTAATACTTGAAATGTACACAACTGTGACAATGTCTAACCATTAGCAAAATATTTTTAAAAATTGGTTCAATTATAAATTATATAAAAATAATTTTGTAAAGTTGAAAATATTTTCACTAATATCACTTTCTACATCTACATGTATGAAATGTGCATTTTAAAGTACTCATTTGCACAAGCAAATGTATGGCATGGTACCTGTTCTCAAGTGAAAATGCCCATGCACATTAAAAAAAAGGAGGTAACTTTTAAAGGAAATAAATTGATTATCTGACTCATAAGAAGGTGAATACAAATATAGTTAGTAAATAGAAGATTCTTGCTTCAAGTATTTTCTCGTCTCACCAACAGGACAAAATTGCTGCTAAATAATGAGATATTTCATTTTTATTTTAGGACGTATTTAATTAAAATAATGAATAAAAGACGTAACCAGTTGCTGCAACGTTCAATTGTTTACTTCATTACCTTCTTATCTCATTATTGACTCATTTAAATGGACATTCCTTAAATGATTTAGGCAAAAATTCTGAAATTGATTGTTCGTGTTTTTGAATCTCATAGATAAATGTAAACAGAAACTGTAAAAATAAATAAGGTATTAAAATATACATAGTTTCGGTATATATAAGTTAAATTCTTTTCACAATTATTCTGTGAGCCAAAAAATATTTTGAGTATAACTTTCAGAATAGTGCATATATCAATCCACAGTTGAACTATTTTTCTCATAACATTGAATACATAGTTCAAGGATATGCTTTCAATGTATAAAAAGGTTTGTGCATGAATTACCCTTATTATTTACTAATTGAATAACACTTCGCTTGAATTAAAGATCCGAGTGTAAACATATCTTTATTAAATATAGAAATAACCATACAATATTTCCACAACTTTGACCTGACACGAGAATTCACACAAGTTTGCTACGCTTTGTAAATATAAATATATGTAGACATAGATACATATGAACATTTGGAGATTATATGGGAACTTGTGCTTTTATTTATAAAACTGATAGCTTCAATTACAGAAATTAAGGCAACATCAGTTCACTTCTGCTCAGTAGTCATAATTTTTTTAAAGCAAAACCAAATCCGGGTAATTTTTGGGATGCTTGAAAATGTTGTAAACATTTAAAACATTCAAACAACAGTTATCAAGGACCTGAAGTGTTAAGCTATAAAATCACATTGTGCAACATGTAATGTTTTGTTTTTGCATGAATCATTTAAATCAAGATAAAATTAAAAATTGGTTAGATGAAATGGTTTGAAGCCATATTTTAAATAATTGATAACATTCAATTTAAAAACAATTAAAGTAATTAGCAGTCAGTCAAGTGAAATGAATTGGAAGTTTGAAGATGTTAGAGAACGTTTAACAGTGGAATGAAACAATGTTAATTGTATAGTGATTTTGCATGCAATTATTTGTGTTTTAACAGGACATACAAAAACATTGAAATTAAACATAGTTTTATTCCAGTAGTCAGGACTTCTATGTTGACACAAACTTTTTTTGCCATAGGTATATCTATAAATTTACTGTTTGATAAATTTATTGGAAAGACTCGGGCTTTTTACCCCAAAGGAAAAGATTGTCTTATCTGTATTCGGTATAACCTTATGAAATTGTTTCTCCTCAGCGCTCTTCGTTTTTCATCAGAGCGGCACTAATGAGTCATTTAGAGAAGAAATGCTCGTGTGGCATTTACAAGTCGAAGCCATTTAAATATCATTAAGGTTTTCTTCTGAATCTATTGAAAGCAAAATAGAAACAATAAAGAAAAAGAAATCAACAAAAGAAATATATGATGTTGAGCCGTATTGAAGATTGTTATTCAAGAATTTTGTGACCCATTGGAACTTCGTTCTTGTGCATGTAAATAATTTAAACAAAACTAATGAATGTACTACAAAAACAATGTAATGTTTATGTACAGAAAATAATGAGTCCACAATTGTTTCTTATTGCTTGTTGTGTTTTTTATGTTTTTTGTCAAAATGATGAGTCAAAACTTTTAAAGTTGATTCGTGATGATTTGTTCTTGCTTTGGTGATGTTACTAAACTGTCCTATGTAAGTGGCGGTTTAGCAGTCGTAAACATGTTTAACACCGGCGAAATTTGCATGTGCTTTTTGCAAGTCGGGTGCCTGAATTATAGTGGTTGTATTGTGTTGCTTTATATTCTATTTGTTTATCGGTAATTTGGTTTTACATATATGATGCCGTTAATTTTCTTTTTCAATTCGTTTTATATTTGCCATGTGTGATCTTTTATAGCTTGACATGCATCGGGGGTTTTGCTCAGTGTTTAAGGTGGTCCTCTGAAATTTGGTTTGTTACATGGATGTCAATTGATCTCTTGTAGAAGATTTTTTAATAAGTGAATAATCGAATTTTATGCGACTGTCATACAACAAAGAGGGTTATATAGCTATAATACCATGTCTAGTCCACCCTTTTCTACATAATTTCATTTTGTCATTTGCTAAGGGACTTCCCGTTTGGTATATACCTCGGTGTTTGGCACTTTTGTTTTTTTTACTTTTTTCATGCATATATATATACGAACTGACTTAATATGAATGAGACGTTATGACTGAATTATCTTATCACCTTTAATTACATTATTATAAGTTCCCGTTTCCGATTGAACGATAACACACGCGATTTTAATTCAGTAGATAATTAATTTGTCAAAATTGAAAAATATAATGCCTAGTGACCACCGATGCAAGGAACCAAAACAATCTAAATTGTATAATGAAAATTTTAACCCATAAGTAGGTTTAAGTTAAGTTATACAGTGTATATTATACTTTGTATACAACATTATAATAACTAATTAACTTATCTTTTACTGGCATGGAGGTTCTTTTCTATATGGCGTTTAATTGATTGTAACGCTCTATCCCACAACTTCTGAAAGGATTATCAACAAAAACAAATCTGCTAAAGTTAATTTTGATGTCAAGGACAAGGCATAACACCTTCTAACCACAATACCGATATCAAAATTAACTGTCGTGAGTGTTTATTTTGCGTTGATCGTCATATTTCGTTATTGTTCAACTTTTATTCTATAAAATAATGGAAAATCAAGAATGCAAGCAGGATTTTTTTATGAAAATGATGAGCCAATTAATCTTTTAAAGATAATTTAAAAAGAATAAAAAGAACAAACGAAACAAAATTCCTGGGAAAATTCAAACCGAAAAGACTCCTACCAAAAAGTGGCTATATCAGAGGTTCAAAAACATTAACCGAATGAAAACCAACTGTAATATTCCTGTTTTGGAATAGACATTTCCTCGTGTACAAAACGATGAATAAGCCCTGGTTTTATAACCAGACAAGTCTTTTACTAAACACGAACACATATTTGGTAGTTGAAAAAGTATAGACCTGGATATAAGTAATCCTTGTTTTGTGTCGATTAAACAAGTAAAATAAATTAACTCGGTCAAACTGCATTTTAAGTATAGTGTCGTAAACCTGTGTCCAAAACAAAAGGCCTCACAGTTTGACTCGAAAGTAAAACTATGGAAAGTATCGTTTAATAACAAATATATAGTACGTAAAACGGTATATAAGGCTAAATAATATTGAAATTTATTTCATAGTTGTTAAGTCTGATGAATGGATAGAAGTCTCAAGATCATGTGATATTGGATACATATATAAAGTACACATATAAATATTCAGTATTCGCAAGTAAATTTCTACTATATTATACCTTGTATACTATCTAACCGGGTGTATTATGAATAAATTGAATTAAATTTCACGAAAACTTTTTTTTAATTATTAAAACCGGATATAGAATTAAAATCAATCACGTAATCAATGTAAAGCATGAAATCAACCATATAATTTTACCACATATATTTATATAATAAATCTATCAGTAACTCGATGACATTAAAAATGCAAGCCACTTATGTTTTGTAAAATCTGTAAAGTATGTGGTGAACATGTCTTTGAGTTACACTCTTAAAGAATTAAATATCATACCATTTTCCACAAAATACACCTCATCTACATTACAGGCTCTTACCAACCCTAGTCGAGACAAATTGTCCTAAAATTAACGGATTCACGGTTCTCTTATTTCTGGACTGTACTCATTAAGTTATATTTTAAAGATAGAAACCACACAAGACAAAACTGAAATGTTTTTTTGTCTACATAGGATAAACACATGAAAACTAGGCTTGGGTAAAACTATTTTCATGGGTTTCTTTGTAACTTGATGTCCGATGTTATTTGACTGAATAAAGCAACTGAAGCAAGTTCGAACGAAATTGGAATCTATAGATTAAGGGAAATGGCATTCAAATTTGCGGTTGATTTTGAATACGAAAAAAATTGAAAGATAACACGTTCATAATTTGGTAAGCCAGACGCTTGCTTCTTTTACGCAAGACTTATTAGTGACGTACCGCTCAAATCAAAACAGTTGGAAGACCAAATCACATAAAAAGCTAAACTTGAAATAAGGGATAATACATATACAGCCAATCAGTTTCATATCTAAACTTATAACTTCGATTCTAATATGACGTTATTCAAACGCTTTGAGTACACACCCGTGGTAACATATATATGTATTGTATCGACTAATGCGTTATGACTCCTACGTTTTTATGAATGAGTTCCACGAAGTCATTGAACGATGACGTAAGAATATAGGTATTTAATGCAGGAATGTTAAACCGAAAGTCTTCAAAACAAAAAAACGTAAACAAACGATGATAAAATGTGTCATAAGTCATTATTTGTTAAATATAATTAAGTTATCTTTTAAATTCATCAAAATACTTAATTGTAAATAGTTTAAGCATGTCTCTAGCTGAGTTTGCTCCGTTCTTTAACGTCAATGTTATAGTGCATTTATTTACGGGAACGGCAAATATTTGACTTCAACTAGATCGCTTCGATCCAAAAGAATTGCAGTATTTGTCCTACATTTGTTCTAATACAATAGAAGTAATTCATGGGGCTTTTATTATTTCTAAAATATTTTTTTAAGAGCATTAAATGTTGTGAAAAATACGGTAAGGTAATAACCTAGGATACAACTGAAACCACTTTAATAATCTCAGATATTAACTCGACCATTTTATAGTGGAAATCAGGTTTACAATTTTATTTAAATTCAAAAAGTAAATTATCGTCGATGCTTTATGAAATAGATAAAAAGCAAGAAAATATGTTAATCTATATTATAGAGGCTAACAAATATGAAGTTTTCAGTGTTTGTTAGCTAAACATTTTGTGGTATAAAAGTTGAACAAATAAAATGAAAATATACGTATAATACATTAAATACAAATGAATGTCAATGTCTTAAGAAATAACGACCTTCAAAATAAAAATTCAAGGTCACCACATTTTACAAAGCTGCAATTCGTTTAAAACTTTGTATATCATTACTTAACTTCAAAAGAAGACATAAACAAATAAAGATGAAAACGATACTTTTGCCAAAAATGTTTTTCATGGTTTCCAACATTATTTTTAACAAATTCATTTAAATCATAAAAAAAAGTATCTATGTAAATACTATTTATTTGTATGTATTTGCACTTGGGTCATTAAATAAACCAAAGAAATCTAAAGTGTTTTAATTTTCGAAAAAAATTAAAACGAGTTTGATTTATAGATATACATTTATCTTACTTGAATCGCTCGACTGCAGTAAGTCTGAATGCAATTACATCCATACAAATGTTGAAAAAGTAAAAAAAATAGTTTCAAACTTAGAGATCAGTGTGAGAAAAACTTATAAAACTATTTAAACTTACATTTTAAATAAGAAAATAAAAAATAAAACACACCCGTACCCACACCCACACCCACGCAGATAAATAAAGAAAACACTGACACAAAACAAACTCGCTTAAAAGAAAAAAAACACATACGTTTACAATTTAGATAAGTAAAGGTTCGAGCAAAGGTTCTCTGAAGATCTATAAATTACACACAAAAATGAAATTCATAAATTTGAAAAAGTTAATGTTTGTTTTGGGCGTGTTTTCAAAAATTGAATGCAATCTAAAAGTTACGTCAGGGTCATTAAGGGCTTGACATATGTTATGGATATTTTGTTTTGCATTAACGTTTGTTCTTGGCATATTGTCATGCACATAAACAGTGAAATATGCATTTGAAAATATTATTTCATATCCGTAGTGTTCGACACTGAATATTTTAATTCCGAAAATAAAACCAGATTTTGATCATATATCTTTATTTTCTCCTTTGTGATCAAAGTTATATTCATAACATTTCAATACAAAAGGACTATACATTCTTTTTGAATATAAACAATAGAAGATATAAGACAACACTCAGCAAGAGGCTGGTGTAATAAAAAATTAAATACTCTTGGTTAACGTGTGGCCTTCAACAATGAACAATCTGTTTACAGCAAGGCCCCAACAAGACAAGTATAAAACCATTAAAAGCATAGTACCGTACAATTATATTAGATGATTTAAAACAAGAGTATACCAGCTTATTGAAAAGCGACAACGATGTGATAATCTATTAATCGGAAATTTTCTAGGCAACCTACGTGACCGTGAAAAACCATATCACTATAGAAGCATGGCATTAGAAATTTTAACACACATATTTATCAAAGCAAAAGTAAAGATAAGTTATTGCTCAACTGTCACGTGATAAATGCCAGTGATGCTGGAATTCAAATCCTCCAGATGTTTACACGCCCGTTATCAGGGTGTCTTTGTTGTCTTCATTTTTTCTGTGGAAGTAATAATCATTTGATAACAATAGAATTAATGTTCATTTATAAGATCTTCCTTTAATGCTATTTTGAATGTATTGCTGCTAAACATTGATTATTTACTTGTTTAATTTATTTTCGTATTTCAGATTTTTATGCCCCACCTACGATAGTAGAGGGGCATTATGTTTTCTGGTCTGTGCCTCCGTTCGTTCGTCCGACTTCAGGTTAAAGTTTTTGGTCAAGGTAGTTTTTGATGAAGTTGAAGTCCAATCCACTTGTAACTTAGTACACATGTTTCCCATGATATGATCTTTCTAATTTTAATGCCAAATTATAATTTTGACCCCAATTTCATGGTCAACTGAACATAGAAAATGAAAGTGCGAAGTTCAGGTTAAAGTTTTTGGTCAAGGTAGTTTTTGATGAAGTTAAAGTCACAACTACTTGAAACTTAGTACACATGTTCCCTATGATATGATCTTTCTAATTTTAATTCCAAATTAAAGTTTTTACCCCAATTTCACGGTCCACTGAACATGGAAAATTAAAGTGCGAGTGGGGCATCCGTGTACTATGGACACATTCTTGTTGTTTCTAACACCAATTAAAGAAAAACCTTCTTCAAATGCATAATGGTTCATATATTTATGTGTCTTTTATTGTAGTTCTTTGTATTTGAATTGAAACTAATACAATAAATGCACTCAACCAGCCAAAGATCAATAATCTAATGAGCAGGAAAATCATATTAAAATACTTACTCATACGGAAAGTAATGATGTGCAGCAACCATTTCCGTCAAATGGATGAATTATATATGTAATAGGTGTATGTTATTTATAAAACATTAACATGAATTAACCTTTGTTTGTTCACAATATAAACATTATCATTGATATGTTTGTAAATATGTAACATGTTGCTGGGGAGTTTATATTTTTTTTTATTAAATGGATGCAATATAATAATTTAAATTCACTTTTCTAACGACGTTTCCGCCCAGATACGCAAGATATATTTTCTATTACATATACATTTTACGCCTTGTTTCCAATCGGAAATATATAGTTTTCTTTAAGATGATGAAAATTTCGCAGTGATAATTTTCGATAGAAGATGGGTGAGTTACATTTTTACCTGTTCTAGTGTATATGTATTATATTCATTACATATTATTGAAAAAGGCTATGTGAGATATGTTCAAAAGTCATTAACAGCAAATGGTTGAACTATTATTCATCTTGACGATCTTTTTAAACAAAACTAATGATAGCAATTTTTGTGTTGTTTTCCAAATTATCGTGTTTCACTCTAATAGATCTCCACGAAAGGCTGCAACTCAGTTAATCATTTTAACATTAATTATTTTCTCACTCTCGAGGGATTTTTCTAGTTATTTATAAGATTCTTAACCTGGAAAGTCCGGGTTTATTTTGTAATATAATTAGATTGGGAATATATAACCAGTAAACGACCGCATGATTTTTTAATCAACATATGAAGTACTTTGACTTTTAACCATTTAAAGCAATTATAATCTACAATTCTATATTAAATATTGGATATAGTTCATCTCATATCCGGTATATTGTGAGAATCGTAATTCAGATTTGTGAGTAGAAACATAGAAAAAGTCCGAAGCTGAAATTGTGTAAACACACTGACAACACATGGAAAAATAAAACAAACGTTTAAAGAGAAAACAACATTTAAAACAAAAGAGAGACAAACACAAACCCCATTAAAATCCAGGGTTGTTCTCAAATTCAAAAAAGAGTTAACAGACCCTGTATCATATGCAACATTGAAATAGAAAACTTGTCTTTACAAATGTTTGTGTGGCATGTATCACTGATTGAGTTGCCATAGTAGATAAACGACTTCCGACAAACTTACAACTGTGTCAGAATTCATACTTTAAAATTCATATTAAAGCAATCAAAAAGGAGAGAATATGAACATGATGAAAAAGCAAAGTGATGAAGAAAACCAACTGAAATATAGAAATTTCACCATAGTTTATTATATTGAGCAATTTTGAAATCAAATCACTGGATATCTACAAAAACATAGGGAAATATAAGAACGAATATTTTTTTCAAATGCTTTATTTAAAAAAACAAAATCTCTTCTTTTTCAGATTCCCATGCTATAAACATCTTGATTGGCTGCCTTGTTGGTGTTTTCGTGATCGCTTTGATAATCATTATAATTGTGGCAGAATTTTGTCTACGACGACGGAAAATTAGAAAAGCGAGAGCCAACAACAGAATGGACGTTAATAATGGCAGGTACAAAGTAAAAATAGAAAAAATGACAAGTAGAATTCAAAACGGATACTCCTTTCTCATATGAATAATCAAACGCTGAAACACATCAAACGATTGGAAAACAACTGTTATATTTCTGACGTGGTACAGGCATATCCTTATGCAGAATATGTTGTACTGAACCTGGTTTTTGTTCATAATACTTAATCGTTTCATACAAATATGTTTTCGTTTTGATTAATAATAGTTTCTGTAACAAAATTGATTGTCACTTTCTAATATAAAGCAAAATATGTATGAAATAAAACATCAAAAGTGTACATCTTCATCTTAAAGCTTTGCAAATTTAACTGTACGCTTAGGTATAAAAAATATTGATAATTATTTGCAAAATATTGTATATTGTTGAAACTCATTGTTGTGCATTGGACGAATACATTTTGCTCAATTCTTTTATAAATATGACAAATTTTCTTATAAAAACATGTTATTTTTTTTCAGTACGAATTTACAAGGATATATCAAAGCACAGAAATCTATTCCTGCTAAAAGGTACGTAATTGTCGTAGAGGAAGCTAAGGTTTGACTTAATGTGAATATATCTCATAGAAAGGGACGTATAATAGGATTCGAACTTTGTACGATGATGTATTTGGTTTTAGGTAGCCCTATCTGCCTCGTTGTAACATATACTTATCATGTTTCTGTATGTCTTTCAAAATTCGAATTACATATTTTTTTGGTAATATTCTACCTGTGATAACTAAATTCTTAAAAAAACCGATTTGTTATATTTTTTTAAGATCCCAAATCAAAAGAACTGTAGAACGAACATCAAAAACAAGAAAATCTTTGGGACAAAACGACATAAAACAAGGCATTTACAACAAAAAAAAAAAACTTTATAAAATAATAAAATTAATCAATTACCAATAAGAGAATCCTAGTTTGACTTAAGGCGCTTCATTGCTTATCAAGGAACACACACGGATGTTTTACATTCAATATAAAATAATTGTTATTTGACTACAGGCAATCCGTCACTGATCAACGAATATTAGTATACGCACTGTCGTTTTCAATTAATTATAAAAGAATTGAACATTGATTTAATGCGCTTCATAGCCTATCAACGTCTTCAAACTTCTGTTCTTCAGTAGTTACTGCAACCAATCCTTTCCGGTTAATGAATGCACTGGCTGCATCAGAAATGAAATTAAACAACAACTCCGACGCAAATATTGTATGTATGTACTTACATGATTTTCTAAATAAGAAACTGTTCCATAATATTCCATATGAATTGAATTTTTACGCAAAGAAAATACAGACTGTTTCGTTACCTGAATTCCCTTAAAGCGAATCCAGCAAAGCGGTATGATGACTTTAGAATTAAATAATTTCCCAGGATGTGTGGTAGATGTAAATAAGATGTTACTATATATACATTAAATATATAAAAGAAAATGTGGTGTGATTGCCAATAAGACAATTTTATGCAAGAGACCAAATGACACAGTAATTAACAAATATAAGTCACAGTCCGGCCTAAACAAAATGATCAAGTTTTTTGTGTACTTTCAACACATCCTTATGTAAAAGCAATATTTTCATTTGTCCATCGTGTTTTCTGCTCTGGTTCTGATTTAAATGTTAAAAATCAGTTCATCACATGGAATGCATGTATGTAACCTTTCGTGTCTATACAAAATCAGACGGTGGAGCTGTACCCAAGTATATTGCGTCATATTTCGCGACAGTAACAATTTGTAATAACACTTGACAGAGATTCTCTATAACACAACACTTGTAGTATAAATTTAGAAATGGATACAAAATATATGTCTTCATCGTTTATAACTTGATTCTGCTAATAGGTAATTGATCACGTTTCGTATTGAAAAGTAAATTAACAAAAATACCGAACTCTCCGAAAATTCAAAACGGAAAGTACGTTATCAAATGGCAAGATCAAAATTTCAAACACATCAAACGAATGGAAAACAAATGTCATATTCCTAACTTAGTGCAGGCATTTTCTTATGTAGACAATGGTGGAATAATCCTGGTTTTATAGCTAGCTAAAATTCTCAATTGTATGACAGTCGTAAACGGCACTATCACCACAACTGGTAACAACATGATAGTTAATGGTCATTGTCTCGTTTAAAAGTATATAAAACGCAACGTTCTGTCCTCGAAAATAATGATTGCACTAGCAGTAATGCGTACCTTTAACAGCACACACGAAGAAGTAACCTGGTATTTTATTAGTTATAGTCCAATTCACAAATTTTTAAATTTGGTATCCATGCTGAGTTTATTTACGACTAATGGTTGGATGCAACTGCTGGTGGAGATTTCATTCCCGAGGACATTATCGTCAGCCTTGTATTCATAACTAATGAGTATATAATAGATTGTTATTGCAGCTTCTCACAGTGTATTTAGAACAATGAATTAATCAAATGCTTCTTTTTATTCTAAACATGACGATGATGTGTAAATAATATATATTATATACACAATTGATTAAGTTCAAACACATTGCATGTGTAATTACTGTATGTGAAGTTATTATTGATAGTTATGTGACTGGGTTTTTTTTTATTTCTAGTACTCGTTTTGTTGAAGAACAAACAGTTTCTACAACATTACAAAGTAGACAACTCAGCCAAAATAGTCTGGATTATCTTGCCTCAAAACCTGTTCACACTAAACAGAATGGTATATCCTCCGTACGGTACTATGAAGTAGGAGATGGTAAACCATTGGCTGTTGAATACTACACTGTTAATCCATTGAATGCAGAAAAACTTCTCTATCAACCAGAAGGCCAACTTGTACAGCCTAGTGATGAGCGAGATAACATAGAACAGACTATAGCCTACCCAACAAGTGAAATAGAGGCTAGTTCTGACGATTCATCTTATCAGGTGGATATATCTACACAAACACGAGATATTCCTTCTAATGTTTCTAATGAGTATTCAATAACAGCGTTAGTTGAGAATAATCCTGTAACGATTATTGAACATATTCAAAATAAAGTAATCAGTTCAAGTTCATGTACACAAACTTTCCAAGCGGAAACTCAGGCTACTCAGACTTTTCAATCTGAATCTCAATGTACACAAACTGTTCCTATAGAAGCACAGTCTACTCAAACAATACAGATAGAAACACAACCTGAAAAGAAACCCGAACCAACAGTAACAACAACAAACACTCAAACACCCTATTCAGTTTCATATCCATCAGATTCAGACCGTATAAAATCATCGGACAATTATCAACACGAAAACCAATATGAACAATGGATGGATTACTATCACGGCCCACATCAGGAATATCCTTACATGGAACCTTATCCGGCTGATATGATGCCTTTTATGTACCCAACAGACGAAGCATATCCATATTATTACGATCACGATGTGTATTCAGTAGCATCTTCGGAATCGGAAAAACCTGTGAAGAAACGTAGAGAAAAAGTAGAAAAAACTAAAATTATTGAAAAGTATATCGTTATACAGCCACCTCCTCCCGTACAAACTATCGTGCGAGGAGATAATACTCAAAAGGTTGAAACCAATGTGACTAAATCATCCGCTGTTGATGTATATAAATCTAACAAGTACAAAGATTATTTCGGACAGTTTTCAAATAATGAGATTTCTCTTTCACGAATGAATGCAAAGAATCAATCAAAAGCCAATGGCGGACCTCGATCATCAGCAAATCAAGGACAAAATAAATCAAAATCTAGCGGTATGAAACATGGAAAAGCTCTAATTTCAGAAAAGGACTTGCATAGGATATGGAATACAAGACACCAAACTCGTCAACATGGATCTAATGGGTCCATTAAGTTAGAAGTACCACCTGACTACTTAAAACAAGTTCGATATGACACTAATGTGCAAGAAATTCCACCAGCCGATTACGATACAAATGAATCAAATATCTTCTCTGGTGAAAACGAAACTGGTGTTCTTCAGAGATATCTAAAAGATTTAAGTGACCACTCTGAACAAACAAACGTTAAGAATGGAGGACTATTAAATCAATCATCGCAGAGCCAGCCGAACAGCGGAAGCACCCGGTTTTCTGGGATTATTTCTCATATGGGCTCTTACAGACCTGATGCTGATACTATGATGCACAGAAATCAGAGACTACAACCACAAGTTGTAGATATTTTACCTGATGATGTACCTATGAGACCAGACGAACTGCATCGTTCTACAATGTATCCTAGCTAGTTTTCATGTACATGTATTAGAATTTTTACATTAAAGTCATATATGTCCGATATATATAAATACAATAATGTTTGTTTTAATATGATATGGCAGTAAAATTCAAATACATAAAGTTTCCAAACATAAAAATTCCCCAATTTAGAGTTGTTTTATTAATGGGTTACAAATATTGACCCGGGTCAATTGGCGTATAGGACATTATCGATCAGCCGGGTTTTTTTTTGTGACGTTATAATTTATAACATTTAATGCCATAGTGAATTCCGGGAACAGTAGTTTACAAAAAATCGGATGCATGCCAAACAGCAATTTGAATTTTTCAGCTAATCAAACAAAACATAATCCAGTTAAAGAAAGAAAACTCCTGATGAATTACTACTGGTAGAATAAAATAAGTTTTAATGATATGATAATAATGTGTCTTCACCGAGACAATATTGGTCCTATATGGATCAAGCATACATGTAACTGTGGAAAATTCGTTTTTCACTTTTGAAAATAATATGGGCTTGCACCAGTTTTGATACAAGCGTCTCTGAATATTAAAGACAAACTAAAAGCCTACCATATTAAATCATAAGCAGTCTTAGAAGGGTTTATCTTCATTTTAATATGCACTTGATCTGAAAAATGTTTTAAAGGTTCAATATTTAGTATTAGTGTTTTTGTGATGGTAAATCGATACTTTGATAAATTTCACGTCCTAAGACAATTCCTTATTTGCTATTTTTCACTGAGTTTTAAAATCAAATTTCAGGGCAAAATCTTTTAACGAGTTTAGATGTTTACAGTCTGAAATGGTAGAAATACTGGTACAATGTATATATGAACGAAACCAACTTTGATATTTATCAGTTATGGGCTTGGTCAATATGTTAAATATGAACCTGTTCATATTGAACGGGGACAAAGTCTGAGGTTTGATAGAATATAACATGTCAATATATAACGTATATAGCCTAGGTGGTTAAATAATGAAGCATCGATACAGTTTTCACTAATAAGAAACCAACCATAATATACTAATTATAACAAAATCAAATATAAAAAGGAAACCTTTTTGCAGGGGGAAATTGAAAATAAATCCTTACATTTCACAATGAAATCCGTATTAAGTTTTGTACCTAATTGTTATAATTATGTTTTGGTGATGTAAAAACTTATAACACGGTTATATCGTCGTGGTTGAAATAGAGTAAAACATTTGCTGATTTATTCATATACACAGCACTTTACATTCGTATTTCTATTATTCCGTATATCAAAATACATGATTTAAATCCGTATGTTAAATTACGTTGCTTTAAATTTGTATGTACAAGCCATGAATGTATGTCAAAATATATACTTATTATACATTTACATAGAACAGCGATGAGGTTTGATTCCCAATGAAACAACTCACAAAAAGACATCAAATAACGTACATGTAGATGTAAGCAACTATAGGTCATCATACGGCCGTCAACAACAAGAAACCATTTCACTTTTAACTTGCACTTAACCCAATGAAAAGTCATTTGACGATTTATGTTTTACATTTTTTATATTGCATTAAACTTCACCATTTAGTTTAGTTTTATGTTCAAAAGTTTTACAGGATAGAATACATCTCCCCTAACCCGTTAGAAGCTTGACAGCAGGTGGTTATTTTCGTACTGTCATGATGTTACTGATGGATTTTGTCCTGATGTCTGGGTCATTTTAAATCAAAGCACTAAATTGTGTAAAGAGCTAGGGCTACAATAAAACGCGTATATATCAAGGGCTACCTTTTATGGTATGTTTGGCTTGTTGTTATTTCACTTTTTAACGCATGTAGATTTCCAAAATGTGGTTTCGAACACTTCCGCGGAAATAAATTGCATAATGACGATGCATAAAGAATTTAGATGTGGTATGATTAGAGACTGATCATGCATACCAGTAGTTTTTTTTTAATTGCGCCTGCTGCGCGTTTCGTATACAAAAGACTCATCAGTGACGTTTGAATAAAAAACAAGTTAAGAAGGCCAAATAAAGTACGAAGTTGAAGAGCATTGAGAACCAATCAAAATAATTATCATCTATTATCAGAATTCAAATGAAATAGATGTTAGTAACTAAAGTCAATAATACATGTCGGTATCATGTTCTGAAACTTTTATATCAAAATAGTGCAAATATTATCCTTGAAACAATAATATAATCATTAGTCTATTATGCAGGTGATCATATTAGAAACATTTATGCGCAACAACTTTGTTTATCAAATAAATGAATCATAATTTGAAAAAAAAGATGTATGCTTTTATTACATAAATTTGAAAATATATGAATATTATCTACGTGTATGGTTGTAAATACAGTCCTGATCAGTTCTAATCTCTCTCCACATCTGTCAGAAAGTTTGTTAAAGCTAAGGTCTTCCAGAGAAATGTTCAAGTTAAGACGGTTCAAGGGAAGAATCGTTAACACATGTATAGGATGGAACACATTGTGTTAGAGACTGTTCTGAAGGTCACAGGGCCATTCTAGATACTGTTTCAAAACAGTTCGATCGTCACATGTGTTAAGAAAGGTTATATTTGATTACAACTGTATATTACATGTTTCTGGTTTGTTTGTATTTTTTTTAATAATAGGAAGTTATATTAACATTTAAATTCACTTATCATGTAATTAAGAAGTTTGTATTTCAAATTTTATATAACACGCGTTTATCTTTCAAACGGAAATAAATAGCTATTTTTAAACGATGAAAATTTCGAAGTGATATTTCTCTAAAGACGATGGGTGAGTGAAAACGACAAATGATTTAAGTGTTACGCATTTTTTTCTACTGTAAATTCAGAAATTATTGCGTGCATTTATTATTGCGTTTTTGTTATTATAGACTTCAATGCGCTTTTAATTTTTACGATTTTGAGAAAAATCCAATTTAAAAAAAATGTGAAAATCACAAAAAATACTCCGAGGGAAATTCATAACGGAGAGTCCCTAGTCAAATGGCAAAATCAATTGACACATCGAACGAATGGACAACAATTAAGTTATATAAAATATTTCAAAATGCAAGTTTAAATTATTTCGTTTTTAACTCTTTCGCATTTTTCGCAATAATAAATACCTCGCGATAATTTCTAGTTTTACAGTACCTTTTTAAAAGAATAACTTCTGAAAATTTTAAGTGTGTGTGTGAGCTTTTTTTGTTTGCATATTATATATTATTACATATATTCAAAACCCGATATATATATAGATAATCGTTGATCATCTCAACGATATTGATTTTATCGCTTAAGTTGGTACGGCCGGCGAGAGAGAGAAAAGAAAACGAGTTGAGATGGCCAATGGTAATCCATTTAGCGCTATTTCACCTATCACGACGTTGTTAATTTCATTGGCAACGGACACTTGCTCCCTTAGTTTCTAGGGATAATTTTTGATATCACTCTACTGTGCTAAGATTGGAAATTGTCAGTCAGTAAGATTAAGGAAAAAATCCGTAAAATAGCAACTGTACTATATCCTCATGTACTGGAGATCAAAAGAAAATAAATAGGATGTATACTATCATCGAGATTGGAAGAAACAATAGAAAAACTATTTCCCTTATCAATAAAGATAATGTAGAACGGAATCAATTTCAGTCATTTACTGATCATTAGATATGTAAATTCCACAAAACTTTCCATACAAATTTGTTGACTTTAATTGTAATTCAAATATTTGTACAATGCTTTAATAAGTGAGCTTGTTGTGGCGGAATATGTTTTGCATAAATAAATTCGCAGATCTTAACTTTTACAGCAAAAATTGTTTTCTGAAATCATAATTACTCTGTTTTCTGAAATCATTACTGCTATGTTTTTCATTGTTGAATCATGAGTAAAATTAATTCTCGCAAAATTGTCTGAATTTTAATTTGAAGCTCATTGGCGATCATACGACATCTTCGTATTTTTTGTGTTAAAAATAGTGGTTAAGGACAAAATCATAACAATACTTTTATATTACACAAATTTCCTGCATTGAATTCTTGTTTTACAGATTTTAGCAACATGAAAATCATTGTCGGATGCCTTCTTGCTGTTTTTATACTTGCTTTGGTAGTTATAAAAATTATGACAGACTGTTCATTATGGCGACGGAGAATTAAAACCGATGATTCTGTCAATTGTCAAAAATTAGCGCTGAATCCATTATGTATCGAACAGTGTCGCAATCAGTCGACAGTCAGAAGTGTGAAAATAAGTGATCAGCGTATCAATGTAGAGCATATTCTTGAGTTCCCAACACGTGAGATGGAACACTCCACTTATGTATATCATCTCGTAGATAAATTCACACAGACCCGTGAAATTTCTTCTAATGAATATTCAATAACAATTACAGACAACATTGAAAAGAATACAAACTCTACTTTTGAAAACGAGACTCAGTATACGCGTAATTTTCAATTTGCATGTCAATCTACACAAACTGCTACCATAGATATACAGTATACTAGTACCCAAGCAATGCTGGAAGAAACACAATCTGAAAAGAAGCCTGAACTAACAGTAACAGAAATTAACATGCAATCACCCTATTCAGGTTCATCAGAGTTTAGCTCGAGATATTACAAACAAAAAAGGGAATATGAACGGATGGATTACTATTCCCGGTTTAAAAAAGAAGATCCATATATGGCACGATATCAGGTAAATATAAAGCCATACATTTTCCCACAAGGCGCAGAATACTCATATTGTTATAACCCATACATTCATTCGATACCTATCGTGAAACAAAATCAAAAAGCGGAAATAAATGTTAAAAATGACGAGAACGGAGTAAATGAAACTATGGAACAGCATATCACAACACAGCAACCTCTTCTGGTACATACTAGCGTGCAGGAAGATCAAATGCAATATGTTGAGACGAACGCAACTTTGTCGTCCTCTATTGATAAACATAAATCAAACAGGTTCAGCAAATATGTCGGACAATTTGCAAATACAAAGATGTCATTGTCTCAAATTGAAAAATCGACAATCATAAATGGACCGCATTCATCATTAAAAATGAGACACAATATATCTGCATTTAGTAATCAGACACACAAAACAACTAAGTTCTCAGAAAAGGACTTGAACAGAATATGGATGAAAATACATCAAAGTCCGCCACATGGGTCAACAGATACGACTAAGTTTAATCAATATTGGTTTAATTCATACTGCCGACAGAAAAACATTCCACTGACAGATTATAATATAAACTTTTCAAAACTCATCACTGATGATAATGATTATGCTGTCCTTGATGGGTATTTTGAAGAAGGTAGCAACAACGCTGAACAAACAAACGTAACAGATGAGAGTCTTTTACATCAAATATCACACAAACAAGTGCCAAATAGAAGTTCTCATGTTTCAGAATTTATTTCCTTAATGTCGTCTTCCATGCCTTATTCCTCTACTATCAGACAAAGACACAAGGGACTTCGTCCTAAGTTGTAAATACTTTATAAATAATTTATTTATAAGACCAATTGAAATTTATCGATAAGCAAGGTATCAACACTTATCCGGAGAAAATATTTATATGCAATAAAGAAACCAAATAGGAGGAAGAATAGTCAAACGAATTCCAAATGTTATCGTAAAAATATGATTTAGAAATGTGTCTCAACATGAAATGAATTTGTTATTTGAAATTGATGCGCGACTCGGATTTTAATACTAGTACTAAAACAGCATATTACTTGATTAAAGAGAGACAAATCTTAATAATAACACCAGTCGAATTAAGCTGTAATTTAGGTCCTTTTCGATTTAATACACTTGTTTAAACATTTGTCTAGGTATTGTTTTTTGTCTCCGTCAAATAGGTTGATCACAAGCTTCACTTAACGTCCATGTATTGTAAAAAAATGTGCGTAAGGTGCACTCAAATTGATTGTTATTTACCAACTTCATCAAATTTAGGATTTTTTCAATAGCCAAAGGATTGTGTCTGCAATTGGTTGTTTTTATCCCTAAAATATTTGAAATGTCAGAATAAATGTCGCAGTTGACATTCAAGTTAATTGTGGTTTAGCTTTATTTTCGAATTGGCTTATCGAATACTAAGAGACATGACATATCAATCTAATTATGTTAAGATATTGTTCCGGTAATTTTATATTTATTCTTTTGCACTAGTTGTCCTTTTTGGTTGATACGTTCTTTGGAAACGTTTTTGATGTGTGTAAATTTCGGCCTCGAGCATCACGGAAGAAACAGTTATTTCGAATTGCGCATTTAGTGTAGTAAAAATGAATACCGTTAATCAGTGTAAAAGAGTGACGAAAGATACCAAAGGGACAGTCAAACTCAGAAATCTAAAATAAACTGACAGCGCCATGGCTAAAAATGAAAAAGACAAACAGACAAACAATAGTACATATGACACAACATAGAAAACTAAAGAATAAACAACACGTACCCCACCAAAAACTAGGGGTGATCTCTGGAAGGGTAAGCAGATCCTGCTCCACATGTGGTACCCGTCGTGTTGCTGTAAATGGTAATTTAAATTCTGAAAAGTTCATAGTGAACTGAGTTAACAGTGCCTGAAAAAAAAACAGTATTACAAAAATATAAAGCGAAAGTAAGTTAAAGAATTGCAAAAATACAAAGCGAAAGTAAGTTAAAGTATTACAAAAATACAAAGCGAAAGTAAGTTAAAGAAAGGGAGTTCCGTAAAATGATTAAACGATTTAAAGTTATCAATCAACATAACGAGTGAAAGACAATTTGATTATTCCTGTATTAGTACAGACATTTTTCGAAGAAACTGGTGGGTTAAACTTGGTTCAACAGCTTGCTAAACCTCCCAGTTGAATAATTTTGTTTTATTGGCAAAGATTTGCAATCTGAACACGCGTTATAAGTTTATTGGACAATACGTGGGATCCAGCAGCTAAAACTGTGTATTTTTTTTATCGTGTTGAAGGCCTCACTGTGATACATATCGGCAATACAATCTGTTCCCTGGCTTATTATGTTTGTGGTGTTTTTTTATGTGCATGTACGGACATTGTGTCATGGATAGATACCCAATATCCTCTATTTTACTATGAAACATACACCACAACTAACTATAAAAAAAATGAAACATATACAAAATTTTAATAAAAGCGTTAACACAAAATTAATAATACCAGGTATCTAAATTTATTATTTGTCCTGGAAATTCTTTCAGGTATAGTGAAAAACATTTTGCCAGTCTATAGATGACCACGGTATCCATAATTCGATATTGCAAGATTTCCTTGGATGATATGGTTATTTATTCATTGATGCAAATTTCTTTCTTTTGACATCTATAAAAGAAACAAACTTAGGTATTTTCAGTACGATATTGCTATTACTGTTAGCTGATCTAATAGATTCAATGCATATGTGTATACAATTAGTTTGTCTTCCGTGATTAATGACAATTGCAATGCCAATTAAAATCATTGTTGACATTTAGTGTAAAACTGTGTGACCGTTCGTCAGATAGACACGAAATGACGAAAGTCTAAAAATATTACATATTGTCAAGTCTGGTTTGTTCGTTGAAATTGTGCCAAATTAACGTAAAACCAGGCAAACTATTCACTTTCATCGACACCATTGTAACAATGTCCGATAAAAAGGACAACTGCTGCATTTGACGTTATTGTTCATCGAAAGATGCCCGTACCAAGTACCTGCCAGGAATATGGCAGTTGTGTTTCCAATCTCTCTCTCTCAAAGAGGCAGTTGTTACTTGCAGTAACAGTTTTTTTTCAATCTGTCTCTTTCTCTCACTCCATGTCTCTCTCTCTCACGGAAACAGTTGTTACTGAGCGTACTGTCGATTTGTTACTTGGCGTCAAAATCTATTTGCTAATTTATCGACTATCTTGTGTGCAGTAGTTTATGTATATAAATAGGCACATTTTTACTTTTTAAAGTATTCTTTAAGCGTACATGTGTTCTGCCATAGAACCAAATCTTATTCTGACATGTCAGAGGGTCCTGATGGGGTTTATTAAAAACATAATGATTGACAAAATGTGCAGAAAGATGGTCAAAATTATAAAGGAGAGAGAAAAATAGGATTGAATAATTAAGAATGCACAAAGGTCAATAAGTAGATTTATAGGCATAAAAAGAGAAAAAAAAAGAGGAAAAAGCCTTTAAAAAAAGAAGAATACAGAAATGAAGGAACTCCCATCCAGATATTCATGTCAATCATAACTGGATTGATTACATAATATTGATCAATGACTTAAAACATCGTGTCAGTCTAATTTTGAACCATTTATAAACCTCAATATGAATACAAATGGTAATGGTAAACCAGGAATATCGCAGAAAATGCACATTAGTAATTAAAATACCATTACATCAATAATTATAACCTTTAAACATGTAAATTAATCATTCGCATGCGGTTATGGTTTACATATAACAATAAAAGAAAATATAAATAATACAGTTTAAGAGGAAATAATCCTTATTCGAACGTAAATTTATCAGAAATGAAATAAAAAATATGTAGGTTTAGAATATAAAAAGTTGACATTTTTGACAAATGCCATCTGATAAATGCACACGTTCAACAAGTTGCTAAATGAAGGACGAAAGATACCAGAGGGACAGTCAAACAAATAAAATCGAAAATAAACTGACAACGACATGGCTAAAGTTGTAATACTTGTATTTGTAAGGAAATAAACTGACCTTTTTTCCATCAAAAAAGTCTATATTCCAGTGCAATATAAAATATAGAACATTTCTGTCATTAAAGAGTACGTCAAACAAATGCACCTCAGGCATAGATTACCTTAGCTGTATTTGGCAAAACTTTTAGGAAATTTGGTCCTCAATGCTCTTCAACTTTGTAATTTATTTGGCCTTTTTAACTTTTTTGGATTCGAGCGTCACTGATGAGTCTTTTGTAGACGAAACGCGCGTCTGGCGTATATACTAAATTTGGTCCTGATATCTATGATGAGTTTATTGTATTAAAAACGGTTATCGATCCAAACATACCAAAGAACACAGCCATACCGATTTTGCATCGTCCCATTCTCTTTCGAGATTTCCTCGATGTCCATCAATTACAATTTTAAAGAGTAATCAAAGATACACAATCCAAATTCATCGATAAACCAAATTACTATTTAGTAAGTCGTTTTAAAATCTAGACAACAATTTTCTAACAACAATTATGGAACTTGTAGCTGCATTCCAAAATGTCTGAATAAAACGACATGAAACACAATAGCAGGATTAAAATTTGCAAGCCCAGCAAAATAGCGTTATAGCGGCAGGTGTTTATAAAACTCCAACCTCGTCAAACTCTACGATAATTGTTATGAATACTACAGCCAGTTAGTACTGATGCAAACGGTTGAATCTTTAGTGTTTTAGCGCTCTTCTCATCACTTGGCGTCGGTCGTCCGTCATCGTCGTCGTCTCACAATTTGAACTTCTTTCTTCTAGAGAACAACTGAATGGAATGAAACCAAATGTTTCTTATGGGATACTGACGAAGTGTTGTTACCTCTTTGAAGCCAGTCCATCCTTCAAGATAGCCGCTATTGGGGGACTTAGTTTAACATAGGATCCTACGGATACTACATACAAAAATCTTCTCTTAGAGAACCATTTGATGGAATGAAACTAAACACGGCATAAATGATCTTTATGAAGTGTTGACCAATTGATGTTACTTTGAAGCCGATTCATGATCCAAAATGACCGCCAGCGGGGAACTAAGCTTAACATGGGAACCTATGGGAAATACAAACAAATGTCTTCTCCTAGGGAAAAACTAGAGGGAATGAAACCAAACATATTTTAGCATGAATGTTTCTCATGAGATACCAACCAAGTGTTGTTACTTTAAAGCCGAACCATCATCCAAGATGACAGCTAGAAGGAGACTTGGTTTAAGATAGGACCATAGGGGAAAGACATACAAATGTCTTCTTTTTGAAAACTACTGAATGTAATGAATCCAAACATGGCATCAATGATTTTTATTAAGTTACAGGGCGAATATTTAACCAAAGCTAGCCTAAATCAATTTTTGGATAACTGTTATGTTTTTTTTATCTATTTTTATATGATTTCGAAAACCAAAGTCAGGTGAGCGACACAGGCTCTTGATAGCCTCTAATTTAAATTCTTAAACATGCAACAATTTTAACCAAATAGAATTCAATTTAACCTACCTCGATGTGCTCGTTTCAATTTCTTGATGATGTGGCATTGATTTTCGGTCAAATTTAGCCAAAAAACACGAAAATTTTGTATATTCTGATTCGCCTCCAATCATACAGTATTTATAGTAGTAAAAGCTGCCGTTACTTACCTAGAATGCGAATAATCACGAGTTTGTCTTAACTAGCACGATTAAAATGTAGCTCAGTGTGTCGATGAAACTTCATTTAAAATTTTGATGGGTTAAATTAATCGTAAGTTATACTCAATGGTTCATGACTTACGACTTTTTTCACATTTTAGATGTTGTTTTTTTTTTGTTTGTGGAAATATACGTGTGGGTTTTTGGTAAATATATTATTCAAGGTTTTATATATATGACCGATATGTTACGAAGTATGAAATGGTTTGTCATCATGTATGACAGAAAATCGTTTTAACGACAGATAACTTATAACTTTACGGAAGGCTCGTACGTTTCAGAGTATTTTTTGTTAATTATGAGAAAAATATACCAAAAGTATTTGAGAATTTCCGTTTATTGTTTTTAGGTGGCCGAATGAATTATAAGCTAACCACAGTTGAAGTGTCATTAAACGCAAGTAAGTATCTATATATTTGCGTTGAAAACAAATTAATAGTACACATTAAACATGTTAATTGTAAGTTAAACTTTTTTTCTGAAAACATGAACCGGATTGTACACACATTTACTTGGAAACGTAATTATGAGGCTTAACTTCAGATTCCAAAAATACATAACTATTCAGTTTCATTTAATATTTGACAACATTCAAAAGAAAACGGATTTTTTTTTAAATATAAAAAATATATAGACCTGACACGTTTTTTGATTGAGTTAAGTCTGCCAATTGATATTTTATCGTATGTTTTTCTTTGTTGTGATGTTATGCTATTGTTTCAGAAAAAGGGAGAAGGTTTGGATCCATTAAAACGTTTAATCCCGCTGCAAATGTTTGCACCTGTCCTAAGTCAGGAATCTGATGTACAGTAGTTGTCGTTTGTTTATGTAATATATACGTGTTTCTCGTTTTGTTTATATAGATTAGACCGTTGGTTTTCCCGTTTGAATGGTTTTACACTAGTAATTTTGGGGCCCTTTATAGCTTGTTGTTCGGTGTGAGTCAAGGCTCCGTGTTGAAGGCCGTACCTTAACCTATAATGGTTTACTTTTTAAATTGTTATTTGTATGGAGAGTTGTCTCATTGGCACTCACACCACATCTTCCTATATCTACTGACAAGTTTATATACAAGCTAACCACAGTTGAAGTGTCATTAAACGCAAGTAAGTATCTATATATTTGCGTTGAAAACAAATTAATAGTACACATTAAACATGTTAATTGTAAGTTAAACTTTTTTTCTGAAAACATGAACCGGATTGTACACACATTTACTTGGAAACGTAATTATGAGGCTTAACTTCAGATTCCAAAAATACATAACTATTCAGTTTCATTTAATATTTGACAACATTCAAAAGAAAACGGATTTTTTTTTAAATATAAAAAATATATAGACCTGACACGTTTTTTGATTGAGTTAAGTCTGCCAATTGATATTTTATCGTATGTTTTTCTTTGTTGTGATGTTATGCTATTGTTTCAGAAAAAGGGAGAAGGTTTGGATCCATTAAAACGTTTAATCCCGCTGCAAATGTTTGCACCTGTCCTAAGTCAGGAATCTGATGTACAGTAGTTGTCGTTTGTTTATGTAATATATACGTGTTTCTCGTTTTGTTTATATAGATTAGACCGTTGGTTTTCCCGTTTGAATGGTTTTACACTAGTAATTTTGGGGCCCTTTATAGCTTGTTGTTCGGTGTGAGTCAAGGCTCCGTGTTGAAGGCCGTACCTTAACCTATAATGGTTTACTTTTTAAATTGTTATTTGTATGGAGAGTTGTCTCATTGGCACTCACACCACATCTTCCTATATCTACTGACAAGTTTATATTTGTACACAAATTCAATATTTTGTAGATTTGTTAATCATACAAAATGGTAAAAATTGAGCTGTAAAGTTCCTGTTAATGAACTAGCAAAGCGTGACCATTTCTGACTATGACAATTGTCAGATACTGGTGGTCATATGTGAATTGTCTGAATATACATTTTAAAGATATTCTTCTCTAAACAAAAATAATTTATTCCACCCTGTTTTGTAAGGGTTCAACCTAGTGGCGTATCCTGAAATTTAGAGGCACACAGACTGCCAAATAGTAGGTCCGTTCCAGTCATGCTTTAGTGATTCCCTATGTAATCAACCATTTTTCCCAGAAAAAGGGGAGGCGGGCCCCTCTGCCCACCCCTAAATCTGTCACTGTAACCAGGGATCAGTCCTTTGGATCACATTACTTCACTCAGTACCACTGTATCAAGTAAGTGTAATACTCATTTTGTCGAAGAAAAAACTCGTAGCAAGCTACAAAACGCCCAGACATAACAAATATATAACAATTCAACCAAGAAAGTTTATGCACACAAAAAATAAACGAAAAACAGATTTGTTATATGGCAATAAATTACAAAATTAAACGCTCCTAAATTGAGACAGGCACATACAGAATTTGGAGGTGTTTTCTTCAATAACATTCAATGTTCTCTGAATATGACAACTGTTCTGAAGTACGCAATATCTTATATTAATTAATGATAGTATATCGATTATACGACAGAGAACTTGCCACTACAATAAAGGCTAGTTTTTTAAAAGAAAGATATACCAAACTTTTAAAGAATTTCATTTTATTTTTCCTAAGGTGGCTGAATAATTTTTACGTTAACCACATTTTAAGTGTCTTTAAAAATCATATAAACATTTAATTTGAGTTTTAAAACCAAATTAATAGCACAAATAAATGTAATCAAAACTTGTTTCAGATAATACGAACAGGGGTCTTTAAACCGTTACTTGGCAATGGTATTCAATTATACTTGACTACTGATGCCCAAAAATGTATATTTAGTTTATTTAATATTTTAATACAAACAAAGGATAATATATCAATTATTTTGTTTATATTAATTTTCTAAAAGTACCACTTAGATCAAACACAGTAATAGATACAACAAAACTAAATTCTAAGTAGATTTATTAAACATACACAATGCTGAAAATTAAACTGACATTTGTTGGTGTTCTCTAAGAACGAACCGATAAAAGCTCTAAGTTCTGTATATCAACTGGAAGGTACTATCGGTCATATGAGAAATGTCAAAACATATAGATTTCAAAAAAAAAATCTTTCTTTCAGTGTGAAACATTTTACTTAGAAATTTAAAAAAAAACTACTATTGTTTAAACTACGGAGAATCTGTCACTACAATAAAGGCTTGGTTTGATTTTAAGACTTTCAATTACTAGGAAAACAAAACTTCTTTCAATAAAACATAAAAAAAGGATAAACAAACCCTTTACTGCTTAACTGCAGAATTACAAAAATGTATGCAAGATTTATTTAATATTTGACTACACACAGAAGGATAAAAGTACAACAGTCAATCACATGTTCTATATCTACATTCTAAGTAAGTAAATTCATTTTGTTGAAAGTACAAGATGCTGAAAATATGGCTGAAAAGTTCATTTGAGTTATTCTTTCAAACACAATATCCAAAGATAAACACTTAAGGAGGCTAGCGGGTATAAGATTTTCAGAAAAGAATAAAACATTCATTTTTCATTACACATTTTATTTATTACCTTTAGTAGTTGTTAGTTTATCATATGATACAAAAATCATTCCAAAAAATCAATTCGTTTTGGCCCCAGGTGACTTTTAAAATGTAGATATCATTGAAAAAGCTCCAAATTATACCCCTTTGATGCATAAATGCCATTTTTGGCATTAGAATTGAAGTTTCTTTTTTAACTCATCGGTGACCTTTATTGTTTATTGTTGTTTTCGAATAAGCTGTACACAAATTAAATAATTGTAAAAGTTAAGCGATTTCTGTAATTGAGTTCTTTTTTTTATTTCGATGTTACCGCTATTTCTCCTATTTGTTCAACAGAAAAAAAGGACATTAACAAAAATCTATGATTCTTTCGAAGGCAGATTGTGAGCGTAAATGAACGGTGACCCCATTTTTTATTTCATTTTTCTATTAAGTATAAGATAAAGTTCATTTATAGAAAAATATAGAGAAATCCCATATTAGATATAAAAAAAAATGATTTAGACCCGCCAGCCCCCTTGAGTGTTTCTGTTGTGTCGTTGTTTTCCTCTTGCAGTTGATGTGTTTCCCTCGTTTTCAGTTTGTAACAAGGATTTGTTTTCTCTCTATCGATTTATGACTTTTGAACAGCGGTATACTATTGTTGCCTTTATAGATTTTAAAAAGGAGAATATGTTTTTCTTTGGTATTAAACAAAACTTTATAAAAGATACTACTATCCCTTAAAAGACGTAAAACCTGTCACTTCAATAAAAGCTTGATTTGTTTTTAAGAAAACTTTTAATTACTAGTAAAACATACTTTTATTTTTTCAATTATTTCCTTTACTTGTTTTAAGGTGGCCCACTCATTGGTAAATTAACCACACTTTTAAGTATGATCATAAAAATCAAATAATCATTTATATATATTTTTTTTGAAACAAATAAATAGCGAAAATCAAACGCAATACAATACGAATAGTGATAAACAAATAGTATGTGGACATGTTATTACCATATGCTTTACTGCAGATTAAAAAAAAATTTAGATATCTTGTTTCGTTTAATATTTGACTTAACACAAATAAGATATGATAGTAATTTTGTTTAATATAAACTTTTTGAAAAGTACAATTTAAGTCAAACACAGATGAATATCTGTACACAAATACTTTCTATCAATTTTATTAATCTTACAATATGTTGATAATTTGGCTGACAAATTTAATATGTTAGTTTTCTTTCAAAATCAATCGGTAGAGACACCAATTTCTAGTACTATCAACAGGAAGGTTTAATTTGTTATCGGTAGAAAATCCAAATATAGATTTCAATACGAAAAATCTTTCCTTCAGTATGAAAAAAAAAAATAATATAGGAATTATCTAAGATATTGAGATTCTTGAATTGTTCAGTAGTATAAGTATTATAAAAATTGGCTGCAGCTGGAAAAAGTGAATGCTGTATTCATTGTTCCGTCATGCACTTACTGTGTTTTGACTTCTCTAAACATTTTCTACGTTACATCCTGATTGTTATGGTGAAGGTTAATTCCCCGGATCACATTTCGACTTGAAGAAATTCGACCTGTTTTATTTAGTTTTGTCCATGAGAGAGAGCAGTAAACAATCTTTAAATAAAAGCAACACCATACGAAAGAATCGTTATGCATGAAGAGAGAGAGAGAGAGAGAGAGAGAGAGAGAGAGAGAGAGAGAGAGAGAGAGAGAGAGAGAGAGAGAGTAATTTGCAAGGATAGCAAGAGTTCATAAAGATACACAGAGAAACGTGGTGCGCTTATACAAATATAATTAGTGATTTCCTACAAAACGTATATTAACGTAAATCAAGATATCTGTATTTCTATTTTTACACGGGCGTGTTATTTTTGACAACACAATATATATCAATTAGTTTTATGAATCATAATCAAATCTATTTTCTTAACCTTTATTTGTTATGATTAATAATGTATTTTGTATGAAATCTACACTATAAGGCGTGGTGCCCTGCGTTTAACAAGATGTCAAACCAACGTGATCAGAGTTTTAAAAGTCAGAATGTTCAAAGAAAAAATGTTTATGATTTAATAATTATAAAAATATCAGGCTTAAATTTAGATGGAGGAGTTGACGTTTATAATTCGGTATGAATATTGAAATGCCTTTTTAATTCATAAATGCAACATTAAAAATGCAATATAGTTCAAATGAAGCAAGACTTATAAAACATAAGTTACTGAGCAAATGTGTCGCTCCAAAGTAGTCAAATCTTACATGCTACCTGTATGGGGATTGGGCTCCGATGAATCTTTTCGAACTGGCGTTTTTTCAAAAGAACTTATGATATTTTTATTTCACTTTAGTTTATTAATGTTTGATTTGTTAAAAAGAGGCTTTGTGATCTGAGGCACTTGTTAAATGAGACCTTTTAGATGTAAGGGGACTCCCAACTGCAGCACATATAGGCCCGAATATTTCAGCAATCTTAAAAATTATGTAGACATACTGAAGTAACTGCGATTTTCAACCATTATCGGAAGTATTGTTAAGCTTCTCAAAGTCTTTTTATTTAAATATCAATATATCATTTTGTGAATAAAATTATTTGAGGACTTTAATAAGTTATAAATAGTTGCAAATTAAGTTTAATACCAACTTATAATTGGTGCCATTTTACGGATGTTATAATGCGTCTTTCAAATGCAAATATAGCGCTTAGAATTCGTCAAAAACAATCTTACTTGAATTGAAATATAACCGTATAAACATATGTAATTTGTATAATTTATATCATTTTATGACGAGTGTGTGTTTGTGTGCACAATTTATGACGTTCAACATTAATTATAAAATTGATGCACTGTTTGTGGCTTTATCAAATCAAAACTGAACTTTACGAACGGAGTTACAACAAAATAAATATTTATGATTATATAATTACTTTCAGACAGTCCAAATGCAGTGAGAATCTTGTTGATGTTTTCTTGTTGCCGATGTCATGCGAAACGTATATCTTGTTAACACTAAGGTAACTTTCAGATGTTTCTACTATTGAACGGAAACACCTTGTTAAATGTCTTTCTGCTAAGTATCAATCTTATGAGTTAAACCTTTTAAACTGATTTGTGTGGTCCGCTCTTATGTTGTACGGTTATACCACTGTCCCAGGTACGTGTGATGGTTAACTTCTTCAAACAAGAACCCCCTCCACATGTATGTGCCTGTCCAAAGTAAGTAGTCTGTAATTCAGTAGTTGCTTTTAGTTGCTGTATTTGTTTTAATTTTTTTTCATATATCTGGCCGTTAGTTTTCCTTGAGTCTTGAAAATTTATGATTTGTTTAGATAATGACAAACCGAGCCATCCTATGAGCTGCATTCGACACCAATTCCCCAAATAAAATAAAAAATAACATTTATATATTACTTAAGACAATCACTGATAATGTTTCTGACTTCGGGCAGGCACACTTGTATTGCAGGGTTGATATAGGTTTCCATAGGAGTCTGATTTTTCTTAATATGATATCAGTTTCTTCTGAAAGCCTTTCAAATGATCCTCATCTAGACAAATTCAGTCATTAGATGTCAAACTAACGTGATCAGGATTTTTAAAGTAAAAATGTTTAAGGAAAAATGTCATTGATCAAATAGTTATTAAAATATCAGGTTTTTAGTTTAGATGAAGGAGTTAACGTTTATAATTCGATATTAATATGTCTTCGCAAGGTGAATAAAAAGACAGGATCACAATTTATGTAAAAAAGTCAGAAAAAACGAATAAAAAACAGTACCGAAAAGAGTGGAAAATTAAAAGGCAGGACAGAGATTACAAGAAAATAACAAAAAAAAAGCAGGACAACATTTTTCTTCCTAGCCCCCATAAATGTTATGGTAGATCCCTTAATATTAAAAACATGAACAATGCAATGTAGTTCTAATAAAGCAAGAGGTAAAGTTTAATGTGTCGCTCAAGCGTCATCAAATCCTACATGCTATCCTTATGGGATTTTTAGGGTAATGTTGCGAACTGACGTCTCATTTAAAAGGTTCTGTGACCTTTATGACTTTAGAACAATTTGACATGTTTAGCTTTTCCGATACTCAAAAGAGGTCTGGTAATCGGAGGCAATTGTTGAATGATACCTTGTGGGGCTACCCAAGTACAGTCTCTTGTGTTACAGCAATTCTAAAAGTCATATAGACATACAAAGTCACAGTACGATTTCCGAACTTTAACGGAAGATTTATTTACATTTTTCAACGTATGTACATGTTCTTAAATGTCAATATATCAACACGTACATGTATATTTTGTAAATAACATTATTGTTTTTGTTGACTTGCGACTAAATGCAATACTGACGTATGATTGGTGCCATTATACGCATTTTTATTTTTGCGTCTTTTTACGTCTTTCATATAAAAACATAACGCTTTTATTCGTCAAATACTTTCCGAATTCAATTTAAATAAAAACGTATACTCATTTTAAATTTACATAATTTAAATGTACTGACGTTCGCGTTTGTGGGCACAATTAATGACGTTCAATATCAATTATGAAATCGATGCACTTGTTTTTTGGCTTCATCAAAATTAACTTTACAATTGAAGTTACAACAAAATTAGTATTTCTGGTGATATTGTTACATTAGAATTTCCAATTGCGAATCCTGAAGATGATTTTGTGTTGCAGATGACACGCAAAACGTATCTTTTGACCTTTATTGGAAGAATTATTTATTTATTCAAAGTTTATACTTGAATGTCAATATATCAACACTTGCATGTATATTTTGCAAGTAACATTATTTGATGACTTGCAAACATCTAGAAGAAATTGAAAGTTGCAAATAAGTTCACTATCAGAGAATCCAACTATCATTTTGTCCCCAAAAAAAGTCCTGTACAAAGTAAGGAAAATGGCAGTTGTTATATTATAGTTCGTTTCTTTGAGTGTTACATTGGTGTTTGTTTTTTCGTTGTTTTCCTCTTATAGTTGATGTGTTTCCCTCGATTTTAGTTTGAAACACGGATTTGTTTTCTGTCAAGCAATTTATAACTTTCGAACAGCAGTATACTCCTGTTGCCTTTATTGCTAAATGCAAAGTAACTTTCATTTGTTTCTACTGCTAGTATTTAACGGAATTTGAATAGCCTTGTTAGATGTCTTTTCACTTAGTATCAATCTGGTGAGTTAAGCCTTTTTAAACTGACTGATTTTTATTGTTTACTCTAATGTTGTACTGTTACTTCACTGTTTTTCTACCTCGGGCATAGTTTACCTTAGCTGTATTTGGCAAAACTTTTCGGAATTTTGGTCCTCAATGCTCTTCAACTTCGTACTTTATTTGGCCTTTTAAACTTTTTTTTTTTATTCGAGCGTCACTGATGAGTCTTTTGTAGACGAATTGGGCGTCTGGCGTATATACTAAATTTAGTCCTGGTATCTATGATGAGTTTATTTAAGTAAGCGAGATGGTTGGTGCATTCAAAAAAGTCTAGCCCTGACACAATATGTATATGTATGTCCCAAATCAAGAGCATGTAACTCATTGTTTGCCTTCAGTTGCTGTATTTCATTGTTTTTATTGTTTTGTTGTAAAATCAGGTCGTTAATTTCTCGTTTGAATTGTTTTACATTTGTCATTACGGGGCCTTCTATTGCTCACTATGTAGTATGAGTTTTGCTCATTTATGAATGCCGTACGATGATCTGTATTTGTTAAATTCTGTCATTGGGATCTTTGTTGGCAATCATAATTATATTCATTTCTATTTCTATATAAACTCATCATAGATACCAGGACTAAATTTTGTATATACGACAGACGCACGTTTCTCGAATCCAAAAAAAGTTAAAAAGGTCAAATAAAGTACGAAGTTGAAGAGCAATGAAGACCAAAATTCCTAAAAGCTTTGCCAAATCCAGTTAAGGTAATCTATGCCTATTATTTCTTCGACATAATGACTTCCTGAGTAAAACATCAAACTAGATAATTATTGAAGATAAATTTGTATCACCTGGTGAAAAAATGTTAGGTGTCAAAATACTGATAACTTTTACAAAAACCCTGTCCAAATATTATTCGTACGAAACATAACATCACGGTCATTGCTGATACAATATTGAAATGCTATGTAATTCAAAATTATCCTTCAAAAAGAGAGATATATGCTATATCAATACAAGTTTTATTAGCTTATGTTGATTGTCTTACATTTCAGCAAAATATAGATATTTTAAGAAAATAATATCCTATTTCATAGTTACACAAAGATTCAAAGCATATACACTTCAATCCAGTTCAGTCTCTTTTGATATTTCATTGTAATATGTTTTTTTTATTTCTTTGTTTTACTAACAATCATTTTTATTTTCAACATTATCATTATTATGTGCAATCTTTTTTGCTACTTTTGCAAATAAAACATGTTTAATCTAAACTGAACTAAGGAATCAACCCAACTACACATAAAAGTGAAGTCAACATGCAGTCTTCAACACACATCTATATAGGATAACAACCCTACATATTCAAGAGTATAAACATTTTATTTATGTGAATAAATCATTGCAAACAGAGGAATGCAACAATAAATTACCTAATGAATTTTAAACTAACATTCATATATAACCAAAGAAAATCATTGACGACGCTTCTGACTTTGAACAAGCACATTTATATCGCAGAGATAAATGACTTTCTCTAGCACACTGTCTTTCCCCATAGTATGCCATTTGTTTAATTCTTCTTGAAGCCATTCAAATTATCATCATTCGGACAACTGTGCGATTGCTGGTCACAATCCTGGAGTCAGACTTAGTGCTGGCAGTTTACTTACGCCAACAATATACGTGCATAAATTGAGGTAAATGTTGCGTCCACCCATTAAGTCTATCCTCTCGGAATTTCCTTTGCAAGCTGACTTTATTTACGCAAAAATTAAAACACACATGAAGTAATAAGACTGCTAATTGAAGTACAAAACTTAGATTTATATTCATACAAGCAAGTCACGTGACTCCAAGATGAATGATTATCATAAGGTCTCTGTATTTCTATATGTGTTATTTGGTGAAGTGACATTGTAATACTATTCCAAAGGTATGTTTAAAGTTTCATAAATAAGACATTTCCTCATTTTTGCATTTATACTAAACGTATGTACATGTACCTTCTTTTTTGGAAATTTATATGACATGATTTAACATCTACATTGATTGTGACTTGTTGATTGTTTGACCAAAAAATAGGCCAATTAAATATAGAAATTCTATGCTAAAGGGAGAGCTTGAATTGGCCGTGAATATATGAAGAATTATTATAGTTCAAAGTTCAGGGATCTTCTGACTTCCAAACAAAAGCAAAAGAAACCATATTTATAAAGATATTAAATCAGTGCCTCTGATGAGCTTAACTGTGACCAATTCGCCGTTTCAGAATCTAATGCATCCTGGGTTATATTTTCAAAAGTGTACACCAAAACGTCCTGATTGGTTAAAAATGCCATAAACAATGGAAATTTAACCACTGACGTGACGTTATTTTCATTTTGGGGTACGAACAATGAAATTACCCATCATGCTTTAGATTCTGAAACGGCCAATTGTAGCTTGGGTTTCTCCATTGCAACACACGGGTATCTGAGCAAACCTTATTGTCTGTCAGAGCCAAACAGATAAATGGCAAAGAACCAGTCTATATCAACTGCCAATTGCTGTCACAGAGAATCTTTCATAAATCGTAGAAAATATTCAAAATTGTTTGTTTTTTTCTCACTTAGACATTTCATAATTTTACTTTTTTAATCGTTTATGGATAAAACAAATATTAAATTATTAAATGCTAATCCAGACTTTACTGTTATCACCTATTGACCAGTTTACATGCCTTGAACTCATAAAACATTCCAGCCAAAAACTATTTCTATTTTTAATCATTTTGGCCGTAATAATTCTTTATTTTTACCTGAAATAACCCTCGAAAGCATTGTTTTCTATTATATATTTATTATTCATAAATTATTGATGACATTAATCGCCTCTCAATCAGACAATCACAAATGTTTCCGTGTAATAGTGACAACCTCAGTCTGAAATGCCTCCCACGAAATTCCAAAGCTTTGTAGGGCGGGAATATGTCGTATTGTGGTCTGTGACGGACTGGAACCGCTCGTGATGTCATCAATATTTAATTTAAATTACAGTGTCTAAATTGTCAATAAGTTATTCGAGAGATTACATAACGGAATATACACTTTCAAATAACAGGTAATCAAATTACTGAGCATCTAGTTAGATAATTAGAAGTTAATACTAGTATGTAAAGATAACTAGACGTTAATGTTTGCATGTAATGATAATTACCAGATAATGTTTGTATGTAAATAGTTTTGTTTATATTATGCATACGAGAATAGGGCGAATAAATCAGCGACAAATGTTTTCTTTAATTTCTTGACGATTTGTTTTTCCTGAGATGTATGTTTTGGAAACTTTATACGAGACAACCTAACCGTTATTTTGAATTATTTTTCGTTCATACTTGAACATGAAATTTAGTTTTGTTTTTCATTTAGTTTTCGTGGGGTGTCTGTCTTATTGAAATATATTCAGATTTCAGTTTGAGAACTTAATATTGTTTGTATACACTTCAACAGCTTACGAATTCAATAAAAAAAAGTGTCTATAATAATGATTGTCGATGAGACAAAACCAGAGACAAAATCATGTAAATGTTATCAACTATCGGTCAAGGTAATGTCATCAACAATATTTTAAACTCATTGCTTATAATATATTTAATGTTCGATTATAGTTTAGGCTTAAAATCCACTAGGAAATATTATGGTGTTTAAATTCCTAACAGGGGAAACGTTATCTGAATTAACAGCTATCTTTATGGACATGTTGCATACGTGCTGTTTATATAATTAATACTAAATTAAAACTTTACATATTCACATAATGTATCTTAAAGAAATTAAGCAAGGCGTTGGCTTTTTTTGGTAACATCATAAACAATGTACAGCATAAAGAAGGATACTTAAAGAACAATAAATTTCAAAACTTGATTAAAAATTCGAGAATTTGATGTTTCGTCAATATGGATAAGCAGGGTTTTGTTTGAATTGATCTTAAGTTTGTTAATTTGGTGTTTATAAGGAGGGTAATTCAGGAGAGAAATTACGTTCTTATTCCTAATTTCTATCGTTCTGTACCATGTCAGGAATATGATAGTTGTTATCCATTAGTTTGAGCTTTTAATTTTGCCATTTGCTTAGAGACTTTCCGTTTTGAATTTTCCTCGGAGTGCAATAGTGTTGTCATTTTACTTTTTTTATTACTTTTTATTATAAATCGCATACGAACTAATGCCGAACTATCATGCAAAAGCACTACAAACCAGATACTTGAAAAATACTTGGATAGCAAGATGAAGTTTAAAAATTACAAGTTATTATTATAGAGAAGCGATCGTGTTATGAAACATTGCATGTTGTCTCCGATAATGGAACTTGTATTGGAAATCTAATAACATAAGCTATGCATTATTCCTAAAACGGACGATACAACTTGTCTACGAGCATGCGTTGTCTTAATTGTCTTAGAATTTAACATTGTGGCACTGAAATATGCTTCTAGTATTATGACAATGTATTCAAGTGCATTAGAATTGAATTCAGGGACAGTAATACCCTACAGGGGACTAGCGAAACATTATTGGCTTACTAGCTAGTAAGACAAAAAAGGCCTAAGGGATTAAAAAAAAATAAAAAAAAATACCAGTAGTGAATTGGATTAAGTGAAACACCACTGGCTTCGTGACTAGTAAAGTGGCTTTAAGTGAAACGTTTTGAGGTGAATTCAAACAAGTGCGACCTAACGTGCTTCCTGACTAGAAATAGTACCTTAACTTTATTCATTTAATTTTCGTAGCATATTACTACCGTAACTTTATTCATTGAATATAGGCTATAGATTTGTGTGTCACCGTTTCCGACATAAATTATTACTATGATTATAATACGTTACAGTACTTTAACTTTATCCTTTGTTTTCTGTGGGATTATAGTCTCTTAACTTTATTCATTTGCTTTCCGTTGCATAGCAAAACCGTAACTTTATTCAGGATATATAACCAATAAATTTTTATGTCACTGTTTCAGACAAAATTATTACTATGATTATATTACTGTTACGTGTTGTTTTTATTAATGTCAACTAACATGGTCATAAAATGTATATTCTGTCCATACAATTATGTAAACAAGTCTATCATTAATAAATAACGAGAGCTCATTATGGAATATTAGAAATATATTTGTTTATTTGGATGTGTTTAATACATGCCACTTTTACTGACGATCAATGTAATTGTTGAAGTATGCGTTTCATTTTTCCTATGTCTATCGTATACCAACGGAAATAAGAAGAAACTACTTTAAGAAAATATATCAAAATTTTAAGTAGGTCCTATTTATATTTGACTAATTTGTTACATTGTATCTACAATGTATGTTGTAATACGAAATGGAGAACATCGCGGATATAGATCTCGAAACTCGTCTATGCCGACTGCAATTGGTCTCTGAAACTAGTCGGGATATATGGATGTTATTCCTTGTTGGTAATCTTTGAACAGGATTTGCAGATTAAAAAATACATAATCACATCTACAGAATTTATGCAAATAAATTAATGAATTGAGAGTAATGGTTTAATAAGGTAAAAAGAATAGAGAAAAAATACATAAATATTAAGAAAACAGAAATGAATGACAACCATTCATACTCTCTTTTCGTGTATGTCTGTTTTTTGTACATTTTTGCAGGAGCTTGATGTAGGGTCTGTTTTAATGTGCAGTATAATTTAGGTTATCCCTTCTAATGCAATAGCCCTTGTAATATTCGAGCTAAATCAAGTAGGGTTTATCATAAATGTGTTAGTTTTCACGTTTGTTTGACTTGACAAATCGTAACCATGACCAGTGGAATCGTCAAAAAAAATATTTGCTGTTCATGTATAATGTATATTTCAATTAAAATATTTTTGGGTTGTTCTTGTAAAAGGATTGAATGGTTGATTGACTTTCAAACACAATATCAGTACACATGTACTGTGTCACGGAGAAACTATTCAAAACGTAGGAAAGACGGTTTAGTTTGTTAGCTAGTTTACAATGAGTCTATATAAAAAAGAAGATGTTGTATGATTGCCAATGAGACAACTCTCTACAGGAGACCAAAATAAGTTTGGGTTTGGTCAAGTAGACGAGTTTCTGGACAGTATTTTACAAATATGGAAACACAAATGAAGAAACAGTAAAGTGGACCAAAAATATAAAGAATAGAGAAAAATATACATGGTCCAAATTAAACAATAGAGAATAATGAGCTAAACAAAAGTAAAAAAAAGAGATAAAAAATAAAAATGACAGAATACCGAAATTATAAAAAGAAAAACAACATTTACATCATGGTTCACATCAGTCATATGAATCAGTACTACTTTACATTTCAGTTTCTTGTAAAATGTGCAGGTACATGTATAAAAATGATTGGGGAAAAAACTTTTACATGTTGACGAATTGTTAAATAAGTTGATCATCAACATAAACGGAGTGCCTAAAGGATGTTATTATTGTGGTCTGTCTTTTTTTCATTAACTAATCGTTAAAGTGATATAAAAATTCCAGTTGTAGTATAAAACAATACTAGAATGGAATACACACGATAACCGATCCCTTTATGTAAATTATCAAAAAAAATGATTTGGTTGTAACCGCATTTAATTACAAAAAACCTGTATGAATTGATACTGTCAAAACGAATTATCAGCATTCGTTACGTCTTCATGTCAAACAATGAATTGTTGTTATTTTTAATTAATTGAGGTAAAGCAACATATTGTACTTTAGATTAACACCTACAACTTTTTTTTAATTTCCCGGAAATTAATTCACTTCTGTTAACTTATAAAATAACTGTACTGTGGGAATTCAATTTAGTGTCTTATTTACTAGGTTGGAGAGCAAAGGTAGGATTTTTTTTTCAGTTTGTCAAGAAACTTTTTTTTGTAATTTACCCGTTATATAAATTAAGGCAACAGTAGTATACCGCTGTTCAAACTCATACTAACAGTCAAAGCATCTTTGGTAACACATCCAGTTATCCTGAACTACATTGTACTTAATGTTTTGAAACATACGTTAACATCAAATTATCTTGCACATTTCAACAGGTCTGAAAACTTTAAAAGACTATTTGTAAGAAAGGATCTGCCAATCTTGTAACATTGGGATTGGTTATCAATGTATTAGCCATTGTTATATTATAGTTCGTTTTTGTGTGTGTGTTACATTTTAATGTTGTGTTTCTGTTCTTCTCTTGTATTTGATGTGTTTACCTCAGTTTTAAATCGTTACCCAGTTTTGTTTTTTTCTCAATCGACTTATCAATTTCGAACAGTGGTATACTACTGTTGCATTTGTTAGGGTTTCATACTTGACACTGTCTTTCGTTTGGAAAGAACATGACATATTTGCCATTGGACATACAGGAAATTAAAATAAATAATTTGTAGTATCCTATCTGTGTACATGCATATGCTTGTCTTTAAAAGCAAAATGTTTTATGAAGTTGCCTACGTGTAAATGTGTGCTTTAATTAAATAAAAGGGTTTATCGAATGGCAATTGGCTACTATTATGTGTTCGCTATTAGGGTTCGGAGTAAATAAACTCATCATAGATATTAGGATTAAAATTTTATATTTACGCCAGACGGGCGTTTCGTCTACAAAAGACTCATCAGTGACGCTCGAATCAAAAATTGTTAAAAAGCCAAATAATAAATAATAGTAACATTGTAACAGGTTTTTTTTTAGCACAACATTATTAAGCCTCAACTTGTAAATTGTATATACATACATACTTTACTGGGAAACGATATTGTTTATAGTAATAATGAATTGAATTGAACTCAAAACGTAAAAACGATATTGTGTTACAGTGCCTTCTTGTTCAAACCTTTAACGTCCCCTTTTCATTAATCAATCACCGCCCTTTCTTATTTATATTGACGAATTATTACATGTACACCTGTTATGTTTTATAAGTCGTAATTTTCAAAAAGTTGATGAACCCTTTGTAATACGTTATCATTTGTCAAAAAGTTGAAGAAAACAAAAATCGTACATTACTTTTTTTAATCTTTCAACTTAACTAAATCAATTAAACCGCTAAGTGTGCATGCCGTACTTGCTTGTTACAAAGATGAATTAGATCGGTGATTGATAGTGAAAACTTTGGCGGAATCAACAATTTAATTTCAATTGACTCCAAACTATACTTTATTGAGGCCCCTCATGGTGGGTCCTAGTAATCACATAATCACTATTTTTTTGCCAATATAATCACATTATCATTAAATATTTGCTTATCTTTAGTAATCAAATAATCATAAACTAAAAATACAGTCCTAGGTAATCAAATAATCATGAAATATTTGGCTTAATAATCAAATAATCATTAAAAAAACGGCCAAGTAATCACATAATCAAAAACCCCATGAGGGCCCTCTTTATTGAACTACGGAAATTTGTGATCAACGATATTTCGTACACGCAGTAAGACTATATATTTATTCATTTTTATGTTTTCTATGTAAACTGTTATTAATCTTTTGATCGTTTTAACTATTTTGCCATGTCATTGTCAAATAACTACAGCTAGAGAAATGTGCTTCTTGTAAATACGTTATGCTTAAAGTTTAGTTTTATTGATTTTTTACTATCTTTAACTTCGTCTTGTTTAATGTATGTCCTTGAACAAGATGTATTTCCTTGTTTATTTGAACTCACATTTTTTCATCCTGTATGCATAATTAATGCATGCGCATCAGTTCCATTTGAAATGTCGATTTCTGATATTTTGTTGTTTATTCATTTCTCAAATTTCTCATTTTTTAAAACAAATTGAATGACTTCGTCAGGTAAATGAATAATTATTAAAATTTGTGTTCCAAACTTTTACAAATTATAGAGTTACGTCAGGTGACTTAATAACTTTTTCAATTTTTCTCATAATAGTTATACAGTTTACACTCTAAAACAACATCCCATGTATCATGTAATACGTCAAATTATTTTGGTGCAATAAATTGTACTTAAACATGCAGGGAAATAAATCAAAATTACAAAATTTTATAATTTTCATTCCTGATTTTTTAAAATTGCAATAACGTCATTTAACAAAATAATTATTTCAACTTTTTTTGATAATAGATATGAAGTTTATATACATTCAAAAACATCTCATGCATCATAAAATACGTCAGTTTATTTTGATCCAATAAATTGTACCTGAATGTACAGGTAAACGACTTTATTATGTTAAAAACATGTCAGTCTAACACAACGTTTTACATAAAAATGTTATTTCTTACAAGTCACAAATTGTTCTTTTAAACGCCTTTTATAGATAAAAATATTAAAATGATATATCTATATTGTAATTGTATATAATGTGGATTTGGTCTCCCCGAACATATTTCCTACCAAGATAACAAGGTACTAAAACATGAATTAAAGGAGTTCTTTGTTATACGTCTACGAGTCAGCAACCCAACAAAAACTTCTATATTTCATCTTGCTGTTTTCAACAAAATGGGGCACCTATGACATATAACATTCCCTAGTCTAGAAACCATCAAATTGGATTAAATTGATATTTGCTTTGCGTTCAGTGGCAAATATGTCACAGCATTTTCTGGACGGCTAAATTTCACCTTATAAGTCAGATTAATATATTCAGTTTTTTTATTCTAACACTCTGCTTAATCAGTTAACATTCTATACTCAGTGTGAAGTAGGAAATAATTTAAAATAGTCAATTTGATTTGTAACAAGTACAATGATTCTTGATAGTGGCTGCATTTCAAAATCATCGCCATTTGTTGTCTAACTTAAACCTCATATTTGATCTTGTCAATTTTTTGTCCAAACTAACCCTTGTACTTTAAAATGGCATAAATAGAAAATATATCGTTACCTTGGTTATTTATTAATAATTGGATTACTAATAAATCCTCCTTTAAACCAAGATATGCAATTCAGAATGAAACTTGTTCTTGTTCTAGATCTGTTTTATTTCAGAATATCAGTTTTTCATGTACTACATTGTATCTTATACATGTAGAACCATTCTGATATTTAATTTTAGTTGATGTTTTGTCATTAACATATATATCTGATTAAAAAAAATTGTGGCAACTTTAGTTTCCTTTCATTGCTTTCATGAGTGATCATGACTTAAAAATGCCTGAAATATTTGCCACTGTATAATTTGTATTCCTAGATCTGCGATTTTGAATCGGTTTTTTACCCGTTTACACTACATATTTGCTAACTATGTTGACCGTTAGCATATACAATCATATCGGTTCATTTACTTATTTTTTTATTATTTGCAAGCCATAAACAAATCATCCACTTCATTGACTTCATAAACAAGTAAATATTGATAGCTAATCTATTCATCAATTCTCTGTTTTTTACAATGTTTGTTAATTGTTATATGTTTCTGCTTTTACAGGTGCCTGTCTGGAATGTTATTGCATGAATAAACACCAACTACACTGATACAAACATACATTTACAACATAAAGTTCAAAATGGGAACGAACAACATTGTTTTGCTAACAGAATCACCATCAGAGACACGCTTGAATGAATCGAACATCCATAATGGGATTTTAAACGGAACAGTGACCGGTCAAGATGATTTTATGACAAAAACTGAGTTGTCAATCCAAGAACTAGTTATTATAGGGGCATGTGCGACTGTAGCATTCTTATCAATTATTGCTGTTATTCTTAGAATCTGTATGCCAATGATTCGAAAACAAAATAAAGTGATTCAAACGGAGTGTAAATATACAGAACAAGTAGTTAGCAAAGAAAAACGATATGGGTAAGTACATTATTCACTTTTATCGAACACCTTTGTATTAACATTTACATGGTGAAGCTTAATGGGATCCTCGGGCTTTGCGCTGACAAAAATCCGTAACACATCTTTGTTTTTAAGAGCCAATCTGCCAGAAAACCATGCAAAACCGTCCGAATGCCAATTTTGCCAAATGAGTTCATACTTGGCACATTGGTGCACCTTATTGATGTTATTAACCACACAAATTTTTTTTTGGAAATTTTGAACCGATCTTGATTTTTTTTAGGCGCCATCTTTAAACAGCTGAAATTGCTCGAAAACGTAAAAAATAAGCCTTTTTTGGCATATTTTGATGGTTTAAATAAAAAAACATGGCAATATTTATAATTTTTTGATAGTTGTTCCTAGTAATACATTACTTTAAGTGTAAGAATGCATAGAAATAACAATGCTGTCTATAAAGTGTATGTATAATCTAACCATTTCAATATGTTCTATTTAGCTTCAAGTCCAAAATGGCTGATTTTGGTCATCTTTAAGAGCCAAAATACTCCAAGACCCGTTTATTATTGTAAAACAACATATCTACTTGCAAAGTATAACTATATATACTCAATCAAAAAAAATATTAAGCTCGGCAAATAATGTTGGTGTCTAGTATATGCCACAACAAAATGGGGTAGCCTGCATATTCAAATTTTCTCAATTTTGCCGTCTAATTTTTAAAATCTGACATATTATAAGATCTGGATTTATAAATAAGTATAACAACAAAAGGAAAAGATTAATTAATGTTTCATTTAATACATTAAGAAAAAAATCATATACAAATACAAATTATTCATTACAAATCTAGAGGCTCCCAGGAGCCGAAATAGCTTGAATTAACAAATTGTGCACCTCAAAACGATAAAAAACACATAATTCATTAGCAATAAATTTAAAACAATTCAGAATAAGTTCAGACTGTAAAAATAAGTTTTTCTGACCACTTTTGCAATATTTTCTTATATCATATTGAAATAGCTGTCTGATATTAGCAGAAAACTCTGAAAATTTGTAAAGGAGAAGGTCCGGTAAGGACTCATTTTGGCCTCAAATTTCAGTTTCATCTGACGAAAGATTTTGACCACTTTTTAAACACTTAAGTGTCTATTTCACTTGATTCAATTAGTAAATGTGAAAGATTTTAACTGATTTAGTCATTTAAGACAATCAGATTCTTGCTTGAATATGCAAAATCTCTCAAATATATGCCAAAAAACGTCACTTTTTAGATGGTTTTTGTCAAAAATGAAAGTGGTCGCATCTGTGTTCATCCACAACCTTTATATATGTTATGTATTATCATAAAATACAACTTACATTTCAATATTAAGAATGAACACGAATGTGGCCACTTTCGTTTAACACGGAAACCATCTAAAATTTAACTAAAATGATAGAATATATTGAAGATTTCAGTAATTTAGCATGACTTAATGGTGCTACAACCCGATAAATGTGCATTGTATTGTCAAAAACAGCCCATTTTTATGTAGCAGAAGCATTCAACTGTCCAATAAATAACTTAAAGTTTACATTTTAACAATTTTGTAAAACTGTTATATTTTGGGGCCAAAAAGTGGTCTTACCGGACCTACTCCTTTACACACTTCAGGGACAATAGCTCATAGATGTTACGTCCCAATTTTACAGAAAAATTTTGGGTAGTAAAAGATCTTGACATTTTGATAGTTTTACAATATATATATATGCTGCAGTGCAGGCGACTGGGTGTCACGATATCACAGTAGCATTGGTTCGAATCCCGGCGAGGGAAGAACCAAAAATTTGCGAAAGCAAATTTACAGATCTAACATTGTTGGGTTGATGTTTAGACGAGTTGTATATATATATATATATATACACATATGTGTATGATACTTCTTCTAAAGTTTTTAAAATAATGGTTTAAAAGAGAAAACTGTAAACAGTTGCAATATAGAGATGATTTTAACAGACACTAAGAGATGGACTTTTTATGGCCCTTTGAGCCTAGTATGCTAACAAGGTAATATTTGCCAGGTACCTATATATCTACGTTGCTGCAATGTGGTCAATAAAAACATGAAAATCATAAATGCATCTACTGTAATGTAGTCAATACAAAAATGATAATCATAAATGTATCTTAAACAAGATGTGTGAAAGCAACACGAAAGGCTACGTCTCAAAAATTTGAAAATCTGCAATTTCAATAACACATGTGGATACAAACATGATGGTTGTCTCACATATAAAAAAATCAGCTCTAAATCTGGAGGCATATACAAAAATGTCCATATAAATGTGAATTTTGAACAATTTTCAAAGTTTAAAACCCTTAATTCTGGAAAAAATTACACAGCGGAACGAAACTTAAACTTGATATGTAACTCATCATGGTTAGCTCACATACCAAAAATCAGCCCAATATCTGAAAGCATTTTAATAGAAGAAAGGTCCATATAACTTTGATTTTCCAAAATTTTTCAAAGTCCAAAGCCCGAAATTACAGCAAATATTAGGGTAGCATGACGAAACTTTAACTTGATCTGTAACTCACATACCAAAAATCAGCCCAATATCTGAAAGCTTTTAGGAAAAAAGTGCATATAACTGTGATTTTCAACAATTTATCAAAGTCCATAGCGGGTAATTTCAACAGAAATTAGGGGAGTGGAACAAAACTTATACTTGATCTGTAACTCATCATAGTCAACTTACATACCAAAAATCAGGCCAATATCTATGGCGTTTAGAACAAGAATGTGTCCAAAGTACACGGATGCCCCACTCGAACTATCATTTTCCATGTTCAATGGACCTTGAAATTGGATAAAAAAGATAATTAGGCATTAAAATTAGAAAGATAATATCATAGGGAACAAACATGTGTACTAAGTTTCAAGTTGATTGGACTTCAACTTCATCAAAAACTACCTTGACCAAAAACTTTAACCTGAAACATGCACTTTCATTTTCTATGTTCAGTGGACCGTGAAATTGGGGTCAAAAGTTTAATTTGGCTTTAAAATAAGAAAGATCATATCATAAGGAACATGTGTACTAAGTTTCAAGTTGATTGGACTTCAACTTCATCAAAAACTACCTTGACCAAAAACTTTAACCTGAAGCGGGACAGACGGACGAACGAACGAACGAACGAACAGACGGACGGACGAACGGACGCACAGACCAGAAAACATAATGCCCCTCTACTATCGTAGGTGGGGCATAAAAAAACACTGTATAATGGTTTGTTTCGGAATGACTGAATTATGGAATTACGGAAAATCGGTATTTTAGTACAAGGGTAAAACTTAAGGCACCGACTACTTTGTTACTGGCCATAAAAAATCCATAACTAGACGAAAAACAAATTACTTCAGTTTATATTTACTAGTGCCAAATTTTCAAAGAATTTTGAATGAAATTGAATAGCTGTTTAGATTACTGTCATGACTGTACCTCTACATGACATCCTGAGAAATAACAAAATTAAAACAAGTCATATGAATCTTCAAATTTCAATAAAGTTAAATGTTTTTTTGATACTTGAACAGCAAGGTTTTATTATAAAAACAAGTGTACATTAACTTTCTTGTAAAAGAAAATCCATAACATAAAAATCTTCATTAATGTTATTTTTTGGAACATCATCCCATGGAAGATGTAAGTAGTGTTTTAAAGATGCAAAGTTTCTGTTACTTGTTTGGTTGGTTGAAATTGTTTCTGTCAGAAGCATTATCAGTCTTCCAATCCGATGTTGACTGCTGTAAAGTTCAGTTAGTTGTGAGTCTAGATCTGAAAATCACAAAACATACATGTACATGTATAGATCAGGCTGTTAGCTTTCATATTTTTTCATTTTCCAATTTTTTGGCCTTTTATGGCTGAATAGATATGCAGTATTGGTCTTGTGCATTGTTGAAGGCCATATGGCATATGAAGACTTATAGCTTACATATAAGTTGTATGTCATCTATTCTAATTGGCAATCATACCACTTTTTTTCATATTTTTCATTTACATGTTTACCACTGACAGGAAATAAAGATGACGACTAAAATCACCATTCTTCCAAGGCAAAAATTAACATGTAATAGTCATTTGCCAAGCTTAATATTTTAATCTATTATAAAAAATACACCATAATTAAAACTAATATAAGTTGCAAACATATATGGAATGGGTCTTGCAAGTTAGAAGCAAGTAAAAGTCATGTAAATTCATGTATGAAAAATCTAGCCTTTGCGTCCGTGCTCCTGGCAATGTGCCAAATAGTTTAAATTTTCATTTGTATTGACCAGAACATAGTAAAATGAATGGGTTCCAGCTGACATTACTCTAAAAACTCAACTTCCCCATTTAATATGCTTCTGGGTAGTTCTTAAAAGGCATTAAAAGTTGGATTTTTCCTTGGTTTTCGAATGAATTTACATAATTATGCAAATGAGGCTGTTACTAAAAATAGATATGATTCTGGCGAAAATTAAGTAGCCATTTTTTTTTATTTTATGTGAAGGATTGAGATGATATATAAAAATTTGTCAAGTTGTGATTGTCGATTTGGACGATTTTCTGAATATTGCATGGTTTTCTGGCGGATTGGCTCTTAATTCATTTGAACCTTAATTCAGAACTATCAAACATTAAACTATAACATGTTTTCTATTGTTTTAAATGGGTATATTGAGTAACATAAGGCTTTTACCATGAATTTGATTCGTGTTTTGTTAATTCTGTATACACCAGATATTAAAATTAAGTAGCAATTCACATATCAGAACCAAGTGAAATTTAGAATCCAAAATTGTTTAACAAAAAAATTTAGATAAGAACATTGTAAACAGGTAATAATTATTATTCACCACATATAAATCTTTTTTCATCTACATGTATAAAAGACTTATTCTGCTATCAGTCGACAAAAAGCTCAGAAGAATAGAAGACAAACTAATTGAGAATAGAGAAAGTTGATAGATTTAAGAAGAGAATAATCAAATGTATTTTCCAAAACATTAAGGAATAATGGCAAAAACAAAAATGAAAATCATCGTTTTCTGGCTTTTACTATGATTTCTATTAATTCTGGGGGCCTCGGTGGGCAAGTGGTCTAAGTATTTACTACTGTAATCACTAGTCAGTCAACACTGAGGTTGTGAGTTCGAACCCCGCTCGTGCGGGTGCACTCGACTCTAATCTTAATTGACTAGGATTGTTAGTTTTACTACCGAAGATCGGTGGTTTTCTCCGGGCACTCCGGCTTCCTCCACCAATAAAAACTGACCCCCACGAAATAGCCCAAAATGCGGTGCTTAAAAGTCAAAGTATTAATTCTTGAGAAAATGCCATTAAACATGTTCAAAATCACTTTTTGTGAAACATTCCATAACTTTGAATGATTAATATTGTACGTAAATAGTCAATAAGTTGTCATTATCTCAATAAATAATAGGAAAACGTAGTGTATTGTCAATCATGACGGTTATGTAACAACGCCCTGAAATCTCGGTAACATTTTCAAGAATATTTATATAATGTCGGAATTAAATGTGCAGGCACTGATTCCAATGTGGCACCTTGTTAATTGTGGTTTAGAAAATTGTAAAAAAAATGTAGGAACATGTAGTGCAATATACGCTGAACATTTTTTGAAATGTTTTTTGTCTTTAGATAAAAGATACATACTAGTTTCCCCACTATGTATAATGCTTGTTAAAATCATATCCAAATAATATGAGAGAAAGGTTTTGTTTGTGTTGTTGTTGCTTTTTTAGTGTGCATTATTTGCGATGAATTCTCGATTCGCATTTACTTGTTATCAGATATTATTTTGACAGTCTGACTAAATCGGGATATATCGTGTGTTTTTAGACTATCCATAGGTTGAAATCTTTTCAGTGGTTATATTATATTATGTCGTAATGTTACTGTCATTTGGACAAATTGGTGGTCGATTCTGTTTAATTTATTCTTACAAGGAGCAATATGACGAGTGCCACATGTGGAGCACAATCTGCTGTCCCTTTGGAGTACTTGCTATATCAACCGTGTTGCTCAGTCCTGTGTTTTCCTTGTAGTGTTTTGCGGATTTTTGTGTCATGATGGTTCTATCAGTCTCTTTTCAAACAAATTATTGTTATTTTTCCCTTTGGTATTTTCCGCCTTTTTTCACGATTTTATAAAGATTGGGAACGATTTATGATCGGACATATTAAACCGACACCTGCCTTATGACGAAGACAGTGCGTGACTATATGGGTGCCTCTATGTACAGTAAATAAACTCATCATAGATACCAGGACTAAATTTTATATATACGCCAGACGCGCGTTTCGTCTACAAAAGACTCGTCAGTGACGCTCGAATCCAAAAAAAAAAAAAAAAAAAAAAAGAAGAAGCAAAATAAAGTACGAAGTTTGTTTTTTAATTCATAATCTAGAAGCATCTGGTGTTGATTGATTGATTGATAATTTATATAATAGTATATGACAGTCCCATTAGGTCGGTGTCATCTTTGAAATATGATGACATTTGAAAACGCATACCAATAATTTATTAAACAAATGATTTGGAATTTTAATTCAAAATTATTCTAATTAAAAACGAAATCCTAAATTCCTTAATAATATAATTAATCAATGGGAACGAGGTGACATCTCGCATTCATAAAATAAAAGATAAATGAGACAAAAATACATTTTTCAAATTTTCAAATTCATTCTGTTTTAATTTTTACCGTCTCGTGATTTCTATAAATGATTCATTGCTCTGTGCTTAACGTCAAGCTATACCATGATCGACAAAAAGAGGTTAGAGACCTTTTTGAACTTGCAGGGAGGTGAGAGTTTTTGTCCTGTGTTAAAGTCTTCACAATAAATTATATATGAATAACAACAATCAAATGTTGGGGTTTTAATGTACGTGTAGCGATTTTGTGTCATTAATTGCTACAACATATTCTTTCCTTTACATTTTTTCAAATTTGTCAAATTGTTCTCGTTCTGAATATGCATAAAGTGCATGTCATATGATTTGTAGAAAAAAAACCAACCAGCGGCCTAGATTTGATACGATCGTGTTCAGTTCATAAGAGAGGGGATTTGTGTGATCCCTAAAAATTAATTACTCGGCTAAAATGTGCAAAATGGTACGTCCTGTGGGTATTAACGAGTGTAAAAACAACAAAATTAGCATGATTTTATTAACGTTAAAGGATAGTTTTTCAACTTCGGTCTATTAAAATTCCGAGTGGCAATAACTCAACCTGTCTTTATTAAAAATAACAACTATTTAGCTGATAAATAATTGAGAGATAGATATAGGAAGATGTGATGTGAGTGCCAATGTGTGATAGTCTATTAAAGCTGTTTAATTCAACAATTCACAAAATGCTATTTTCAATAATGGCACCATTTGGTGTTTTTTTTTTTATAAAAAAAAAAGGGGGGGGAATCAAATCCCAGATTCGGTATATTTAAACAAATATTATGCTATGCGGTCAAATAGTTTGAATTACTTGTGGTAAATGTTTTGTTTTCTTAATGTCAAACATATTTTTAATGATTTTGTAATTGTTTATTAAAATTGTTTACATGAATGAAAGATCTTATCGATTAAAATGCTACTGGCTGTTTTTGATAATTCAATAATGTAATTGAATGTGTAGTAGCCAAAGGGTTGTCGTAAAATATATCTTTGACTTTTAACCTTGAAGAAAAAACAAAAAAACAGTGGAATAGATTCACCATTAGAAAGTTTATAATTTGAAAAACATGAAAATGAAACAAAACTATTAATGCATCTCATTGGTAGGAAATAAGTAGACACAGGTAAGGAAATAATACAAACAACTTTAAGAGAGGGCCAAAGCTTGCATCCTATTCATAATTGTAAGGTATAGTAACTGTTACAGTAGTATAAATACACGTACGAAAACAACTATGTTTTTCAACTGTTTTGAATCGAGCGTTACTCACGAGTCTTATGAAGAGTCTGGTTTACAAATTAATAAGTCCAGTATCTTTGATTAGTTCTGATAGCTATTCCATTTTTAAAATGGGTGTCTAAACGTATGTCCTTATTCAAAATTATTTATCGTTAAAAATGGGGATTCAAACCGTGGACACTTCCTGAATCCGCCACTGCCATCACATACATTTTAAAGGTTATTTTTATGTACTTTATACTATAATGTTCGACCCATTTTGTTTCAGACAAATTCTATACACAGCTTTATAATATTTTTCACTTATTCCATCACACCTTTACACGTTTTAAAGGTTATTTTAATCGACTTTATACTTTAATGTTTATCATTTTATTTCAGACAATTACCATACAAAGGTTTATCATCATCCAGCTCATCACAGTCTTCATCCTGGTCATCTAATAGCCAGCTTGATTGGTCAGATTCTTCAAGTAACAACACTAGAAGTACATACTACACATCAGAAAGTAAAAATATGTCCCGTCCATTATCAAACTACAACTTCCGAGGATCGACGTCGTCACTTCCGTTATATATTGCCGATAATAGGTAAGATTTATAAGTTAAATTATCGTCTAGGGGTAATAGCCTTGAGTTCCTGATTGTTACCTTATCTTTTCAATATTTTGGTTTCGAGACATTGCTTGTCCAAATGCAATCCATATGGTGCAGCAAAATTGGTACCGTTTATACTATAATAGTTGTGGTCAATGTTATATTATTTGCTCTTAATATTTCATTGAGTTTGATTCACATTGCCGTGATGCCACATACATAGTAAGACACTATAAACCTTGTCGGCACATATGGGTTACTTGCTCATTTTGATTTTTTTTTTAGTATTCCTTGAAAAGTAGATTTTTAAAATATTTTTTCTAATGTTATATATTTTACACTATTTATGTGTAGGGATATGCGAGTATCTTTCATGAGCAACTAATTAAAAAGAGTACCTTGTGTTAATATACATATTTTTGTATTTTAGGTCATTGCAAAGCAATGCATCATCATATCTAAAGTATATTAATGAAGATCCCACGTATATTTTAAACAATAAATCGTAAGTATTTCTTTTTGTATATTTGTGATTATTTAAATTGTACATTTTAGTACCATAAGTTCACTGTGCATGCAACATATATACCGAAGTTCAAAGAAAACACATACAATTTGAATGATTACATTGTGTTGTGTATGACAAACCTTTATTTAGCGTTAACTGGGGTATTATTTTTAAGCCATTGTAAACATACGAAGACACGTTACTTACATGAACTTAACGAAGCCAGATAAAACATTTAACGCCAAATACATTAAAAGTTAACTTTCTTTTTGAGCCCTCGTCATAACCTAAACCGTAACGAAATAAACCAAACTGACATAGTTTACCACTTAGTAATATGACAACTTGTACAGAAGTACTGCTGCTTCATTGTTAAAGTAAATGAATTTATGAATGGTAGATCCGAGGTCTAGATGATCATTACCTGGTTGGGGTAATTGGTTTTTGCATTACAACCAAGTGCAAGTCTAGTACAATGGAGAGGAGGTTTGAGGCAACCGTCAATGCAACAGCAAACCAACAACACAAATAACAAAATCTTGAGAGCAACAGAAGTCTTCACCATGAACGTACAACAGAATCCCCATGTTCTTTACATGGATATACATGTACTGTTTGCCATTGGACATTAAGTGAACCCAGTCAATTAAAAACCCTGTCTATGTGCTAGATGTAATACGTATTGTTACAGCACGTTTTTGGAGCTAATAGTGTTACCTTAATTTTTATTGGATTTGGTTGATGTTAAACATTTGGTTCAAACCTTGACATATTTTAAGTCTTGATTAATTTTATATTTTTTCAAAATCCGAATAAACGTGCCGAATTTGCCATTTGATGAGTAAAAACTTACAGTAATCAATCACTCAAGCAAATATATCTTCACATGCATATTGATGACTAATTTCAATAATTTCATAAGTTATGGATTCTGTCATGCTATATTAATTACTTTTTCCTTTTTTTAGACTGGAACCTTTAAAATTAGACGATGCATATCGAGGCCGGTGGGACGAGGAATTTGACCCTTTACAGGTTACACCCTCAGGGTATGTAGTCTTAAAGTTCAAATAATTAAGATTTTTGCACGTTTATATCTAGGTCATTTACATATTCTATAATATATTAGAACGCAAGAAATGAAGAGTGATACCTTCTTCCTGTGGTCGATATTGGCGGTCAGAAAAATACAATTTTAGTGGTTGCAATGTCTAGACAATGTCAATTGTTCATTCAAAAAGTAATCATGTTAAATTACTTTGTCAATCATCTTGACACCAAATCGATTAGTTAGAATAGGCATATCACAATTTATTGAAAATATTTATGCAGGCTTAAAAGCAGTATTAAATTTGCGTCACCAAAAGGTTTGTCTTTCCCCCACGGGGTAAGCATCAATATAAAGGCTGTTCCCTTGCTTTTTGTGTTTGCTGTGCATTACCGGACATTGTGTGAATAGTTAGGACCCATGCTCTACTTTGACATAGTGGCATGAACTGTTTCAATTGTCCTAACTCATTCGGTCAACTAAGTTACATTTGCATCTGTTTTCAAGATAAGAACATTATATTTCGCCTTATTATCAAGACAAGATTTTATGATTGAATTTACAAAGACTCAGGATATAAAATAATGCTATATTATATTTTTGATAGGTCATTAGCCTCGTTGTCACATCCATCTGAAGACAGAAATGTTCCAAGCAATGTTCCTGATTTCTCAGCTTATAAACAAATTCCACATAATCCATCTCTTGCAAGAGTTCATTCAGGGTAAGTTATTTTCATCGTTAGTGTAGTGTTAGTACTTGTTAAACACGAATAATTCAGTTCCTCTCCGTATTTGACTCTCGGTCTAACTAGCAATTATTGTTTGCCTCATAAAGCATAAGAATATAACGACCCAAATTTGCAGCAATGCTGGTTAGTCATGCCTTTTTCTGTTGGACTTGTCCATAACAAGGGACTTCAAGACACCTTTAATTTTCATGTCTTTGTCATATTTTAGTTATTTCTTAATTATCTTAACTAAATGACACATAGTCGAAGCATGATTTTGAATAAAAAACTAAAGACAAGATTCCCCAAAACATTGGATAGACCATATCAGCCGTCAACACTATTTTGTAAACAAGCAAACAAAAACAAGAATAGAAACTGAAGTATAAATCAGGGGTGACAGTGTTCAAGAAAAAATAAAACATAAAAGAATTACATAAGAAAAAGTTATAAAAAAAACAGTGAATATAATAGGGGTCTAATACGTGTATTTTACTTTTAACACTTTGACAAAGACATCTTATATATTTCATTCCCTTTTTTGAAGGTCAAAGAAAGTACAGTCATATCGGATGTGAAAAGATATGTTAGTGCTGAGATATAGGATCTATGAAATTACTTGTGTTCAGAAACTACAAACAGACCAATAGTGTTAATGTATTAAACTTTTATTTGAATATAGTTCACATTGTACATATCATCAGAGAAACCATTTCTATTTACTTGAATTATAGTTTTATAATAAAATAATTTTACACATAGATTGTACTTTTTTACATAACGATGACTAATGAATAGATATATGGTCACTTCTGTCTTGTAATGTCAGGCATTTAAACCCTTGCAAAAGTGGGGTGTTTGTTTGACTGTGCTGGATGTGCAAAAACGTAGCCTCGTCAGTTTACAACGGGTATGTTAAATCCGATGCTTCTTGTAGAGAGTTGCATGCTCTGTATGTTAAGCACCGTTGTAAAAAAAAACTGTAAGGGGGTTCGTTACTGGCATTTTTCTGAGAAGAAAAAACTGTCCCTACCGAACATAACCTCAATTGTGATATTCTGTGAGGTTAAAACTGATATATAACGCTTATCATTCTCTCACTTCTCTGCTCTTTAAATTATAACCTCATTTGTGATATTCTGTGAGGTTAAAACTGATATATAACGCTTAACATTCCCTCACTTCTCTGCTCTTTAAATTATAACCTTATTTGTGATATTCTGTGAGGTTAAAACTGATATATAACGCTTTATATTTCCCTCACTGCTCTGCTCTTTAAATTATAAACTCATTTGTGATATTCTGTGAGGTTAAAACTGATATATAACGCTTTATATTTCCCTCACTTCTCTGCTCTTTAAATTTATCCACTTTTCTTTTTAATCTTCGATATGATTTATATATATAATAGAACATCTACAAAATTTGTTATACAACTTTTCATTTAAAAAGTACAACTAGTATATCTATCAATCTATATTTTATTGATTCATACACAACTGTCAGAAATCACAAAAACTTGATATTATTTGCAAATATAATTAGGTTTTATGTAATAAGCTTGTCTCAATCTAAAGTAATGAATGTCATCAGTGATTTCTGTTGGCATATTATTTCTATTTTTTTTAGTTTTTCTATGGAATACCGATCTGTGGACGTGACTGGTTTTCTAGATATGATAAAAATAGGGGGATAAATGGCGTACATATATTAGGGACTTGTTGTAAATCCTTGAACTTCGTGTACTAAATAGATATAAGAAGAAGTGATATAAGTGCCAATGAGACAACTCTCCATTCACGTTACAATTCTGCCGACAGTTATACGACCAGAATTTACACGAACTGATTCGGACAATTCTACCCTGGAACTGATCCTGACAGTTTCTAGGACAGTTTAGAACAGATTTATGACAGATTATTCTGACAGTTCATCGGTGATTTCTGTTTGCATGTCTATTTTTAAGTTTTTCTATGGAATACTAATCTGCAGACGTGACTGATATAAGATAGTGAGATAAATGGCGTACACATATTAGAGGGGGAGGACAGGGGGTACCCTTCTCCCTTCTCCCACCCTCTTCTCCTTTCTCCTACCCCCGTTCTCCTTTCTCTCATTAGAATAAAACATCTCCTTTTGTGATATTTTTTCTTGAAATATTAGAATTTTTTTAAAAAGGAGAGATATTTTATTTTTTCTCCTTTCTCCCAGCCTTCCTCTCCTTTCTCCTACCCCCTTTCTCCTACCCCTTTCTCCCTGTCTCCCTTACCCCTGTCCCCCCTCATATTAGGGACTTGTTGTCAAGCTTTGAAATCCGTGTACTAAATAGATATAGGAAGAAGTGGTATGAGTGTCAATGGGATAAAGTGGTATGAGTGTCAATGGGATAAAGTGGTATGAGTGTCAATGGGATAACTCTCCATTCAAGTTGCAATTTGTAAAAGTAAACTATTATAGGTCAAAGTACGGTCTTCAACACGAAACATTGGCTCACACCAAATAGCAAGCTATAAAGGGCCCGCGAAAAGTAACGACCTGATTTATTAACAAAATAATGAACGAAAAACAAATATGATATACAGCAAAAAACGACAACCCTTACATGCACGCTCCTGACTTCGGACAGGCACATATAGAATGTGCGAGGTTAAACTAGTAAACCAAGGAGAGTGGTTTTACATTACAACATACGAACAAACTATAAAAATCAGTTGCATAGGACTTAGCTCATCAGATAGATACAAAGCAGAACGACAGCTAACAACTAACCGGACGTGGAAGGGTATTCATACATCCCCACATAAAAAGTATATATCTGACATTAAACCTATAAACATACTTTTTAAATAATAATGTATAATAATTAATAAACAACATGAATGATTTCATTCATTTAAGTACCAATAACATGACTTACCGGAACATCTAAGTTCACTCTGGGTTGGCTTTTGACGAACAACGTTATTTTTTTCTGTGTAGTGTTTTGAATGTGTTTGTATTTCCTTTAGTCTTTTTTATTGGACTTAAGAAATACATAAGAGCTGAGCAATTTTTATCTATAAAAATATACATGATTGCTCAATACCGGAGTTTCTCTAAAATACGAAAATCTGTATGCTGTTTTCATAAAAATAAAATTATACGGTTGATGAACACAGGTTAATGAAAATGCAACTAAGGTCGACGCCTCAAAAAGTAAAGGATTGATTGAATAACTGATTGTTTGTTGCTTATCGCCCAGTGGGAAATACTTCATGTATGGTCAGGACGGGAACAAATTTGGACTCCCACTTGAACATGAAGATATATTGGAGTGTACAGAACGTTTTGCCTTGCAACATGTCTCATACAGATCCCTCAATAAATTTTGCAAGGGTTTATAAAGTGCAATGAGCTGAGCAATCTTTCTACACGAGTCATTGGATTTTTCTTCCCCATTTAGATCGGATGTGACTCTGTATTAGAACATCCTACACAGCCAAACGGACGTCACACTTTGATAAGTACCCTCGGATCTGTTACAAGTGTCGTTTTATTGCTGGGATGTATAAGTACCCGGCCACGTCCATTCTGTTTTTTTGTAAGGTGTAATATATGTGTGTTTTCAAGTGATGAGTTGAGACTTTTTCAACTAATTTTCTAGTCTGTTCTTATGTTGTATTGTAAGATGTTAAGGAAATGGTGTTGGGTGCCTTCAAACGAAATTAACCCCGCCACATTATATATGTGCATGTGCTAAGTCATGAGCCTGTAATACAGAGGTTGTCTCATATTCGTTTTTCATAGTTTGTTGTTATTTTTTTTTGTCTTTACTCCACTGTCCAAGGTTAGTGGGAGGCTTTGGTGCCTACAAACTAGTTAAACCCGCCTTTTCCTGTATATGCCTTTCACAGTTAAAGCCTGCGATTCAGTGGTTGCCATTTGCTTCTTTGTAACATATTCGTTTTTCGTTCATTGTTTTGTATATAAATCGGGCCGTTAGTTTTCACATTTGACTTGTTTGCCATTTCGGGGAATTTTATAGCAATCTATGCGATATGGGCCTTGGTCATTGTTGAAGGACGGACGATATTCTAAAGTTGTTAATTTCTGTGTCATTTGGTCTCTTGCGGAGAGTTGTCTCATTCGGAATCATATCAAATCTTCTTATCTTTATATTGTTTTTCAACAGGAATATCGTAACATTTTTAAAGGTTGACAATTTATGTTCAGTCTCCTATTGTGAATCTAGAACCAGAGTAAACAATTATTAGCAACATATTCTCCACATAACCCTTTCAGTTTCATTTTTAAAGGTGCATTATTTGAAAATAAATAATTTAGACAGGTATAGTTTTATATTCTTTTGTTATCTATTCTGACATCGGACTTCTCTTAAACTGAGTTTTACTGTGCGTATTGTTTTTTCTACATTGGCTAAAGGGAGGGTTGAGATCTCAAAAATATGCTTAATATTTTATCGTGTGTTTTTCTATGTTGTGATGTTATGCTACTGTTTCAGAAAAAGGGAGAAGGTTTGGATCCATTAAAACGTTTAATCCCGCTGCAAATGTTTGCACCTGTCCTAAGTCAGGAATCTGATGTACAGTAGTTGTCGTTTGTTTATGTAATTATAATTAATACGTGTTTCTCGTTTCTCGTTTTTTTATTTTATATAGATTAGACCGTTATTTTTCCCGTTTGAATGGTTTTACACTAGTAATTTTGGGGCCCTTTATAGCTTGTTCGGTGTGAGCCAAGGCTCCGTGTTGAAGGCCGTACATTGACCTATAAGGGTTTACTTTTTTTAAAATTGTTATTAGGATGGAGAGTTGTCTCATTGGCACTCACACCACATCTTCCTATATCTATTAACCCCGTCGCATTATTGCGCCTGTCCCAAAGTAAGGAGCCTCTTGCCTTTGTTAGTCTTGTATGATTTTTAATTTTAGTTTCTTGTGTATAATTCGGAGTTTAATATAACGTCCATTATCACTGTGAGTGAACTAGTATACAATAATACATATTTGTTCAGGAGCCACCTGAAAGACGCCTCCGGGTGCATTGAAAAGCCATTGGCGGCCTTCGGCTGTTGTCTGCTCTATGGTCGGGCGCACTACGTTGGCGCGCATTTGGGGATTAAAATGTTTTACGTTTGCGCGCAGCTTTTGTTGTTGTCTCTTTGACACATTCCCCGTTGCCATTCTCAATTTTATAGATAAATATTTGTCGTAAAAAACTATTGTTAACTACATTTATTCATGATAATATCTTTATAGTATAAATGTTTGCACAATTAATTGTATAGGAATTTTATATAACAGTCACATGACAAAGCTGATGGTCTTTTATTACTGATTTGTAATTGGGTTCAGAACGTTTACAGAGAACTTCCGAACAGCAACACAATGACCACTGCAACATTTCTCGTTGGTCTGACATGCTTGATCGTGTCCACATGATTTAGCACCCAATGTTCCTGTCATTTGGGCATTGCAAGACCCTATAAAACACAATAGATACTGAATATTATAACCTGCCGACTTTTACTTCAAGCTATAAAAAAATTATGCATGATTACTTTATTGTCGTATTTTTTTCCGGATAGACATTTCACTTCCTTTGAACTTTGGTGGATATATCATTCATTGGCTACATCTTCAGATTGTTTCATATTACCGGACAGACAGACGAACGTGTGTAATACTATTGGCCACAATATGTAAATTGAAAAATGGATAACCTAATAATCCTTTAACCATCAATGGTTGAATATATTTTAAAATGAGCTAATGAGAGATTGCGAGATTAGATGCGTTCAAAGGTAAACAACCCAATCGAGAATATTCATACATGGAATATTTTTTTTCGAAAGTAAAATTGAAATTGGTGCATAATTTAGAGAGCATGATCAACATTTTCATAATAAATGTAAAATCAGCAGTACTACCGTTGTTATGTTCATTTTCAAAACTCATACTGTCTGATCAAAATTCCACAGCTGATATGCAATACAGGCAATACAATTTACAAGTAAATAAATAGAAAATACTCAACAAACATAGAATTGTTTGCTAGTAAAAATTAAACGTACCAAGATGCTGGAAGTTAACAGTAACAGCTAAGCACTGAGAACCACATCCATACGGACAACATTTATATCCTGAAAATGTAATACAAATGTCATGTTAATTCAAATAATTCGAAAAAAGTGCAAACGGGATAAAATAAAATTCATAATTGCTTTCCGAGTAAATGAACACAATTCTATCCTAAGGGTTAATTAAATCTTGCTGAAAGGTGTTAGACCTCGGCATTTTCAGCAAAAAACTTTGTGAAGGTTTTTTTGGTGAATATCTGGTTAGATTATAAGATAAATGGATCAGATCGTCAAATGTTTTGGAACCAGACTTTTCCGATCTCATTACATTGCTTCAATGTCAACATAATCATCAATTATCATGCTCACTTTTTACGTAATAGTTAAGTCTAATATTTATCTTTATTTTTCATTGAGTCTAAGGAAGGGACATTCTGACTTCAACCGTGCTCAATGAAAAATGACTACCAAAAAAACGTTAGGCTATGTTATCTTTTAGCTTAAGAAATAGGGAGGGTAGGGTAAAAGGAAGCACATCTTTTTTCATTTGGCCTAATAATTCCCCGTTTCTATTCTTTATTCTAATATACATGCAGTAGGACAAGTATTTCATAAACAATGTATTTCAATACGTAATAAATTTTTTTTACAAAACTTACCAGATGGACACTGGTCTTGATTAACACAGTTCCTAGATGGGTCAAATACACATATTCCAACGATCTCGTCGGTATTTGGGCAGCTATCAGTACTTGCTAGTTTAAAAGCCTAAGATAGATATGTTTGCAATTAGTTAATTAGTTCTCTGAATATCGCACGATCATAATAGATAACTAATCTGTATTTAACTTCCAGTGGCAAATAGAACATGCATATCTTGATGCGAAAATATTATAATTTATATGGTTCGCTACTGACCACCTACGGATCCATAGAGGGTTAGTAAAATTCATAGGGGGTGAGGCCGGAGACCGAATCCCCTATGGATTTTATTCACCCTCTATGGTCCGTAGGGGGTCAGTAGTTAACCGTATAACGAATTTATCGAACGCTGGACTTTTTCTGCTGAGTTATGATAAAAATAAACAATGAATCACAGCAACATTAATAGATGACGTCACCATTAACGCGTCATGAACCCCCTATGAAATTACTAACCCCCTACGGTCTCGGGTCACCACGTGACGGCGTTAAACCAATCACAACGTGATATTTTACCCGCGGTGCGATAATATTGTGATATGTCGATCCCAATTTTTTAACTTGACCGTTCTTGTCGATAACGTTGCGTTATCATGTCTCATATCAATTATAAATCGTATATACTGCATCTTCTTTTTTTTCAAATAGGTCGCGGTACAATATATAGTCGTCATGTCAACCTACCCGGTCACATTCTGACTCGGAGCGACCAGTCATAGGTATAAACTGTACATGCTGCAAATAAATTCATTTTATTGAGGGGTTGCTCTAGTAAAAAGAGATTTCCAAATTTTGACGATCCGTTCAGTATTGCTTTAAAATGCTGTTTATGTACAGTGTACAGTGCTTGTTTTTGCAAAATACATGTCAACCGTTTATTTACCAATAAATGATATAATTAAATTACTAAATGGTCTTCAAAATGGCAAGGAGAAGTCTTGCTTCAGCTGACCCCTTCAATATAAATGATCAGTTATATTGTATACTTACGCTTGAGAAGGCAATCACACTCAATACACATAGGATTTGAACAACTTCCATTGCTATTCTTAACTATATCTCGTCTGAAATGATGTTCGTAGTATCCACCTTATCTTTGTTTGATTCAAGATAAGCACACCTCGTGACCTAAACCGATTGAAATCTTCACCGAACGACCGTTGACCATACGAGGGACACGTTTATATTGCATTTATAAATGTTCGTCATTGCAACTAACACGTCAGAATAATGATGGAGAAAACAAAACAATCACTTACAGGATAAAGGTCCGGTCTAAATTATGGTTTTAATTGGTTGTTGAAGTAAAAGTAAAAATTTACTTGTTTTCCAATCCTAACAAACTGTCATATATATATTGTTATGTTTATGTTATTATTGTCAATAAAAGTATTTATTAACAAAATTGTTTACACTAATATAGTATTTGGGCTGTGCAATGTGAATTATCACGCAGGAATGTTAAAGCCAATGTACCGAATCAACATATTCATTATATTTTGTCGGTTATTTCTTAATCATTCATTTAATATCTTCTCATTTTAAACAATACTAGAACACGCGGGCATTCAGAGCGTAGTTTAAAGTATGTAAAGTGTTGTTGGAAGAATTTTGTAAAAATATTGAATGACTGGAGAATTTCAGCAAAAGTATCATTAGTCATAGGTTATTGGGGACAGGAATTTTTTTTTTTTATCCCTCCTCCTTTATTTCCAAAAATTCCCAATTTTTGGTTTTCTAACAATTTCAATATGAACATACCTTTAGTATGTTATGAACATACCTTTAGTATGTTATGAACATTTAAGTAAGGAGCCTGTAATTCAGTGGTTGTCGTTTGTTTATGTGTTACATATTTGTTTTTCGTTCATTTTTTGTAGGGTGTCTCATTGGGGGGTTCTGATCCCGGATCCCGTTTACTGTTTTGTCAGACTCCCGAATCCCGCTTACACTACGTACGAAAGCAATTCTTATTTTTTTGTAATTTCCCGTGTCCCGCTAGACTTCATTTTCTGTTTTCACGGCACAATAATTTGACTTTCACGTGTCACGCTTACAAAAAAATCGGCAATCCCGTGTCACGCTTAGACCCCAATGAGACCCACTTTGTACATGAATAAGGCCGCTAGTTTTCTCGTTTGAATTGTTTTACATCGTCATGTCGGGACCTTTTAAAGCTGAGTATGCGGTATGGGCTTTGCTCGTTGTTGAAGGCCGTACGACCGTCCTATAGTTGTTAATTTCTTTGTCATTTTTGGTCTCTTGTGGAGAGTTGTCTCAACATGGCAATCATACCACATCTTCTTTTTTTTGTAATCAATGAATTTTGTAAAAGATTTAATGACTGTAGAATTTCAGAAAAGGTATCAAAAGTTCACATGAATTATTTTAGCGCTTATCTGCATATTATGAACATTCATTACTGTATAAATAAAGTGTATTTACTTTCAATTCTAAGTTTACTAATCGATCCATGGTGGTCATTGATATAGTATACAGACCTTCTATTTAATAAACTCTGTGACCGCCGTGGATAGTAAACTTGAAAATGATAGCAGATAGAATTAAAATACACTTTATTAGTAGTATATGTATGTTCAAAGAAAAACGCAAACCGGAAGTCTAATCTGACTTAAAATTTCGTCCAATGACGGGACAATATCCGGATGCCTTTTGGTTCTCGTTTTTCTCCCAAAATAACTCAATCTGAATAATTATATGAATGGATGACAAATGCGACTATGCACTGTACCTATAGGACACAGAGGCGTGTTGATTAATTTATTGTGGAAAGAAGAGAAGCGACACACAAAATGAGGTCTTCTCGTTTAATAGTATAGAAGATTGGTAGTATGTGTATGTTCAAAGAAAAACGCAAACCGGAAGTCTAATCTGACTTAAAATTTCGTCCAATGACGGGACAATATCCGGATGCCTTTTTTCTCGTTTTTCTCCCAAAATAACTCAATCTGAATAATCATATGAATGGATGACAAATGCGACTATGCACTGTACCTATAGGACACAGAGGCGTGTTGATTAATTTATTGTGGAAAGAAGAGAAGCGACACACAAAATGAGGTCTTCTCGTTTAATAGTATAGATTAACATGTATCACAGAAAACATCAAGCTCTTTTATGCATAGTTCCCCTCATTCATTATTTTGTTACAATTTTAAATAAATAACCATCGATTCATCTTGATTTGCCCCTTTCAATTATGATCCTTTTATTTGTTAGTGTTGAAATATTTAGTTAATTAGCAAATATCGCAAAAAAATTAGACGTCGGGCTTTTCGACTTATTATATAATAGTACTTTATCCGGTAGCTTTAATAATTGGAAATAATTCCACAATCATCCTAAACCTGAATGACACATTCAAAAGTTGTTCGTAATATAAAACTTAGAATTAATTTTCGTAGTTTTTACCTCCAAAGTTAAACAAATAATCTCTTCATATGCATGCAAAAAATATTTAAACTGTACGTTTGATGGTGTTTCGAGTATATTGATGTAATCTTAACACACGCGAAGGCACACGGATTCAATGTCCCCATTCCGACCGTACGTGGTTGCGTACTTGTTAATCCCGCACAACCAATCAGAAGGCACACTTTAACAAGCTGTTACTGCCGATCAGTAATAGATTTTATTCCCGAGTCATCCATTAGGACTTGGAAGAAAGAAATCGTATTTTAACTTTTTGTCAAAATTGTAGCTTATCTCCCTTTAAAGTCTATACAAGTCATATCTATACTATTAAACGAGAAGACCTCATTTTGTGTGTCGATTCTCTTCCTTTCCCAATAAGTTAATCATCATGCCTCTGTGTCCTATATCCATTCTTATGATTATTCAGTTTGAGTTATTTTGGGAAAAAAGAAGAAAAAGGTGTCCGGATATTGTTTCCGACATCAGGCCGACTTTTAAGTCGTACAAAGACTTCTGATTTTAAACTTTAAAAGAGGGGGTTAAGGTTTTTTTTCGTGCAACGTGTTTTGCCATTTTTTATTTCAAGGTCAGCCGTGAAAAATGTTCGCTATTGACCGTGTTTCGTGAAATCGATAAAAAGATCAATGTGCAAGAAATTTTTGAATGGTTCGTTCATAATGAAATGGCAATTTTATTTCGCGTTCTTCCGTGCAGATACCCCCTTCACTCCCCTCTTTTAACATAATTACTCGGGGACAGGACAATTATTTTCGCGTTATTCTGCATGTATACTATGATTATAATCCTATAATATATAGAGAGTAGCAGTGATCGCCGTGGAGAAGAAACTTGGAATTGATACTCTCCTTAAATTATATATGAATGTTCATAGTATACAGAAACGCAAAAATCATGGAATTTGAACCGAAAGCAAAAAAATAACAGAATTTGGAAAAAGGGAAAGGGCTTAAAATAATTGCCCCGTCTCCAAGTGCCTATAACTCCGTTTGATACCTTTTCTTAAATTCTCCAGACATAAAAGTTTTTACAAGAATTCATCCTACAACAGTTTACATACTTTCAACCAAGCTCTAAATACTCCCGATTTCGCGGGTGTGTTCTAGTAAATATTTAGGCCAGAATGTTCTCTCCTAAGTCTATGATGAAAATACAAAATATCAAGTGGTTTAATCTTCAAACATAATTAATTTACATGTTATCGAGACAATGCATAATACTTCCTTATGATTGACCTACGTACACACAGCGTACAGTGGTCGTTTCAAATCAAAAATAATTGCGTCGTCATTATACTTGTGTAGAAATCAAAGCGCTTATAAACATTCACATTATTAAAAACACATATGTTTTGTGGAAAAGCAAATTGGCTCTTGTGGACAGTTGTCTCATTGGCAATCATACCACATCTTCTGTTTTATATCTTATATTTAAACGATTTATTGACTGCAACTTATAGTCTTTTTTATTTTACTTTCCAGTTTACTTTGATTGTTACAATGACTTAGCCTAGCCATAAAGCCCCTGGGACCTTATCAAAGACGATGATAACTCCTGTATAAATGATAGAAATATTTTGAGGCGTTCCTAAAATTTTATTCTGACGTCCGGCCGAGAGATATTGAGTGGTCCATAGTCACATTCAAAACTCGCCATTATATAAGCGTTAACCCCTCTGGGGGTTCACACAAAAAAGTTTCCAATCAAATTACAAAGAATATACAGAAGCATTTTAAAACTATAGACAAGATAAAAAAAAAGATACAAAAAGCATGTCAGGTCACAATGGAAAAAAGGAAGTAAAGTATGGCAAGCCGTTTTACTATTTATTCGAATTTCAAGATATCTCATATAATATATAATATATCTCCTTTAATATATAAGATATCTTAAATGGTTTCATTTTTATAAAATATCTTATATGAGATATCTTATATATTATATAAGATATCTCATAAAGTTTCTAAGATATCTTCTAAACTTTATAAGATATCTTCTAATGTTTATAAGATATCTTATAAAGTATATGAAATATCTTTTTTAATATTTTTTATATAAGATATCTTCTATAGCCATAAAGCCCCAGGGACCTTATCAAAGACGATGATAACTCCTGTATAAAAGATAAAAGTTTTAAAGATATCTCATATAGTTTAAAAGATATCTTATATAATTTATGAGATATCTTATAAAGTCAATGCGATATCTTATAAACAATGTAAGATATTTTATAAACTTATATAAGATATCTTTTAAACTATATAAGATATCTTATATAATATATATGATATCTGATATAATAAATGAGATATCTTATATACTATGTTTATTATAAGATATCTTATATAATATTGCAGATATCTTCTAATGTTTATAAGATATCTCATATATTATATAAGATATCTTCTAAAGTTTATAAGATATATTATAAATATTTTTTATATAAGATATCTTGTATACTTAATAAGATATCTCATATAATAAATAAGATATCTCAAATAGTTTATAAGATATCTTATAAACTTAAGAAGATATCTTACAAAGAAAAGTATATGAGATATCTTATAAACTATATATATGTTCTGGACCATACGCGTATGGTCATGACCATATGCGTATACTCATATGGTCCGACCGTACGCGTATGGTAGGACCATATGAGTATACATACTGGTTTGGTTATTAACGGGCCGGACCATATGAGTATTTGGACCATATAGGTATTTTTTCAAATATTAAAAAGCTTTAAAAAAAAAACAATCATGTTTACATGAAAATGATTTAATTTTTATAATTCAAAGGCTATATAAAAATCAAATTTGAAGCCACAGTTATTTTTCATCGCGAATTGTAATCTTAAATTTACGCTTATGATGGCATTTACTTCCACACGATACCATAACTTTTTCTGCATTTGCACGTCTTGATTGTGCACGATCCTTTGCAGTTACACCATTTGCATTCGAGCGAAAAGCTAGCCTTCTTATCAGCTCCGTGCAGTGATACCGAGGTCTCGGGAAATTCCATAACAGTCATTAAAAAATTATGGAAATATCTTCCTCAGTCGACATATGCCGTACACTCGTAACAAGTCGGGAATGACTATATGTATAAAATGTGTTTACTATAGTGAATAGTAAGTAAAATTAAATGCTCGAAACTGCTTATTTTTTTAATATAATATAATGAAATGACCTTTGATATCGTCTTTTTAATGACGTGACAACTACAAGGGTTATACCTTGTGAAAAGTTAGGTGGTACCTGTAAACTTGTTAATTACCCCGACCATACGCGTACGGTCCAAATACTCGTATGGTCCGGAACATATATATATATATATCTTATACAGTTTATGAGATATCTTGAAGTAAGAATAAATAGCAAAACGGCTTGCCATAGTAAAGAGAAGAGAGCAGATGGAAATTATTGGACGGAAAGCTCAATATGTTGCAGGGGTTATGAAGCTTAGACGAGAAAACCAGTTTAAAACTATCGAAGGAAGGGTAAACAAGACAGGAAGTAGTACGATTGAGAGATTATTTGCACAAATCAGGCCGTTGATCTTTTCGTTTGAATTGGATTTATTTTTTTCATACCGGGAACTTTAATAGCTTACTATACGGTTAGGGAATTGCTCATTGTTAAAGACCGAATGACGACCTACAGTTGTTTCTGTCCACGTACTTTTGTCTCTAGCAGAAATATATGGTTTAGTTATCAAAGGTCCAGGATTATAATTAAGTAGGTCAGACGCGCGTTTCGTCGTCTACATAAGACTCATCAGTGACGCTCATATCGAAATATTTATAAAGCCAAACAAGTACAAAGTTGAAGAGCATTCAGGATCCAAAATTCCAAAAACTGACGACATAATGATGATAGGGAAACAAACGTACCACATTCCAAACACTAACCAGAATATCGAAGATATAACAAAATAATCTTCACAAAAAAAAAAACGGGGAGGAACTCAGGAAAAGAAACAAGTATTAGACTTATGTACAAATTAGATAAAAACTAAAATTACTGTATCAGCAGAGCTAACAAAAGTATACCCCAAACTATGCAAAAGTGACAGTTGGCCACAGAGAAACCCTAAAAATTATTTTGATGAAATAAGAAATTAAGAGGTCCGAATTATATGATACAAATTGCGAGAAAGCTAAATAAATTGTAATAAGGATAAAAGAGTTACGGATGAAAAAATATCGGTAGACCAAAATTTAAGCAATGACAAGAAGGGAAACTCCAAGAATAATTTAGGCTTCTTCCCCCTCACTACTAAAACACATTAAGGATGTGTACAACAACATAATGTGGTTGGAAATTCATTTAGTTTTGATACGGGGGTTAGGAGAACCGGATAAAAATGTTTACTATAGTGTGTAAAAATGCCCCCCCCCCCCGGATGTATTTAAATGATAAAATGATATAATAGGTACAACATAAATAATATCAATACTATTTAGTATAAGTTTCACAAATTTTCGTCCAGCAGTGTATGAGCAGATGAAGATACAAAAAGAAACAACATACGGACGGACTCCTCCGTCACTATAAATGGCGGGTATGATTAATGTACTATTAATTCAGAAATGAAAATGAAACTTGATCGCTATATACCACAATAACAACTTCCGAAGCAAGGTTGTCGGCTCTCTGAACTTTCCCGAAGTCCTGCGTTTGATTGCCGAATTAATGAGCTTCGGTCCTTCCTTGGAAGTTGCCACAATATAGGAATCCGAGAAAATCTGAAAAAAAACTACGCTTTTTAGCAACCATTAAACTTCAAGGGTGAGGGTGGAGTGTTTTGGTTTATTCCAAAAACAATATTCTGATTCCCGAATTGATGAAAAAAAAAAAATTCGGTTCAGAAACCAGATTTTCCCCCTACCTTATAGTGATAAATTTTGAGAGAAATAATCTTATTGATAGCGTTGAAAAACTAAAACAAAAAACCATATCCCTCTTTTTGAAGTAACATGGTTGCTCTCTATACAACATTCATCGATATCATAAACATCTCTGCTGACAACGTTATCGTCGAAGTATAGTCGATTGCTGCAGAAGGATAAATTTTTGGAGGTCTAAAGAATTGACCCCGTGCAGATTTTTTGGAAAGAAAAAAGGAATCGTAAGAAAAATGTATTACTAAGTATTTTTTAAACATTTTGCTTTTTTTTTCGGTTTTTTGTTTGTTACTCATTTTAAACCTAATAATGCAAGTATACCACATTTACTGTAAATATAGCATCTACAAATCTTGTGCCTCAGTGTCCTAAACTCAGTTCGATGTTTTTATGAGAAGTAGTTCTATGGTTTCCTATTGAGACAATTCGCGTATCTTAAATTTGAGGATAACCCTGTAGACTTCCATAGATTTTGTGATAGATTTACTTCGCCTTTTAAAACGGATAATATCAATATTTGTATTTTGGCCGAAGTACATTTGATTCTTATATATCTGAGATTACTAAATTGCAGAAGTCTCAAATAAAATGCACGCAGGGCAAATTCAAACTAATCTTGGTCTGGTCAGAACGTTTTTGGCGTATAAATCGGCCGGTTAGATCTTAAATATTGATAGCTGTAGAGTCAAGAAGTGTTTTTGAAATAATGAAAAAAAATAACATGTGATATGTATCAGTTCTAGGATTCTGACAACAAGTGTCGTAGGTCTGGGGTAGTTCTGTTTGTTATAAATGAGCAAACTGTTTATGCATACTTTTGATTACTTTGAATAAATACATTGCGAGGTCAATGAATGTTTCAATATGAAATTAAAGATTACAACAAGGCGTGCATATTTTATGTTCTGTTTTATTTATTTAATACAATAAGTAGTCATATTAAAAAAATCGATATATAGTTGTTCTTGCCTAAGCAAATTCAAATTTCTAAACGGGGATATAGGAGAGGAGTTAAAACGGATTTCATTATGCTTTTATTTATTTTCATTTGATCTAATAACAACCACCATGATAAGTATGGAGTGGACAGTCCAAGAAGATAAGGGACAGTTGGACTTGTTTGGCTTTATAAATATTTTGATATGAGCGTCACTGATGAGTCTTATGAAGACGAAACGCGCGTCTGGCGTACTAAATTATAATCCTGGTACTTTTGATAACTATTGGCAGTAGCAGGGTTCAGTGAAGCGATTGTTAGTGTTGCCCCATTCGAATTCACATTTGAACAGTGGGAAAATGTCGAAGTAGACATACGTGCAGCTGAGAATAGGGAAACCGAGTTGATAAAGGAATTAGGTATGTCCGTTAAATAGTTTCCCTACCCTGTCCTAGATTACAGTTCTGAATATATTTATTTTATACTTTTACTTTCTGAACAATTCTACCTTATTATTATTATTTTATTTTTTTTTGTTATTTACTCTAAACTTAAGGTAGATGAGGTGTCTAAATTATAATCCATAGATTTTTTTAATAATTTGCCAAAATGGAGTTTATATCCTGATTGTTTAAAAACATTAATAAAAATAATGGGTCACCGGACTTATTTTCACACTAAAAGTCGTGCAAAATTGTCAGATTTTGTATAGATTATGCATGGAAAACCTCATTTTCAGCCATAAAACGAAAACTACACCATAGAATTTTGAGATAAAATATGAGTAGATAGCTCCAATATTATGCTTTTAGATAAGAAAAAGAAAAAAGGGGGTCCCCGGACTCGTTTTCTTGCTACATAACAAAATGGGTAAATTCCTAACACATTTTATTGTAAAAGTAACACGATCTGAATTATCTGCCCTTGCATTTGAGTTGCCTCCCCTTATTTGGCAAAGTTGGAAAAAGTTGAATCAAACAAAAGTATTCGTTTTCTTTTGTAAAATACAACCATAAATATGATAAAACATGGCATTTTCTATATTATAATGAAAATTCTTACACATGAATTACCTACTAATATCAAAATTTGCACATTTCATCAAAGATATAGACCTTGTTTTCTGGTATTTCAAAATCCAAGATGGAGGATGACACCCTATCTACCTTAACATCATTTTTATTCACTTTTTCTAAGCCTACATATTAAAATATTTTATTTTTTATCTCTTCAATCAATTTCTTATATTGTTCTAATCAATTCTTTCTAGTGTTTGATAATTAGATGTAGATTTTACACCTTTCTTGTCTTCAACGAAGGTGAATGTGCAATAGATTTATGATAATTTTTGTATTTTCCGCCCGGCATAAAACCCTTCTAATATTCAAGCCTAAGTTTCTCCGATTTATTAATTATATTTCCACACATAATTAAGGCAGAGACCAATCAATCCATTTTAAAACCGTATACAACAATTACCGTATTTAATTTTTATTTTATAATAAGTACTATTAATACAATTATGACTTTTCTTTTAAAAACCCTAGTAGATAATTGAAATTAAGATAACTTGAGGTTTCGTAACCTCAGGATGAGATTGAACCTTTGCAACTACCTTTTCATTCACCAAATTAAGATTTAATATACTTAATGTGTTTACAAAGTGTATGTGCATCCATGATTAATATATACACTCTTACAACCTGCTAAACAATCATCTTCGCTAGCTAACGGTTACGATCTACTTCATTCCTCTCCACCCTTGGCGGATTGCAGAATTTCGGAGACACAAGGTAATGATTTTCATTGGTTGCAGTCGGAACTCGCTGCATCCAATCAAAAAGCGCCTATAACATAATCACGTGTAAATGTAGAAAGTTTATTTAAGTCCCTAAACATACGACTATATGTAGTGACAATTTGAATGTTTTTAATCAACTAATAGAAGTTCCTGTGTATGTTTCTTACACAAATGCATGAATTTCAACGTATACTTCTTTTTCTTGCTTTACCAAGTGTGTAGAATCTAGACGCTACCGTGTTTTTACCTCCAAGTTGAAGAAGACAAGTGCTACTATTGGTCAAGAATAATGTATTCGGAATGGGCGTGACTTTAATTTACCGATAGATGGCACAACATTGTTATCACAAATTTTGGCTTAATCTGCCAAGGGTGGATAGGAGGAAAGTGGATCGTAACCCTTGGCTAGAGGAGATGCCGGACAATATGTACTAGTAACATTATTTATAATATTTTATTAAATTAAAACGATATATTTAGTTAGCTGGGAATTTTATACTCTACGTCTCCAGGTTTCTGTAGAAACTAAATGATTTTCATAAATATGGAATTTCCCTCGCTCGTATGAATCAACGAAGATATTGTTTTACTTATTCAGAAGTATCGTTTGGATAACGTTTCAGACGACCAAATCACAACTCTCAGATTTTTTGTGTCTAAAACATATTCTCATCCCTGATTTCATAAACTTGATGTAAAAAAAAAAGCCGCTTAAGGAGTTGAACACAAAACATATTTTGAATGCAAAGTCCCACCAAAACTATAATTGTATAATGTTAAACATTAAAAAATAATCTGATTGTTCGTGTCGAAAAACATAATAAAAATGTTCGGACTAAGACCCCTTCCCCTTCTTTTGAAGTTAAAAGATTTCTCTTTTGTACAATATTGCAATTTCTTTAATGGTCACAGCTTTCTTAATAATGTATGTCACTTTATAGAAACAAGGTATATTCTGAAATTATCAATCAGACCGTCAGTTTTATCGTTTTGAATTTTTTTACATTTGTCCTTTCGGGGCCTTGTATAACTGACTACATGATATCGAATTTGATCATTGTTAAGGGCTCTACGGTGACCTATAGTTGTAAACCTCCATGTTAGCTGTACTGTGGTGTAGAGTTGCCTAATTTGAAATCATAGCACACGATCAAACGTTCGCCACACTTTAGTTGCCATTTGAAAGAATACAAATTATGACTAAATTTGTATACCTCAGCCACCAATGGGGTCCACTGTGTTAGTTGTTGTGCTTTTCTGGCAAACTCTTCAGCGTATTTAAAAAACAACTTGGGATTATAACACATAAGACAGGAGGTGTGCATTTGTCAGTAGACATATCTGATAATAAATCGAAAAACCAAGATGCCACTGGGTCTTAGTTTGTCCGGAGAGACAAAAATTCAAACGAGCAGAAACCACGTAGAGTAAAGTATCAACAACTGCCTAGACGCATTAGTTAGGTAATGAAGGTTGGAAATTTGGAATGCCACTGAAAATTGAGGAATTACTGGTGAGGGAGAAACATTCTGCCTTGCAACAGACAACATATGGACCCATGCTGAAAGTTTTTGACAGGGTGCCTCACAAACAGTACATCATTGCTATTGGCTTTGTGGCAGGGTTGTTGTTTCTTTGACATATTCCCTATTTCCATTCTCTATTTGATCATGGTATAGAATTATAGATGTTCGTAGTAACGTTGTCAATCATCTTAATGTGTGTTAAAGGGGCACTAGCTATCCAATTCTTGTTCACTAATTTAACTCATATTCTCATATTTAATTTATAGCAATGTAAAGGCATGGGCTCGATAATTTGTAGCTTCGTTTCGTGTGTATTTAAGTCAAGACGCCACCTGATTAACTATCGAGTTGACCTCTGCGGACCTGCGATGGTTATATTAGCGAAACATAAATATAAGTAGATGTAGCATGTGTAGAGAACTCGTGCAATTGGAGTTTTCTATATCCATTTAATCACAGATTATAGATTAAAATGTATATGTTAATCACCGTATTTACCTGTATAAGAATGATTTTTTGTAGATCGAATCAGTTGATCAAATGATATACCTTGTTTTACTTTGAGTGTTGACAATGTTTTATTTTAAGTAACATATAACGCACGATGCATGTGTTCTCCATCTCTAGCAAAGTAGTTACATTCAAGTTCTTATAAACGGGTTAAATGAGGTCGAATTATTCACCTGCAAGTGAATAATTCATCATCAATGTTTCTTAACGTATTTTTAAAAATTGAACCATACTGGCTACTTAAAGCGAATTATTATTACACCATTTCATTTTTATTAGTGATTACACAAACATAATATATTTTAGAATTCTTATATATCTCGTAGCTAGTGCCCCTCAAACTTTTCTTTTTATTTGTCTTGGTATTTTTTAACCTTTATTTTTAAGTCCAGTTTGTTTTGGTTATATCATTTTGGAGTGGCTCGGAATTATACATTGTGTAATTGTGCCATGGTTATTTTGTAATGTATTGTCAATCATTTGTGAGTATGTGTTTTGTCTAAAGAATGTCTGAATGGTTTATCTTCTTTGTTGACATAGCTGTTTGTTTGAATTTAATAAAATGTTCACTGCTGAATCCCAATTTTTACATTTTGACTAAATTAATAATGTCTGTTTGTTTTGTTCACACATTATTAAGAGACTGGCACACAATTGAGAGATTAAGCTTGCTATAAAACCCAATTAAATCCACTCTTTTCTACACAAGGAACTGTCTGTACCAAACCAGGAGTATGACATTTGGTTTCAATACGTTTGATATGTTTGAGATTTTGATATTGCTATTTGTAAACGGAGTGTCCGTTTTGATTTTTCTTTGGAGTCCTTTTTTTGTTCATTATGTTTTTTGTTTATTATTAACCTTTAAGTTAAACCACATTTGAATATTGATACGGTAATTATTTATATATTTGATCTTTGTATTGGAACATTTATATTAATTTGAAATTATTGGAGAAATATAATATTTACATGCAGTGCGTGATTCTTTATCAACTAACAATATTTTTCAAATGTCTGACAAATATATCCAAAGGGCTAGATGCAATATTGAACAAGACAAAAGTTTATTTGTGCTGTATTTATTGATACATGTATATGTTCTAAAATTACTGCAGTAAACACACCACTTATATATAATTACTTAGATAATATCATGTAGCCCTTTTCACAAAAAAATCTTAAGTATAACATTTATCGTAAGTCTTAAATATTCCTTAACATTTCAACTAAATATGTTTATCCTAATATTAATTTTACACTTAAGGATTGTGTACCCTTATGTTGATTCAAAGCTAAACATATGGAAATTTTATAGAAAATCCACAGCCTTTATCCATGTATTCTTATATTTGGCAATTAGATGACTGATAGATAAAGAATTATTGCATGCAGTGCTAGCATTGATTTCCTTAAAACAAGTTTATTTATGTAGTTCTTGGTTAAAACAAATAAAAATATCGACCAAATCAAATACACCTTTTACATGTTTTAGGGTGCGCTCGACTTTAGTGACTCAGCACGAGGTATTTTGGAATTGCCAGGTTGGTAAGAACTTTTTGTAAAAATAAACACTAGCACATCATAGAAAAGCAACTGAGTCATCTCTGTATTAAAGGCTTGATATTCTATAAAAATCTTGGTTTATTCGCCACAAAATACTCTTTTTCTATTAAATTCATGGAAACAGTAAATAATAATGCTTTGCATCAAGTTTCCCCATAGTATATGTACAAAATAGCCTATCTCTATTTTTCATTATATCTGTAGTTTTGATACAATTGAAGTTTGAAAAGTTCGTACAAAAATGTTTACAGAAGGGGTCATAAACCTTAAAATTTTTTGTGATAAGGGCTACTGAACTATATTGTATGCAAGGTCTGAAGTCTGAATACAGAATATTTTATCAATATGAAATCAGTTGGTGAAGATTTCTTTGGTCTTACGAGATATTTGCTTTTTGTGTTAACATGTTCAATATTGATTATATTGTTGTTTGAAAGGTTATTTTCCTATTTATATACATTTTATATGATTTATAGCTGCCTTGACCGGCGTGACATTCAGAAAATCAAAAGATAATCTTATTAATAATTGTGTTCATGAAACATTCATAAAAGGTAATAAGATCGTTGTTTTAATCTAGTACCTGTCATCTTCAATCCTGGTGTTCAATTAAGTGTTAATATTATAATTGCGCGTCGCAATATTTTCTTCCAGAACTAATTTGACTTCTTATATAAAAATGACTAAAAATTGAAAGTTCTAAATAAATATTAGTTACAACTTATCCTACTATAAAAGAAATGTTCCAATACGCTCGGAGCATGAATAGAAATAATAATACCAGGTTCACTTACTTCGCACTTCCTTCTGATAAAAAGCCGGGGCATCGTGACCCAAGGTTCTGTAGATAAGAACATGCAATTGAAAGACATTTCATTGAACAATGAGAATATTATAGACGAACTTAATGTGTTGAAATTAAATATTAGTCTTAGTTTACGCATACCCGAAAACAATCCTTGAAGACTGCATACTTTCAATAACGAATCTTCTATGCAGTAAGCAACTGACTTCTTTAAACCGGAGAAGCTTGTGTAATACGTGAAGCTGTTTGTGAGGAAAAATTTTCCATCAATGATCACAGTATCCTTGCAAGGAGTCTCCACCATGAATCCCATTTCTAGAAGTACAGTATTATTTGGTAAAAATAAAATCAACGGTACCAATTTTGTTGCACCGTATTATTTGGTAAATTTATGAATTCGGGAATTACTATTTCCAGTATGTGAATTATGTTTTCATAACGACGAAAGTTATCTAAGGGTTTAATCGAAACAAATCTTTGGAACTCATTAAACAGTACTGTTTTTGTACCAAGTGTTAAATTTCGGTTGGCAAACACTGTGTTTTCTCCGGATATAAATAAGGGAACATTAGGAAAAAGTGTTGACCTGTCAAACAGCTGACCTGCAGATGTAAGTGTAAACGAAATATATTTCTTGTCATCATATATTCCATATACAGGCCATACAAAAAACTCATTGGATACGTTTTCGAAGATATGCAGTGGGACATCATTTGACAAAATTTCACATCTACGTTTCTGTAGTTCAATTTTAACTGTAAAAGAAGCTTCTATGAAGCTTTTATTTCTCCTGATCTTAAATATTGCATTTTCGGAAAATAGTTGTTTTTCATTAGTTCGCAAACAAATTCCCACATCGTTTTTGCATGCATATCCTGTTATTCCCCATGAATCATGTTTCCTCTCATACAAGTATAATGAACTATCGTCCTTTTTAGTTGTTATACCAAATTCAAATATGACATCATTTACGTCTCTTCTCTCAAACTGAATGCTTTTTTCTTTTTTCTTTTTATTGTTTCTAGTTTCAATTATAAGTTTAATATCCAAGTGATATTCTTTTCTTCTACTGAAGCCGTTTTCTCCATAAATCCGTCTACTTCTGTGTTGAGACTGTCTGCAAATCATACCGCTTTCACTAATACTTGTCGACACTGTTTTGTTGTCAGCCGTGTTACATGGAAACATATATGGAATGTTCCTTTCTATATCAAAATGTAAATCTGGAACTAACCACGTACATTTATTAATTTAATTTAAAAAAAAATGAAATCAACATGAACAAATAGACGACAGTTATGTTAAAGCATGTAAGTGCATACATCTAGATTTTTATAAAGCAATGATTAATATTGAAGGGATTGAAATCATATGCAAGTTGTATTTCAGAAAGATCTCGATTTCTAAAACGCGTGATAAACTTCACATAAGCCTAAAATGTTCATGCATTCAAAACTGTTCTAAATTTGCTATTTATTGATCAGAGGCGCTTAACATTTATAAAAAGCCTGAAAAATATTGGTATATTGTCAAATCTAAACCGAAAATTGTGACAATATTAAAATTCACACACGGATAAAAATAAACATTGTTAAAATGTTCAGGCTTTAAATAAATCTTTATTTGGGTAAGTTGATGCGAGGAAACGATATGTATTGTGTCTAATACTGTTAGAGGTATATACTGATATACTGTATAACAACCATATAACATCAATTAGTAAACACTTTAATTATGATCTATGAAAAGCAAGTAGTTCGTGTATTTTCTGAGTAAGTTTAAAAAAAGTTCAAACAAATATATTTCACTCGACCCCTGAGGACAAATGCATGAATTAAGTGTTACACAAACACAACGACGAACAAATAATCACAAGCACAAAAAATGGAACATCATAGCCACCTGTTTATTCCAGAAACTTCAAACTTATGCCAAATGCTTTAGTGAAACATTTTGATTGGATCCTTTTGGAAACAATTCTAACTTTTTTGAAAAAAGACTAAATGAAAAACCGCATCATATTATCTCTCCGTAATGATAAAATTTTGGGACAATTAACCAGAGTTATCTTACATTAGTCACAGAGAGAGGCTAGCAAACATTTTTTAATTGTATCTGAATAAATTACGTTATAAGAATTTTCCACTAAAAGTGTATGTTACTTTATTCAAATATAAAGACTCGTTAGCTAAATCTACTAATATTATTAGATATTATGAATCTTTATGACCAATGATAATCATGCGTCCATAGGTTATGGCTAATACGCAATTTTAGGAGAAGCGATTAGCGTTCAAATAAAGTTGTCACCGTAACGATTCTTATGTGCCTGTTCAAAGTCAGGAACTCGTCATCTAGCGAATGACATTGAGTTTCGTCTGTCATAGTTATTTTTCCAATCTTGTAGTAAACAATAAGCCGTCTGTTTGATATTCTTCAATTCGGAGCATCTACGGCTTACTCTTTGATATGGATTTTGCTGAATACCGAGGGCCGTTTTGTGATCTTAAATTTTCACATCGTCGACTTTGTTTCATGATTGGGTGATTTGTCACATTGGCTAGCATGATATTTGTCAAATACAGCAGTTGGAATTATACTCCTTAAATAAATCTCTGTATGGATAATCAAATATATATCAAGTGATCATTAATATTATCCATCCAAAATATATAGCACTTTTGACCTTGTATATTCCTGAGTATTTTTAGTTAGTCTATTCTTATTTCTAAGTTTATTAATGACGACTACTAAAGATAAAAGTTTCACAAAGATTTTTGTAACACTAGCCCGCTTATAATGTATAAAAGAGTGTTTTATCCATGTTTTATATGTATTAAATACAACATACCATATCCTGGATAAAATTCATTCATTGGTGTCCAAGCCATGAAAGGAACCACTATTCCTATTATGATCAGTGAAACTGTTATCACTTTAAGACACTGGTATAGGAATCGTCCAATCTTCTGGAGATTGGCTATGCTGGCATTTAGTAAAAATCTAGCCACCTCCATTATAGCTAATACAAATGTTAAATTGAAAAAGTGAAAAGAGATACAAACATAATAGTAATTATCAAATGAGGTCCAGAATATTTTTTTCATTTTGCTCGGTATAAGTCCAGAATATTTTCCTGTTCTAGTAGATATGTTAGCATACATGTACTTATGTATAAACAGAGAAAACAAAATATTTGCAATTATCTCCTCTAATATCTTGAGTAATGAAATAATACACTACGAATACGAAAGTAAAAAAGTAAGATAAGAAAAATACAATCGATAAAACAGTAAAAAATAATGATACAACGCTACAACATTTCACGGTGGAGAAAACTGATGAGCCAAGTGGACATAACAGTACACAGAGATAAGTGCAAGGCATATATAACATTAGTAAATTGTACGTTTGAAAACACACGGGAATGTAAATGTTGGTACTACGCATGTAAATGTTTAGGAATTTGCGTTACCGGTTTTTGTTTATTTTTTACAGAAACCTGTTTCGCACCTTTCCCTACATAAATTAGTTTCGATTTTTTCATGTGATTGGAAGGGTCTATGACGTCAAATACAGTTTTTGGTACAAGTAGATGTAAAAAAAAAATACCTTGTCATGCCAGCATTTGTAAACTGACAACTTAATTGTATCAAGGAGAGAAATATTGTATAAAAATTTATACATCTATATACATGCATATATATTATGAATAGATGGACTTCTTTGGTACATCTCAATGAGACAGCAACTAAATTGCCAATCAATGATTTGTTTAGTTAACCAATATTACCTGCTTGTTTTGTTCCGTCCACTTTATCTAATTCATTTATGATATCTTCAAATTTATTTGAAATTTCATCTATTTCATTTGAAAGACTGTTTCCTTGAACGTCTAATTGGTCTATCTCAGAAACCAAAAAATTGCGCAGATGTTCACGCACAGTCCGTTCAAGCGTCAAAAATGGATTTTTAGAAGAATTTTCCAGAAGCTCTTCTGATATTTTGCAGCATTCGTTTGCATTTACAAGAAATGATGTCAATTTTTCATTCGTTGTAGTCAAACGCTTTTCATTTCTTTCGTGTATCTTTTCTAAGCAGTCAATAACTTTTTCTCTTTTTTCACGAAGCTTTTGAACACCTTTAGCATACGAATCGTTAACTTGTTTCCTGTAAGCTTTTGCCTGATCATTCAGCAATCGAATACTCTTTTTTGATCTATTTTCAAGATCTTTTACAGTTGTATGTTTATTTCTCACACTTTGGAGCAACTGTTGAAAAGATTTTTTTCGATCAGCAATCATTAAATCAATATCTTCTACTGGGTGATTTTTATGTTCCATTATAACACACGTTGCACAGAGAAGTTTTTCACACTTTGAATCCTTACAAAAAAACCGTAAACGCCCTCTATCGTGGCCAGTTTGATCACACAAATCATTTTCTTTTATTTTATTAGAAAATGGAACCATTTCTGTCATGAAATCGTGCATTGGGTAGATGCGCTGGTGCTTTTGAAAGCAATCCGAACAAATTCGCATAACACATGTTTCACATGTGACAGATAAATGTTTGTTTTTCCTGCATATTGCACATTTTTCTAAATCATTTTTCTTATGTTTTTGTAAAAAATCTGTTAAATCACGTCTTGTGTTGTCCTTTGGTAAACTTGATAGATCTCCTTTTTTAAGTTTATGCATCTGATTACATAATGGACACATCAAAGAATTTCCTTTGTGCATAGTGAGAATGCATTTTATGCAAAATGTGTGCAGACATGGGAGTAGTTTTGGGACATGAACACCCTCGTCGTAAACCTCGGTGCATATTCCACATTCCAAATACCTTTGTCGTAACTCCATAACTAAAGCATGGCCATTGTTTTCCGACATCTTTGTGATTAACTTAAAAGACAATTTTATAAACATATATAGATACATGTACAGGTTTTTATGATTAGCAACTTTCGATAAATATACAATATATGCATGTACATTGTCGGAAAATATAATATTTATTTGTAGGAGCTTTAGGAACAGGACGAAAAGCGAGGCTTGCCTGGCTTTTCTCATGTTTTGAAGCGAGTACAAATAAATGTTATATCTTCCGACAATGTACATATATTTTTGTTTATATCCTGAAATTTATTCCATACTCGAAATTTCAGTTATTTAAGTCCGAATCACTGTCTAAATTCTCAAATAAATCGGAATATTTGAAATGCGAACCGCGAAGAGGACCCCAAAATGAACTGGTACGGAAAATTAAATATCCACGTTACCGCTTGCTCAACATGGAAGCGGGATAACAGGAGACTTTTTAAAAGCAAAAACTTATTTGTATACCTGTTATTTGTACAAAGATATATTATAACATCTTATATATAGTGTGAATCTTAACCAATGTGTATTTATTTCTTTTTATATTTCCGAGAGACCATTTGATATTCAAAGACAGGAGTATAATGGACATGATGATTTGTCCTGCCAATAACTAAACAATATATTTCACAAGAAAGGCTGAAAATGTATATAATGTTCAACAAAATGCAGAACTTAATTTTGCATTCAAGTAAAACAAATAACAACACAGACTAGCAACAGATTAAAATGAATACATAATCTGAATTGATTGATTTATTGTTGGTTGCTTCACGTCCAGTGGCAAATATTTCATGCATGTCCAGGCCGAGAAAAAGTAAACAAATAATACAGTCGCTCACCTTGGTCTATGTGCATATTAAACAAAGGACACAGATGGATTTATGACAAAATTGTGTTTTGGTGGTGTGTTTGTAGATTTTACTTTACTAAAAAGTATTGCTGCTTAAATATATCTCTATCTATAATGAACTTGGCCCAGTAGTAACAGTGGAACATATTTTATAAAAAATTACAAAAATTTACAAAATTTATGAAAATTGTTAAAAATTGACTATAAAAGGCAATAACTCCATAAGGGGTCAATTGTCCATTTTGATCATGTTGACTTATTTGTAGGTCTTACTTTGCTGTACATTATTGTTGTTTACAGATTATCTCTATCTATAATAATATTCAAGATAATAACCTAAAGCTGCAAATCCAACAACCGGTAGCCTGATTGGTCTAAATATTTCAGGACAGATAAAGGCCCAAATGAACAATTTTAACCTATGTCAGATTTTTTCTTTATGTATTGGTACCAGTGATATGAGCTAGAAACTGCTTTTCACCCTATGACCAATTTTTTGCCATGACTGCCATCTTGGTTCGCGGGCAGGGTCATCAGACACATTTCTAAACCTATATACTCTAATGATGATTTTGACAAGTTTGGTTACATTTGTCTTAGTAGTTTCAGAGAAGATTTTTTTAAAAGATTACAAAAATGTACGAAAAATTGTTAAAAATTTACTATTAAGGGCAATAATGCCTAAAGGGGTTAACTGACCATTTTGGTCATATCGACTTATTTGTAGATCTTACTTTGCTGAACATAATTGCTGTTTATGTTTATCTCTTTCTATAATAATAGTCAAGATAAAAACTAAAAACTGCAAAATTTCCTAAAAATTATCAATTCAGGGGCAGCAACCCAACAACGGGTTGTTTGATTCATCTGAAAATTTTACTGTAGATAGATATTGACCTGATAAACATTTTACACCTGTCAGATTTGCTATAATTGATTAAGTTTCAGAGATATAAGACAAAATCTACATTTTACCTCATGTTATATTTTTAACCATGGCGATCATCTTGGTTGGTTGGCCGGGTTACCAGACACATTTTTTAAACAAGATATCAAAAATGATGATTATGGTTAAGTCTGGTTAAATTTTGCCCATTAGTTTTAGATAAGAAGGTTTTTGTAAAAGTTCACGACGGACGCCAAGTGATGAGAAAAGCCCACTTGGCCAATGATAGAGGCCATCCTGGATGATGGTTGGGGAAATTTAGACTGTCACTCGAAAATGAAGGTAGATTGGACAGGGACCGAAATTTTGCCTTGCAACAGGCCACCTATGGACCCTTCAAAGAGTTGTTGCAAGGGTTCATCACACATCCAAAGAGCGTACACTCTCTTTACACCAGGCGTCAGAATTTAGTCCCAATTCTTTCCGGACGTGGCTGCAAACCTTTTCTATCCCGCACAGCCAAACGGACGCCCCACTTTGGCAAGGGTTTCACTACCATCGGATGAAGACGAAGTGACCATATTTCGTATTCCTTAGTAACCCTTTGGGGGTTATATATTGAATCTGGTGAAACCTATATATCCAAGTAATAATTTGAGGTCCCATATATATGTCAAACAGCAAAAAAGCAAATCCTACATGTAAAACATAACTTGCATTGCTATTTAATCGGTTTATCACAGTCTGATAGTGACGTTTTACGTAAAAACATTACTTTGATTATCGTATTTTTGTAGTTAAAGTAGTATAATAATTTCTAAGACAAAGCATTCAATATAAATCAAGACTATTCATGACAAATAAATCACACATATTAACTGCGATAATCTTTCTTTTCTGGATATCGGAAAGTCAATACGTTCACTCAAATATTTTAAATTGTTAACTTGCAATCGCAAGATACAAAACTGGTTTGAGTATCATATTTAACAATGTTTTTTTTTTATTATACCATGACCAATGTATGATATCTAAATATACCACTCTGATTGGTTTACAGTTTGCATACATTTGGTTTATTGTATTGCCATTTATTGTCGTTCCCTTTAATACATGCATTTTGTCAATCTATTACAAACATATTCTTTTATTTAAGATTTAAAACCACTATCCGGTAAATCTTATTAAGTTATTCGGTCGTTCAGGTCATACTGTGTTTCTTAGTCTACAGCTATGTGAATCAAATAATGATTCAGGTCATGTTTGCTTGAATATTGGCCAAAACAAGAAGTTAAAAATGGAAGTAAGTAAAACCTGAAACAAAAATTCTTGAATTTTTGTATTATTAACCTTAAACAAAAGATCTTAAAAAAGTTATATTACTAATATTGAAACGAAAATAGAAAAACTCAAATTAAATAGTACTGTATAGAATCACTTATTAAAAATTTCTTTGAGCATAAATCAGAGGAGTCTAAAATAAGAGCGCGTGTAAAATGGGCGGAAGAAGGGGAAAAATCGTCAAACTACTTTTTGTATCCCGAAAAGCAAAACGGAAAAAACAAATTATGGAGTCGAATACAAACAGATAATGGGCATTATAAATACAATATAGACGAAATACTAAATGAGCAAGTTAAATTTTACTCAAATTTATTTAGCTCCAAGGGATGGCATTTGTAAAGTGCTAAAGATTTAACAAGTCACATCGAAAACAAACTAAAGGATGACGAAAAAAAATTACTTGACCGTGATACATTTTTTTGTACTACCACGGAGGAAATAATGAAAGTTCTACAATTTATAAAAACAAAAAAAATCCCCAGGGGAGGACGGAATCATATCTGATTTTATGTTATATTTTGGACCATACAAAAAGAATTTTGTACGTTATTGCATGAAATATTTAATGAAAATTATTGTCGTATTCGCAATATCAAGGAGTTACATTATTTAAGGGTGGGGAACGACAAAATATTCGAAACTGGCACCCTCATACACTGCCGAATTGCGATTATAAAATTATTATATTTTCCAAACTTTGCAATAATACTTTATTTTAAATGGACTATTTGGAAAATACGTAATAAATAAACTCTTGTTCGGGAAAATATAGGAAGATTTACTTAGTTCTACTGTTCTAAACGAAAGGTGTGTTCGATTCCATATATAATTATCTTACTGTATCCTGTGAATAAAGTAGTGAAAAATATGTTACATGTATTCTATTAGAAAGAAAATCAATATTTTTATTGTAATCAATATTTGAATCTATGTCTGTGCATATTAGGTACATTAGTAAATTAACACATATATCATGCTTCGTAATATATTAGTACTCACCACATGTGCTTTATCCTTTTTTATAATCTAAAAGTATATTACAAAATAATTTCAATTTTTGTTCAATCACATCAATAATTTCCAATTCAAACTATTACAACTGATTTTTCGCAATCAAATATATTGTTTTTTCCAGTTTAAACCAACACATGTTTGTTCAGTGAACCAGATATAGGATAGTGATTTTATACAGTGATGCTTATCAGTCGAAAATCAATTGTATTAGTTAATCAAATATAATTAGGTATGTTAAACTATTGTATAAACTCATTTGATTTTTTCCCCTGAAACTGACCTAATATCAGAGACATAATTACTGAAACAAACACTGAAACTGATAGTGAATTGAATTGAATGGTCATGATTCAGCAGACAGCAATGCAAAAATTATTGAGTAAGAAACAGAAACAACGGTAATGGAATGAAGTGATGCTAAATTGGTTGGTTAGGAAGTATCAGCATAACATCTACTGGTAAACTTCCTCGAAAAAAAACTCTTTTCGGTGATGAAATTCTTGCCATCAATACCTGTCAAATATTAACATCAAGCGTACACGACAGGGGCCCTTTCTAGCCAGCAGGTAACAACGGGGTGGAGTACAAGAATAAAAAATTGGCAAAACACCAGCAAATAATAACCCAGTTACTTGCTTTTCCTGTCACCAAGAACATGTCATTTAAACATGTAAGCAGATACTGTCCATTCAAAAGAGATAGGGATACAAAATTGGAAAATACGTATCAGCCATAATTAGCTATTAAAAAAATCAAACAAATAAGGTAAACTGCAGTGGGCTGGGTCTGTTTTTTTGTTTTTTTTTTTAAATATTTAATAGATAAAAGGGGACAACAATCAAGGGAAAGAAAAGAATGTAAAGAAATTCAAATTGTAGAAACCCACACCTTGTCTAATAATAATGAATATATTTAAGAATCAGACACAATTAGTATAGAACTTGTCAATGGCTATGACGAAGACACAGAGTTTGAGGTAGTTATTGATAGGATAAGTGCAGTTACAATTAAGCCTCTAGCTGGTATAGATATAGGGGCAGACGTAACTGTTATCAATGAGTCATTTCTGGATGGTTTCCCGAAAGGGTCAAAACCATCACAAAGGAGTTGAAGTTGTTGCCGAAGAAGGAAAGAAAATGAAAACCAAAGGGGTTGTTGTCGTAGATATCGTAATTTATATTAACATAGCCCAAATAAGAGATGATGATTTATTAGGATGTGATATCATTGACGAATTTGATATTGCCATCAATATGAGACGGGTTATAAAGATCGGGGTACATGAGTCGATTGTGGAGTTTAACGCAGGTATGATATTTTCTGAATAATTTGTGTAATTTGTGTAAGCGATTCAATAATAATTCCTACAAACAATTATGTAATATTTGCGGGTTAATGTCACCAATCTGAAATGTTGACACTAGATACGCAGGTTTGGAGCCATGCAATGAAATGACATTTCGATTGTCTGGTGTCTTTCTGGTCCCTTTAATGAAAAAATCCTAGTAAGGGTGGCAGATTTGGAAAACAGAGGAAGAAATTCTATTTAGAGCAAATGCACTTTGTCATTAGCCTGGAGAATAATGTTAGAATTCCAAAGCTACCAGATCACCCTAATGGTCTATAAAGGGAGTTTTGAGAAATTAAAGACGAGATCTTAAAACAAATATTAGCTGAAGTCCTAAGGCAAATAAAAATCAACAGTAAAATAACAAGACTAAACTAGGCACGTGCACGTGGGAGAGGAAGAGAAATACCTTGAGTACCAACTCGAGGTTTGCGTAATTACCCCTTTTAAATCTAATTGGGCACCCAGTGATTTTGGTCTGGAAAAAACCCAGTACCCGGGTGCATAGATTTTAAACAGGTCAATGACGTACGCATCACAGAAGCTACTCTTTGCCCTGCCTTGTGTTTTGACTGTCTGGCGTTGGCGTCAATATTTTCTGTCATAGAACTTCAAAGTGGTTATCGGCAAGTGGACATCGAAGAGGCTGATAGAGAAAATGTTGCATTTACAACTAAATATGGACTATTTGAATATAATGCCTTTTGGTTGTGTAACGCTCCTAGTATATTTTAACGATGCATAAAAACGACAATTAGAGGACTCCAATGGAAAAGCCTTCTTATTTATATTTATGGTATAACTATCTTTTCGTCAGATTTGGTACACTATATTGAAAAACTTGATGAAGTTTTGGGTAGACTGTCAAAAGCTAGGTTTAAGTCGAAACCATCGAAATGTGATCTTTTTACAAGAGAGATTTTATGATAAGGACATGTAGTTTGTGATAATTTGAGTAGGACTCGTATTATCAGACTTCTTTCGATACACTGAGGTCAGTATCATGCCTTGCGCCAAAACTGGCTTACTCCCATTCCCCTACCCCGATACGAGTACAATACACTGGAAACTGGTGCTTCCAATGTCGGTGTTAGGGCTGTTATTTCACAAATTTTTAATGGGTTAGAAAAGGTAATTTCATTCGGTCGGAAGAAACTACAAAATATTTATAAAGATACTGTTTCACACGGAGGGAGTTTTTGGCTGTAAGGAAATAAGAGGTTTAAATGAACGAGAGGAAATCTTATAATGAAGACAGAGATTCATTAGTGGAAATGAACTCATCATAGATACCAGGATTAAAATTTTATAATTACGCCAGACGCGCGTTTCGACTACAAAAGACTCTTAAGTGACGCTCGAATCAAAACATGTTTAGAAGGCCAAATAAAGTACGAAGTTGGAGAGCATTAAGGACCAAAAATTCCTAAAAGTTTTGCCAAATACAGCTAAGGTAATCTATTCCTGAGGTAGAAAAGCCTTAGTTTTAAAAAATTCAAAGTTTTGTAAACAGTTAATTTATAATTATGAACATATCAATGATAACTCCAGTCAACACAGAAGTGCTGACTACTGGGCTAGTGATACCCTCGGGAAAAGAAATCTCCACCAGCAGTGGCATCGACCCAGTGGTTGCAAATAAACTCATCATAGGTTATCATTATAGAGTGATCTTTTGTATCAAATTCAACTGTACGTAGGCAGATAATATATATTTGTTCATTTGATGATCAGCACTATATTCTATATTATGCGGCTTGATTTCGATATTTGAAGAAATTTTACTCGAATCACTATACGTGTAGCTGTCGTCTTACAATATACTAGACATTTCTCATACTATCAAACTGATCATCAAAATTATCTTACCTCCTATACATTTATAGGAATTTGATTGGTTAAAAGCGGCCTCGTGGAGACCGTGTATATTCCATATTAGGTAAGTAGGGAAGTGGGGATTTTTCAATACACGGTTAGTAGTGGAGATACTTTGGCACTTGTATTTGATTAGTCAAATGTATTGAAAGTTCTGTTTAATATTGTTATACTTGAAATAACCAGTACGGTATAAAAAAAAATGCATTTAGATTATTCAACAAAAGTCTTCTTAAGTGGCATGAAAATACGGATTTTTTGTGTTATTAAAATTTGCTGTTTCAAAATATTTGAAATTATTATAAATTAAGGAATGTATCTCCCTCATGCAAAGCTCTGATTCCTTTCACGGATTTGGCTATACTTTTTGGACCTTTTGGATTATAGCTCTTCATCTTTTATATAAGCTTTGGATTTCAAATATTTTGGCCACGAGCATCACTGAAGAGACATGTATTGTCGAAATGCGCATCTTGTGCAAGAACATTGGTACCGTTAATTTTATTGCAGTAAAACCACATTATAGTACGTCACATCCAAAATTAAAATATCTTTATTTTTAATCAAAAGGTCAACTAAGAGCATACAAATCTAGATAAATCACAAAGTTCATACAATATACACACCAGTCCAAAGAGGAATAACTCTACTTCTTTATCTTGTCTGTTTTTTCTTGTCTGATCTAGAAATTTTTATTTAGGTAAAACTAAAATCTGTATTAAAATCGAAATCTTCATGTGTCATTATCCAGATAAAGAGATTTTCTTAATTTATGGTTTTCAGATTTGGAAATTTATTAAATACATTTTGAGAGAATTCTAATCTACATAGAGGCCACTCTACAACCAAGTGAAGCTCATTTTCTATAACATTAAGTGAACGGTGTTGACAGAGTCTTTCAAATCTTGACAAAATTTCATGTTTTCCTGAAATAACATTTAGTTTTCGTTCCCAAACTGTGGTTTCTCAGTCTAGTTTTTGTTAATGTTCTTCTGTTGATATTTTTTATATACAGTCAAGTAACATGTAGTTGAAAGCAAATTTAAATCTAAGATTTTTGCTATATATTCCAGTATCTTTAAAATAGCTATTTTTGTTTATGTCGAGCCATGTCTTAAGAAAATTCTTTTGGAGATAATACAAGTTAATAATTTGTTTTACTAAGTTATTTGCAGATTCTATATTAGAATACAATAGGTTATTTGACTGGTTATTGCTAGATTTATATAATTCAAAGGCTCTGTTCAAAATATATATTCCGTGCTTCGGAGAACCATCTACTTTTTCTTTCTAAATTGGTGTTTCTAATAATATTTTAAAACCTTGAGGTTACACGGCCCCTCAAAGTTGTTCAACAGATAAAAGGGTGACATTTGATTGGTTAACCTTTGACATTTGGGTTGCAATGACTCTATTTGGTTTCTTTTACCCCTCTTTTACATTAACCCCGTAGCTTGATCTGTTAAAAAATAGTTTAAAAAATCGCTTCACTCGACGCTTTTTTTTAATACTATTTTTCACAATTAGGCAATCTTTTCTTCTACTCTGGATCGTATAAATTTTATTGAGAATTAATTTTCGGAAGACATAAATTTGTCGGAAATTTTCTCATGGCCTGGGCTGTTTTTCAAATTTTCAAATTGTATCTCTAGCATTAGTTAGTGATATACTTAACGAACATAAGAACTCATTAAAATGGTAACAAATCTAAAGCTTGCATGAATCATGTCTTATATTTCGTTTTATATATAATTTATCCTAATACTTCTCAACCGAAACATTTATTTTTCATTGGCTTTTGTTAACATATCGTAACTAACGACTCATAAATATGTAAATAATACAATTAATAGTTAATAACACAACTCTCACCTCACAAGTCCATTTGTATGCGATATTATCCGAAATGGAGCGTACAGGTGACTGATTAACCTTTACCTGTATTCACACTTATCAACTATAAAGTACACCTGTATGCACGCTTATCTCGTAAGACTTATATTTGATCCTAAATGCTCTTCAACTTTGTACTTGTTTGGGTTTATAAATGTTTTTGATTTGAGCGTCACTGATGAGTCTTATGTAGACGAAACGCGCGTCTGGAGTACTAAATTACAATCCTGGTACCTTTGATATTTAATTATATAAATGTACCACAAATATCTTATTAATGTGGAATTATTTATTGAATCTTTTATTTTCGTTGTAGTTTTGTGAATTAGAATATAATATTTTAGTGGACGCTTTGTTGATAATTCATTGTATAAAATTAGAATATACAGTGTAAATGTCAATCGCAAATGTTATTAGTTTTAACAAATCTGTTTTGCACATTGTTACATGTATTTTGAAAAATATCGATTTCAACAACTTTTAAAATTACATTTCAACGACAATCAAAAGACTATGACGTTTTAAAATATTTTCAAATCAAATTGATATAAGTTCCAGCAATAAAGATTATGTTTCTTTTGGTCCCATGAAAAATAATTCTGGTAACGTGTGGGCGAGACCTTGTGTATAATATGCATACTATACAATCAAAGCAAAACTGTATTTTAACACCCGTTATTTTTACAATAGAAGGCTAAACATTACAGGATAAAATTGTCCCTCTTATAATTCACAGAAGTAATTGAATAAGTCTGAAAGAGAGGCGAAAGATACAAAAGGGTCATTCAAACACAGTCATAAATAATCGCCATGGCAACAAAAAGACATATATGTACACAATTACAAACACACAAAAATCTAAAGATAGAGCAACACAAACTCCATCAAACCATAGAATTAACTGTGTTGTTCTCGGGTTTCCAAAATGGTAAATTACATATCTTGCTCAACATAGGGCTCCCTGCGGGAAGTTGGTTATTAAATCGTGTTAAAAAGAGAACTTTTTGTTATTAAAACACAGTATAGCTCGATACTATCGTTATTTTTAAAGGCTGATAAATTGATACGCCAGACGCCCGTTACGTCTACATAAGAGGGTTATGCGACCCATTGCTATTTGTTTCGCTAGAAACATGCGTTTTAGCTTATAGGACCGAAAGGAACATTTCTATTCACACAAAAATTTCAGTTTCTGATGTGCTTGATGAATTTAAAACTTCAGAAAAAATCAAGATTTAAACAAAAAAAGTATCATTTGAACACAGACTATACTAGAATAATTTTTTCAAAGGAATTGACAAAAATATTAAAAAAGGAGAGGACGCCTGATACAAAATCTATCATGATCGGAATGATAAACCCTCTACTTTACCTTAACGATAAAATTGAAAACATCGAGAACGATGTTGTAAGGGGTTCAAGTCACTTGACCTTTATCGGTAATCGATAGACATTTTGACAGAAAAAAAATAATTAAATCCATTTTAAAAGTGATTTCTCGTTTTAATTGATTATTATTCCTTTTATATCTTTCTTTTGGTGAAGATTTGATAAAAATACTTCAAAGAAAAGATAAACTATTAATAGTCTCCGTCACTGTTTGGAAACATGGTACTTATTTTCAGCGGAATCTAAAAGCAGCATTCGTTTTCATTGGCTGATCCACGCGTCATCAAGAGGAAACCCTTTCTGAATGACCAATCAACGGAAAGCGGATTGTCTGACGATTATTTTGGTACTTGATAATCCAAGGTGAAAGAGGTCAATGTCAAGTCGGCAATTGTTTTTCTGCAAAATTATGAATTTGTCATGGTAAGTTGAACTTATATATAAATTTATCATCGATTTTTGAATTTTTCAGATGTTTTTAAATAAAGAAATAATAATAGTATGAATGAATAATGTTTATCAACCGCGGATTTCAAATGTAAACACTGTCACCTTTCGCTGATCTTTTGTTTACGTCGACCTCATTTTATTTTGTAGGAAATAAACAACAAACACAATAGACGATGCCGGTGGCGATTCAACAGAAACTATATTAGATTAGTTTAACATTATTGTATACATATTATCAAGTCTTTGATAATGCATAATGATATATTTATTAATTAAATGTATAATTTGGTTGTTGAAATAAAAAAAGGGGGTCAAACTTTTAAACATGAGTTTTGTTCATTTTTAAATGATAAATAATAACAAAGTATGTCAAATATCATCAAATTGGAATGCAATCTTACATGTCATGATAATATGAATTTTGAATTGAAAATGTATTCACTATTTTTTTTACATTCATCAATTCCAATTTTTGTGTTATAAATATTAAACAAAATGAAAATTGACATGAAAGTCATGATAATATTATTACTAGATAAAAATTAGGGGTTCATGTATTATTATCTTTGTCAATGAGCACGTTGCTTTGTGGTTCCTTTTTTTTCTCTTTTCAGGACTGCTGGTCATTTTTTTTTATATTTATTGTTGACCATGTCTGGTACATGAACATGCATACTGTATTATATACTGTTGATTCCTGCTGGATATATATTACCCTTATGGCCTTAATAACTTCAAATCTACAAATGCTGGACGTTTGAAACATGTGCGAGATAGATAAAGAGATGTATACACATGCTGCTGCTGGACAGTACTGCAAACAAGATAACCGTCTGATGGTAGCCAGTATTGGTACATGTATAAAAATGTTCAAGAATTCTGAATTGTTTTAGTTATTTTGGTTTACATTTGCTTCTGCTATCACAACACAGATGCTATAATGACACATTTGAATTATTTTTCAAATCTTTTAAAATAAAAACAACAGTGATGAGTTTATTTAAAAATGCTTACTTGTCAATGCATCTGAGGTGGCGACACTTGTAGTAAATTGTTTTTGCATGACGTCTTGGTGGTGGTTTTAATAATATATAAATCAATTTAATTTTCAGGTGAAATAAGTACATCTAAAATATTGAATAAAGACATAACAGAGCTGTTTCAAAAAAGTGTATTTCAACAAGGGATTGTGATAGGGAAAGAGAAGTTTTCGAATGTTAATTGGGATTTCTGTGATCAAGTTGTACTACGAACACAAGTTAAGAGTGGTTGAGAAAGTTAAGACTTTAAGGAAGAACAATATGGCCAAATTAAATAGCTTTCTTGAACAAGACTTTTATTTTCCTGTAAAAAATCCTGTCACATCTTCATTTGAACACCTACAAGAGAATGAAAGAAAAAGAGTGAAAAAAAAGAGAAAGAAAGAAACAGAGCTGTTGGTGAAAATGTGAAATTAAAGAGACAACTCAAAGAAACTGATTTTACTTTAGACAATTTTGAGTTGCAAATTGAACATTTTGAGACTAAGATATAAAAAAGAAGATGTGGTATGATTGCCAATGAGACAACTATCCACAAAAGACCAAAATGACACAGACATAAACAACTATAGGTCACCGAACGGCCTTCAACAATAAGCAAAGCCCATACCGCATAGTCAGTTATAAAAGGCCCCGATAAGACAATGTAAAACAATTCAAACGAGAAAACTAACGGCCTTATTTATGTAAAAAAATGAACGAAAAACAAATATGTAACACATAAACAAACGACAACCACTGAATTACAGGCTCCCGACTTGGGACAGGCACATACATAAATAATGTGGCGGGGTTAAACATGTTAGCGGGATCCCAACCCTCCCCCCTAACCGGGGACAGTGGTATAACAGTACAACATAAGAACGAACTATAAAAATCAGTTGAAAAAGGCTTAACTTATCAGATGGACAAAAATATTAGTGGAGTCAAATATTGTTAAGACTTTTAGATATAGCAGGGGGAAATGTAAAGAGACTCATAAAACAATGTAAAAAGGGAATGTAAATCTTAGGAAAAAAATATGATTACCTTCAAACCAGTTAGACACCAATTTAGATAAACTGAAAGATATAAATGAGCAATTGACAAGTTTTGGGCCAAGAAATATCAGTAGAAAAATTAGAAGAAGGGATAAAAAAATGGAAAAGTAAGAGGGAATAATTGATGAAAAACAAAATGAACTAGGCCAACAAAAAGTAGAAACAAAATCATTATACAAGACATGTGAGAAAAATGAATCTGAATAAGATAGATTAAAGAAAGATGAGAGAAGTCTGTTGGTAAAAGTCTGTAGAATGTCAAAACAACAGCATTCTTCTAAATTTGATAAAATAAGAGAAGAACATCTTTTTGAAATACAAAATTTATAAGCTGATATAGCTGCCAAAAAAGATAGAATATTAGAATTGGAAGATTGCGGTACAAGCTTTGCTCATTGTTGAAGGCCGTACGGTGACCTATAGTTGTTAATGTCTGTATCATTTTGGTATCTTGTGGACAGTTGTCTCATTAGCAAGCATACCACATCCTCTTTTTTATATTGAATAGTATTTTGGCAGATGATAAATAGAATCATTTTATGATGGTAAATTCTCAAATGAAGTAAGGGAAACTATCATGACTTTACTCACTGAGTGTGGAGTAAGTAAAAAAAAAGGTTAATAATGTAATAGCTTAGTTTTAAAAAAAATGACTGGTAAGCAACTGTCAAGATTGCCAAGTGCTGGTGTGAAAAGTAGACTTTTAATTGAGACAAAAGTGGTTGCACAAAAGCAGGTGGCAGAAGCTATGAGTATGATTAACCTGATTTAAATGACATGGGTCAAGGACATAAAGGCAACTTCTTACATCAGATGCCACTTCCAAACATTATAAGCATTTTCGGTCATTCCAAATTACAACACCTGATAAAAAAAACTTTCTCATTAGGCTTAAATGAAGTTGGAAGAGGCGATGCTGCATCAATCATGTCCTCATTTATAAACATAATCTCCGAGATGTCATCTTTCTTTCGTAAAATGCACATATTTGTTAACATGGCTAGTGAGGTTGACAAATGTTTACAGGTTTTGAAAGCAACGTTTGTAATGGAAAAAACCCATTTGCATTCGAGTGAAAGGAGAGTGGTGCTTCTCGTCTGACTAGGACAGCGAGCAAAGCCCTAACTCTTCATGGGTGTAAAAATTCTGGTATTGGCCATCACTTTCGCACTCATCTGAAAGAAAGAGATACTGCGGGCCACCACCACTTTGGCTCGAATATTGGAACTCTTAAATTGTCCATTACAAAATAGTTCTGAGTGCATGGCAATAGACTTACAAGGGGATATGGGTTTTCATCAATTTGAAAATAAGATTAATTTGTCAGTTTTTATTAAATGATGTGAATTTAATATCAATCATCCAAGACAGAAGCGGGAAAATCCAAAGAACTATTAATCAAATTTGTGTGGCCTAATGATAACATTGTCAATATTACGCATGTTTTTATTTATATATTGATTTTTCAAAGAAAACCCATGCCAAAAATGGAACTCAATATGGGTTTGAGAGATGTACAAGTACGCAGGCACGTCGGTCAGAATGAGAATATAATATGCCTTATGAAGAGAGAGTGCATTGCTCTCTAAATGTAAAGAACATTAGCGACTACACCTTGAAGCATGTGGCACATGCAAATCGCTATTTGTCCGCCATTACTGGACATCACAAAGGGTCCCGTAAAAATATTAACAGTTGTATGAGGATTTTTTGAGTTACTTTGATATTCCTTGTTCTGCATCTACTGAAGTTGATGGTAGTATCGGTAAATAATTAGTGAATATATAAATAGATTTGGATACGTTGACTGCTGCACTCTATGTCAATATCGGAATTGACTTATTACTGAAATAAATATTAAAGTATTTAAATATCTAGTTGTATCACTTTGATGTTAAAAACATATTCAAATTAACTAATTCAGTGACAAATCAAATTATTCTTTGGTATTTTAAATTACCAACAACAAATAAATAGCGAAACCATTTGTATAGTATACAATACAAATACTAATAAAAACATATTCAAATTAACATATAAAGTGATCTCACCAAATTATTATTTGGTTTTTTTAAATTACCAGTATAATATACAATACAAATACTAATAAAACATATTCAAATTAACATATAAAGTGATCTCACCAAATTATTATTTGGTTTTTTAAATTACCAGTATAATATACAATACAAATACTAATAAAACATATTCAAATTAACATATAAAGTGATCTCACCAAATTATTATTTGGTTTTTTTAAGTTACCAGTATAATATACAATACAAATACTAATAAAACATATTCAAATTAACATATAAAGTGATCTCACCAAATTATTATTTGGTTTTTTAAATTACCAGTATAATATACAATACAAATACTAATAAAACATATTCAAATTAACATATAAAGTGATCTCACCAAATTATTATTTGGTATTTTAAATTACCAGCAACAAAGAAATAGCGAAACCATTTGTAAAATATACAATACAAATACGAAGTATAATAAAATTATGTTTACATCGGATTGATTCAGACGTTTGTATTTTTCGTGACGTCACGTCGATATTTAATATTGCTGAACAATATAGGCGGAGAATGTATACATATAAAATATTTTAATAATATGTTATGGAATATGAATATTCAAACACAAAAAGGTACATATCCTAGAAAATATTGAACGAAACGAACTATATACATGTATATTGACAAGCTTTGCGTGGACGAAAACAAAAACAAATTTAGGAAATAAGCGCGACCTAGACTTGGCTAAATAAACTCATAATATATACCAAGAAAGATTGTGCAAATTATGTCCAAAAAAAAAATATAGAACACGAAAAACATTTATCGTGCACTGCACAAAATATGAATCACAAAGATATGTTCTTATATTAAAATTGTCCTATTTTAAAAATTATGACAAACAATCAAAACCGGAGGATGAATATATATAAAATTATTACTTAATAGCACGTGTAGAAAAACACTTAGATTATTATCATCTTTTATTAATAAATCATTTGAAAAATGGAAAAATGTCATTAGTTTATTCTTATAAATTAACCTATATATATTGATATATTTATAACTGCAGATTTCATTGTTCGAAAAACAAAAAGGAAATATGCCTATTGATATTCTATGTAGTATTGTTTAATTGCTGCATCATTACTATTTGTATACTAGTTGTATGGGCCGTTGCCAATTATTGTTATTGTGTTTGTGCCAATAAAATATTTGTATTGTATTGTATTGTATTGTACCAAGATTGAAATTTTATATTAACGCCAGACTCGCTTTTCGTCTACAAAAGACTCATCAGTGACGCTGATTCCGAACGTTTTGAAAAAGCAAAAATTCCGCACGTTTTGAAATAGCAAAACTGGTCTGTAATTAGATCAAATAATAGATAAGAGGATTGTAAAGGGTTATTTTCGTGTAACATTTTCTGTTCTGGTTTAGTAACATCTTAAGTAAAAGTTAGTGATGATATCGATAGTTCGTCATCTGATTATGAACTTTCATGATCAAACTGGAATATGATTTCTTCTCTGAGGTGACTTAACTTTTAAGTGACAGATGTATTGCATAGTTTATGCCTAAATACTCGCCTTGGTCTGTCCAAGTTATTGATGATAGTTCGTCATTTATTTTGCAATTTCATGCTCAAACTGAAATATAGTTGCATCAGTTAGTCGAAAAAACATTGATTAACAGCGGCATCACAAATTTCATGCCTTAACACTTTCTTTGTCCAGATGACAAATTAAATCACTTATTAGACACCGTTGACCATGTCTGTATAGTTTGTTTTGTTTTTTGTCATAAAGCAGATCATACGTTTTACCATTTTTGTCGATTACTGTTATGTTTGAAAATGTTATGCGGAATGATTTTGCAAACCAAAATGTTTTTTGGACACGTTCTTTTTGAATGGAAACTTTTTGTTGTGCCTGATTGCTTTTTAAATCCGGATTAGGCTAACCTATATTTATTAACTGATTTCGAATACCTTCGATGTATGCATTTAAAATTTCATTGCTTTGTTCATATTAGGACAAATATTTCTCTCGTGAGCCTCTTCAGTAAGATAATTCACTTTGGCTGAAGGTATTTGTATGTCTACAAAAACACTCATAATTGTCTTTTTTGTGTTTGATTTTCAGTTTCTATCATTTCACTAAGATAACACACTTCTTTTTTAAAAATGATCTCAAATGCTTTTCTTAGGAGAATATCATATTTACGTCTACCTTTAAATGCTGTATATTTGTTGATGGTTTTAGAAACTTTTTGCCTTTTTCTACCTTCTAAGCGATCATTGTTTTATTTTAAAGGCAACACACCTTTCTGCAAATTTAAATTAATAAATTGTATTTTAGTCAGATTATTTAGTTTAGATATTTCCGACATGTACTTTAAAGTACCCCTAGGTAAAACAATCTTCGAACATACATTTGACTTTGACATCGAGATTTTGTTTTTACTTTCAATACCTTCGGTACTAATTTCCAACGTAAATTAATGTTATCAGCTTGAGACAAATGATCACTCATGTTCTTAAATTAACTGAAAACATGTAATAAATGATACAATTATATGCACTTTTATGTGACTATGTTTGATTTTATCATTCATTGATATCTGAGTTGTTTGAAAAAATGTCTGTTCTAAAATCAACTTTTAAAAGCTAAATAGGCATTCGTTGTGCGTCTTTTAAACTTCCTTCAAAATCAAAAGTGTATGACCGCCCACCTTTTAACGGGACGCAATGCAATTTGAAAAACTATTGTTCGTTCTTCATTTTTCTGTTAATACGAACTTGTCCCAATTATGAGGCTTATCAAAAATTTCAGTCAATTCTGGTATATAAAGTATATCTGCCTTCACTGACAATACCCTTTCCTCCAAATAAAAACCTGAAAGTGTCGTGATGGAAGGGGATGAAGAAATGATTTGCCGTTCTTTGTGCTAACATTGAGTGACAAGCTGATGTAAAATAGTCTTTTGTTATATAGTTTATCATCAACATCTGTATCACCATCTTCATTTTCCAGTTTCTCAGCACAGATATATACATTTGGTTCAATTACTAAATCATTTTGATCAGGCTCATCAGCTGTCTTTAATTCTTTGATTTCAGTCTCCTAAAAATGTATTGAACTGATGTGTTATGAATACAATTAATATAAAAGACTTTAATGTATCTCTAAAAATTTAAGAGCCAATAATTCTTTCAAATAAAACTATAACATCATACATTTTTGGCAAAGGTTTTGAATTTAAATAAGCTAAAATATTAATACATGTAATATGTTGTTTCAAGCAATATGGTTTGAAGCTGATTTGAATACATGTACAAGATAAAATGCATTAATCTGAAAAATCAAAACGATCCCACTTCGGAGTAAAACTACATGCTTTGAATGTTTTTTAGTTTTCAGTTTTGTTATCAACGCTGTGTTGATATTTTTTATTTCAGTAAATAGTAAAGAAACTAATTGTGATCAAAATGTTGGTGTATTTATGTTCTATCTGTACACAAATGTGTCCTTTTAAGATCATCTTTGTAAAAGAGTCCTCTACCTCGAATCACTCCAGTGTTCAAGGCATTACGGACAGTTATTATACCTTACACATATTACAAACAATTCTATTGGATTACGCCTTATCTAGTGACATGGACTAACCCTATTATTCACCAGTAAATAAACTTTTGAGTGTCTAAATTTGCACTCAAGTTATCTCCCATGAAAATGACGTTACAAACGTTAATAAACAAAATGACATCGTTCACGTTACACTGACAGTCCATTGAGAGACAAGAAAATAAGACTGGAAATGAATAAGATTGCCAGCAGCCGATGATATCTCTTATAAAGTAACGGTCCTTTTCAGAGCCATCAATATTTTACCAAAAAATACTACCTGTGTTGTACATTTGAGAAATTCTAGAACTCAAATGCATTTTCCTACGTTATTTCACAGGCAATAGACGTTCTGTCAATAGTGTAAAAAATATTGGTAATTGTAAGAAAATAGTGTCCATGTATATAATATTATATATATGGACACTATTTTCTTCTAATTGCCAATATTTTCTATATGGACACAAAAAAATCGTTGATTGTTCAAAAGGCCTTTCCACTGTTAGTTCGGTAAAATACACAAATGTGGCCCGTTTGAATGGATGAATATCCAAAATTGTCAATTTTTTAAAAGTTATTACACTTCGGGTTGCGCCCTCATTGAAATAATTTTCTCGTGTTGACAATTTTGGATAATAACCTTTTCAACGAAACCATAATTGTTTTATTATACATATACAATTATGGCCCGTAAAGCAACAAATTAAGTCATCCTACCAAATTATTCTTTGGTATTTTAAAACTACAAGTAACAAGCAAATAACGACTCTAATTTTGTAAAATATACAATACAAATATCTAGTATTATGCAATATAAATACCTTGTACTATACAGTTTTACTACCAAGTATAATACAATATAACTACCTAGTATTATACAATATAACTATCAAGTATAATACAATATAACTACCTAATATTATACAATATAACTACCTAATATTATACAATATAACTATCATGTATATTACTATATAACTACTTAGTATTATACAATTTGTTTTTAAATCGAATCGATTTAGAACCTTGTGTTCATGACTTCACGACGAGATTTAATATTGCTGAACAAAATAGGCGGAGATTGTTTACAAATTTAAATAATTTAATAAGTGTTAAGGAAAAAGAATATTCAAACATAAATAGGTACGTTATATCCTAGAAAATATTGAACGACACTAACTATATATATTGACAAGCTTTGCATGAACGAATGAAAAAAAACAACTTTGGAATTAAGTGCTACTTGAACCTTTGGTAAATAAACCCACCATAGATACCTGGATACCAATTTTATATTTACGCCAGACGCACGTGTCGTCTTCAAAAGACTCCTCAGTGGTACTGAGACCGAACGCTTTGAAAAAGCAAAAATTCCGAACGTTTTGAAAAAGCAAAAATGATCCGAAATTAGTCAAAATAAAACATAAGAGTCTTGTAAATGGTCATTTTCTAGCAACGTTTTTTGGTCTGGTTCTAACACCGGTTCAGGTACCACTTGTGTGAAAACAAATGATTTTAGTAACATCATCTGGTGATGAACGTTCATGCCCACACTGGAATATGGTTTCTTTGGAGAGGCGATTAAACATTGAAGTACCAGAGGCATCGCACATTTCATGCCGAAATTTTCTCTTGGTCTTTCCAGATGACAAAGATTGATTCACATATTGAACAACAGAACTGTTCTCGTATGTGGTTATCTACTATCTTAGAAAGTCGTCCCCTGTGATCTTCTTTAAGCCCAACTTACAACGATATTGTCGTTGCGTTTGTCCATTTGTCCATTTGGTTTGTAAACAAGCAGACACTATGCCATATGTTTTTTTCACTTTGAGTTAAAGTTTTTGATAATAGTTCGTCATCTGATTATGAAATTTGATGCTCAAACTAGAATATGGTTTCTTCACTTGGTCTGTCTAGATGACAAAGATTGAATCACATATTGAATAACAGAAATGTTCTTGTATGTGGTGCTTAAAAATCTTATAAACTTGTCCTCTGTGATCTACTTTTAGCCTAATTTTCAACGGTATTGTACGTGCAAACTCCATTTGGTTTGTTAACAAGCAGACGGTATGCAATGATTTTCATAGGTTTCAGACCACCAATTAAAAATCCCTATCTGTTCAACCAAGTTTTGCAATTTTCACAGCTTTCTAAATATTTAACCTTAAGTTTAACTTCCACGAAACCAGGTATATCCTGAATTGTACTTATATCACCTTTCTATATGTAAACTTTCAACTAATGTTTGAAGTCTTGTAACAAGTTTCTGATCTTGAAAAAGACAGGTACTACCAAAATAACCCCAGGTTTTCTGGAAATCTTAATTAGTGTACTCTGTAGCGCATTCATCCTGAATTTTTAATGCAAACTCATAGACAAGTGAATTTTGGCTCAACGTGGTCTAAATATATTTCCCTTGCACCAAAAGTTTCATTTCTACAATTTTGTTGGTTAGTTAAGTAAACAATGACATCAAAAGCACTATGTTGTGTCAGAGTAGGACTACTTTTACATACGTTCTAAATTGGAAGGAGTAATTGGTGGTCTGACACCTCAATAGGGAGTGTTTTTGAGGAGCCAACATAAACGTTGTCGTATTGAGGTAAGATATGTCAATTGCTGATTGTTACCTTGGTGTCATTGTATATGTATAAGTAACAAAATGTGCTTTATTTTCGAGTTTGAAAGTGTTAAATATTAATGAAATATTATAATTGCTTGCCAAAATGATAAAATTAATTTTTTCTGCAGTACTCAATATACGCATGTATAAATAAACTCATCATAGATACCAGGACTAAATTTATTATACGCCATACGCGCGTTTCGTCTACAAAAGACTCTAGCTGTTTATGACGTCTTTACACTAAATCCATTGTATGTTGGATGTGTACGGATTGATTGATGAGTCTTAGAGGCATGATTTTTTTTTTATTAGTTGTCAATAGCTTTGAACTAGCCTTCAGATAACTGCCAGTACTCTGAGATCTATTCATTGTGTCTTTGTGTGTCGGTATGTATAAGTACCCGGTAACGTCCACTTTTATGTTTTGTCTATCTGTTGAGTTAAGCCTTTTTCAACTGATTTTTATAGTTCGTTCTTATGTTGTCCTGTTATACCACTGTCCCAGGTTAGGGGGAGGGTTGGGATCCCGCTGACATGTTTAACCCCGCCACATTATTTATGTATGGGCCTGTAATTCAGTGTTTGTCGTTTGTTTATGTGTTACATATTTGTTTTTCGTTCATTATTTTTTTACATAAATAAGGCCGTTAGTTTTCTCGCTTATAATTTCTTTACATTGTCTTATCGGGGCCTTTTATAGCTGACTATATGCGGTATGGGCTTTGCTCATTGTTGAAGGCCGTACGGTGACCTATAGTTGTTAATGTTTGTGTCATTTTGGTCTTTTGTGGATAGTTGTCTCATTGGCAATCATACCACATCTTCTTTTATATATCATCAGTGACTCTCGAATCCAAAAATGTTAAAAAGACCAAATAAAGTACGAAGTTGAAGAGCATTGGGGACCAAAATTCCTGAAAGTTTTGCCAAATACAGCTAAGGTAATCTATGCCTGCGGTAGAAAAGCCTTAGTATTTCAAAATATTCAAAGATTTGTAAACATTAAATTTATAAATATAACAATATCAATGACAATTCTTGTCAGCAAACAAAGTGCTGACTACTGGGCTTGTGATACCCTCGGGGAAATAAATCTCCACCAGCAGTGGCATCGACCCAGTGGTTGTAAATAAACTAACACATTTTATTAGATTTCTAGCATTAGTTTGTTTGCAAAGCTCAAGAAGCACGTCATATAGTCTATAAAGTCTTGACCCCAAAATACAGAGTGGATCGCCTCATTCAGCTTTTGACCATGGTATCGTTGTAAACGGGGATCTAGCACATATTTAACTGACCTATATCAACAAGAAAAGGGTCACCTTATACTACTGAAGATGGTTGTTTCGTCTTTAATACAGTACTTGACAAAGGACTTGTTCACTTCGTCTCGACAATAAATAGTTGTTTTAATGGAGACCGTCTCCTTCACTTAGTCTAGTTGACCCACAACTTATTTTATTATTCGTCAAAAAAAAATTTAACTATCTTTTAGATACATATGATCATATTTTTTTTTTTTTTTTTTAAGCTATGACTATTCTTGAGGAGTGTCAAACTAAAGCTATGAAAATGTAAAGAGATCTGAAATGTTTGCCTAATATGGAGAATGTGTGTATTTACAGTCTTGACAAAACGCGCGTCAGGCGTACTAAATTATTATACTTTGATATCTATTTAGTTAGAATTAACTCGCCAATTTCTAAAAATAATCTGGTTGTTATGTAAAAAAAACAAAAGACTTTATTATCTAGTGGAACGATGTTTACAGTATCACTATGGAAGTTCAACCAATTCAATATCCAGAAATAACTTCCACATTAAAAATATTAATAACACACTATGGAAGTTCAACCAATTCAATATCCAGAAATAACTTCCACATTAAAAATATTAATAACACACACCACTTAATTACCAGTTAAAAATATGAATCAGATGTGTCATAAATTAAAATGAAAAAATTACATTCACATTGCAATACATTAAGAGTTGTTCATACAGTTTAACACAATATATAGTTGTTCTGTCATCTATCCAAGGAAAACGAATCAATGCCACTAAGTGACTTAAGAAATTATAAAATGACCTTACTTTGTTCATTCAACCATTCGCCTGGCTGATAAATATTTAAAAATTACTATTCTTGTATTCATTTGATGTTCTGTTGCTATCGGGAATCAAGGAACCTCGCCTCATTCGTTTTATCAATAATGCATACTGAACGCACTTAATCATTATCGATTATAATATTACTCTAAATTAGTTCTAAATTATTTTGCAATAATGACTACTATATTTGGCCCGGTTTTTTTTCACATTAAAACAAAATTTTCGTAAGCATAATTGAAACATGCAATACGGCTCGATCCGACAAAAATAAACAATTTTAGATATTCAGCAATTTTATCAGTATATGTTACACATCTAGTGTGGTACCAGTATATTATCTGTTTTTTTATCATATTAAAGTTTAGCATAGCACCATCCTGGAGAATTGCATTTTCATCTGATGTTCCTGCGTTTAAAAAAACAGTACATTAAATTTGAAGAATGCTTTACAACAAATATATCTTGCTTGATTAATGTAAATGTAACTTGTTTTTATTTTAAATACAATGGCAGTGAAATAAATGTATGACATTGCATGATGTACGACCTACGTTTTCTATAGTTAGTAAGATTATACATAATTTATGAGCATTAATATTTCATCAAGAAAATATACAGTTGTTTAAAATCAATATATAGTTACGTCGAAGATTTGAATTATTTAAGGCTAATATAATAAGAAATACTGATTTTTTCTAAATTATAATATTTTTTTCCTACTTAGAAAGACAAGCGTTTTGAAGGCGTAGATGTCATAATGTATTACTGTGAAGTGTGTTACACTGTCGTCTTGTCAGCAGAGGAAACACAAGCATAAAATGCGTCTTTTCCAATTGAATATTTTTACTTTTCTATATGTTTGTTTGACGAATTCGTATTTTATTCGATATGAGAGAATGATGCCAAAATGCACTTTAAAACATTTCTTCTTTTTGAAAGTAAAAGTATTGTCATTAGATGAGTGTGCGTGCACTTGCTCACAATTTAAATCGTGTAGTAGACTTGCATGGGACTCAACAGAGAAGGAATGCATGCTACATTCCGAGATAATGAGGACCAACATCACTGGTTTGATAGTGAATGGTGTGGATTTATACAGTAGAGGATGGGAAGCAGGTAATTTGTAAAATTGTGATGATTTTTTGGGTACAATGCAGAATACTGAAAATAAAAAGTTTTTTTCAATTTTAAAATCCAGGAGATTTAAAAAATATTGAGGGATTCACGTGGCTTTCAAAATAAGTCACATTATAGAAATCAATTTAAAATATCTTAATCAGAAATAGATAGAATATACATTGAGTAAACTAAAAAAAAGTTAATTAGTAAATTAAAACATCACAAAACGTAGTCGACATAACGTCTTATTAGTCCAGTTAATCTAACATAAACTTGACAGTCACCCAAAAGTTATTGCAACGGAAGATTTTTTAGTTTTGATCTTTAGCATTATACCCCAAATATGCACTGAAAAAAGTTCCATGAAATTTAACTTGAGCATGTTGAGGAAGACTAAAAAAATCATCTAAAATTCCCTTGGAGATTTGCATTGACAAGGGAGATAGCTCTTGTAAAAAAGACAGAGATATCAATCAAAATTGATACAAAATCATAACTTTACCACTTCTCTTCATCAGAATTTATTGATTCCTGATACATTTTATCAAGCTTTAATCTAGATTCCGTAATTCATTAGTTAACCATTAATTGAATTTTTCAACATGTCAAGGTAAAGAATCTCAAATTCAATAAAAAAAAAAAATTAAGCATATATTCTTCTTTTTGTGGTTAAAAGTTTCTTTAGATAAGTTAGTTGCTGAAAAAAATTAATATACAAATATAAACAATACCAAAATTTTCAATTTTTTTTTTTCATAATGGTCACAAAGCTTTAAATTTGCAATTTCTTTAATGAAAAATGCAAGGAAAAAAACACTACCCATAACTTCGGTTATGTACATTTCATGAGCAGAAGATTATATAATTTATTCAAATACAAACTTATAACCCCACCAAAGTATCATACTTTAAGTAAATTTCATGAAAACAACTAAAAACTGACCAAAAAGACTCATTTTTGCAAGTTATCTCCCCTTCCAATAAGTTTTTCTCAAGTTAGATTTTATGGGACGTTTTCTGTGTATATAAAGGGCATAATGCTATAGATTTGAACTAAAACTTTTTTTGTTGCAATTAGTTTGAGGTAAAATCTTAGTTTGACTAGACTAAATACATTGGAATTGTTGTTTCACGAATGCAGAATAAGCAACATATCGGAATTGCTATGGTTTGATAAAGAGATTGACATGGTTCGGTTACGAGTCCAGAATATCGTCATGGTTTTGGTCAAGTTTGTCATGTTTTAGATCGAAATAAATATATATGAGTTTCACTTTAAAACTAAAAATGTGTTTGATAATGCCTGTTATTGAACGAAGTTACACTATATATTAACTGTCTAAGAAGAAAAAAAGCTTTGTTTAACCAAATTTAGTGGGTGTAATTGGCAAAGCGTAAATTATAAATGTAATGTGTTCTACTATATAATTTTAAAATTCACTGCTCTTTTAAACTAGCTTTCGATATAATTATACAAATCGATTCAAAGCGTTGCTTCTGTTTCACATAGAATCTGTTCACCGTATGTCCATGCTTGGCTCTGCCAAGGATATCGTGAGCGGCATCACTAGTCAAATAGATAAAGACTTTTTCTCTCCTCAAAAGTTGCAAAAATGGTGCAGCTATTTAAAAAGCAATTTTTGTTTTTATATTTTTTCCTAGGAAACTTAATATTTGTTTGTTGTTCTTTCTTTTAAATTTTGAACCAGTTTATGATGAATAAAAGGAGATGTGGGGATAAAGGTCGATGGTACAGTAACCCAGCTATAAAACTAACCAAAAGATATTAAGAGGACATCATAAGTATTCAACCATGTATGCGTGAAACCGACTCGTTAAGGGTGACTTTTTATACCCCCGCTTTAAAAAAAGGGAGGGGGTATACTGTTTTACCTCTGTCTGTCCTTCCGTCCCATGAATATTTTTCGTCGCATTTTTCTCAGGAACTACAATTCAAGGATTTCTGAAATTTGGTTGCAGGGTTTATCTAAGTCAGCTATACCGTGTGATGCGTTTTAAGATTCATCACTCGACAACTTCCTGTTTACCGAACACTTGCATTTTTTTACACTATTAATATTATCTATTATACCTCCTTTGATAGAGAGGACAATCATTTTTCGCGTTTACCTACATGTGAACTACGATTATACTGCTTTACTATATAAAGACTCTCTGTATTCTGTCTACTGTTTTATATGTTTACTATTTGAGGGGTCATACCAGTTGCATTTATATTAAAAAAGGTAAAACATGTGACATAAGTACAACCAATCGTAGAGCGTTCTCAATATCATGGTGTTTAGATCCCAAAAATCACAACTATTATACTTCCTTAGAGAGGAGAAATATTTTTCGCGTTTATCTACATGTAAACTACGATTATACTACTTTAATATATAGAGACTCTCTGTATTCTGTCAGGGAATTTCTATGTTAGTATAAAAAGTCCCTGATTCTGTTTACTGTTTTCTTTGAAATGCTTACTATTTAAGGGGTCATACCACTTGCATATATATTAAAATAAATAAAACATGCTAAACTTCATCTAAAAGTACCTCGACAATTTTTGTTTTACCTGAAGTGGGACAGACGGACGAGACGGACGGACGACCAAACTAACGAAAACGAATGCACAGACTAGAAAATATAATGCCCATAATGGGGGCATAAAAATTCATTGCTAAAAGGGAAAATAGTGATTTGGCAAAAATGAAAGTAAGGTAGAGATTGGAGGGAGACAGGACCTTTTTCTGGACGTCGGGATCGGGTGTTTTAAAGCTCGGGATTTGGGGATTGATCCCTACGAGATCCGGTAATATATTTTTCGATTTTGGGATATTAATTTCTTCAAATTCTGCATCTCGGGATTTCATAGTTTTAAGCCCGGGATTTCGGGATTAGGACCACTCCGATCGACAACCCCTCAAATTAGCCTTAGTCGGTATTAGTCATTTATACATGATTCAAATCCTACCATTGGTATTTTAATAAGGCTCTCAAAAAAAGTATTGATGGATTGTCATAGAAGCATATTTTTAAGACTAATAAGGGTACAGTATATATATAAGCAGTTACATTTATTTCATGCATAAAACGGTGCAAAATGTTTAATTTGATTTCACTTTTACCAAAAGAAGCATTGTTGCAAGGGAAAAGAATTGTGGTCGTAGGCCAGAAACACGAATATAATTGAATTTAACAGAAAGGACACAAATATCGGACTTTGTAAAAACGGAGATACCTTTTATGTAATTCTCCATACATAATATTTTTTACAAAAAAATCATCCTACAACAGTTCACAAGCTGTATATGCCCGCGATTTCGCGGGTGTGTTCTAGTTATTTCCTAAAAAAACAATTTAATATATCTAAAATAATTTTCCTCTTTATATCTTATTTTCATTTATCCCTTTTTTAGACTGTAATAAAGAAGGTTATGACTTTGAGTATACTACACGAACCTGTCTGAAATTATTTGATGTCCCAGCGGTGAGTTGGACAGGAGCAAGAGCAATATGTAAACAAGATGGTGGAGATCTTATCAGCATAACGACCAAATTGAAATTGGACTTTGTACATAGTTACATAACATGTGAGTTTTATAATTAATATTATCTTACTCGTTCCACCAAAAACACAAAATATTGCAATCTTAACGCGAAACACGAAATACCGTTCTGACTTATCTTGCAAACAATGTGTCTTCCCTTTTTCGTAATTCTAAAATGAGAAACACAACGGAAAACAAATTTACGAAAAGAAACTAAAAATAGCGAATAGCAAAATTATTGTCAAAACAAAAGGCATACAATTATCGTAAACACACTATTATCGACTCAAATCCAGCTCTTGAATATGTGTAATTTTTTTTTTAAATACTGTTCATCTGTTTTTTGTTTTATCCCCTAATAACACCTAATTTTCATTGAAAACTTTGCCATGCCTTAGTCTTTTTTATATTCAACAGGTTAAATATTTTGTCGAAAAAGGCCTGGATACATCTGATTATCTAAATATAAAGCACAAAATCATCGATTTGTATATGTATCAAATATTGTACAAGAAAGACATCCTAAACAATAGCCAACATTCCGTTTGAGATGAGGATATAAATTGTTTTTTGAATATAATAATTATATCTTAATGACCTGTAAACAAGATGCACATTTTACATGTTTATCAAAAAATTAATATGAAAATGACCGTTGTTTATGAACATGTCAAAAAACAAAAAATGTAGCTTTCGGAAAAAATTAAAAAAATTTGATAATAAAAATTCACATAATTGTCAATGCAGATACAGTGTGTGTCTTCTTAAAAATATATATCAAGAAATATAGAGATTGTGGTGTAACTCAATAAAATTAACGGTACCAACTTTCTTGCACCAGATGCGCATTTCGACAATACATGTCCCTTCACTGATGCTCGTGGCCAAAATATTTGAAATCCAAAGCTTATATTAAAGATGAAGAGCTATAATCAAAAAGGGCCAAAAAGTATAGCCAAATCCATGAAAGGAATCAGAGCTTTGCATGAGGCAGATACATTCCTCTATTAATAATAATTTCTAATGTTTTGTAACAGCAAATTTTAATAACACAAAAAATCAGTATGTTCATGCCAGTACTAAAGTTTACATGTCCGAATTGGTCCTTTCTATAAAAAAATAGTTTATGAACAAAAAGGAAAAAAAAACCAGGTGCATTAACTTATTGAAGAAATAAAATTCTAAATATTCTAAAATAAACAATTTAAAGGGCTTCCTTTCGAAAAGTTTAAGGTTCTTTTAGTGTGTATTTTAGTCCAGACGCCATCTAATTTCACTATCCTGTTAACCTCCGATGGTAATTTAGGCGAACTTAAAATAAATATGTATATTAGTAAATAGTGAACTCGTGTAGTTTTCTACGCCTGTTCAATTTTATATTTTAGATTGATAATTATCGTTTCTGACTATATAAAAATTATGTTTTGGGAATCGACTCAGTTAATCTAATGATTTACCTTTGTTTAACTTTAAATGCTGATAATCTTATCCTTTAATCACCGAAAAAGCACACTTTAGGCCTTGTGTGTTTTTAGTTAATCGGTTTAATAAAAGTTGACATGAATACGAATTCAATGGGATCAAATTATTCACTTGTAAGTGAATAACTCATAACCACCGTTTCTTAACTAATAAAGACAAAATTTAACCATACCCGCTACTAAAAGCGAATTATAAATTCCTTATTACACTGTAATAACGATCGAACATACAAATCTATCTGGTAGCTAGTGCATTTTCAAAAAAGTAGTCATGAAAGGTAAACGTCGATAACGGCCACATGACAAAATATTTTCTATAAGCTGAACGTATATTTAAACATCACTGATTAAAATTACGTGTTCCATCTAAAATTGAGTACAATTTAAAAACTTTTGTATTGTAGGTGTCAAAAGGGCATGGATTGGTCTAAGAAATAAAACATGGATGAATGGAGAATCTTTTGTTGACGTTTATGGTAACAAAGTCCAGCTGAACGATTTTGATAAGGGCTATGAACATGACACGGATTCATCATGCCTGACCATATTCGTTAATGAAACCGAATATTCACTATATGACGCCAGCTGCAACATAAGATTGAGAAAGAATTTTGTTTGTGAACTTGTTATTTGATTACACTTCAAATGTCCATGATACATGTAACATCTTATAGGTGTTTAATTATATATAACTTTTGTGAAGTCCTTAATATACGTTAAGTTAAATCAACAGCAACCAAAAATATAAAATAATATGTTGCAGTATGGCAGCTCATTTCAAAATGTTAAGTATTACTAATAAAAACGCAATAATCAATTGCAAAGCAATGCTTTCTGTATATTTTTCTTTGAACCTATATCATGTATATTGAAATACAATGAGACGTTTTTCTATTTAAGTGGATATCTATATGCATTCCTAGTTTGTGTGAATTTCGATCTATAATTATTCATGTTCTAAACACAACAATTTCATTAGATGGAAATTAGTATATATGAATCCCTCTAAAGACACCGTTCGTTCCTCTGGGTTTTTTTTTAAATTTTTGCCCGATTTTCGTATTACTCTGGTTTTATCCATGAAGTGCCAATAAAAAAATTCCCAACTGACCTTTTACTTTTCTTATAATTTTATAACTAATATTTTAAAAAAGGCCATATGTGAAAATTCTATTCAATTCTTGTTATTTTTTCATAAGTTTTGAAAATTTGAAGGATGCCAATGTTTAAGATCTTACAAGTCTAGAAAAAAAATTCCTACCAAAGGTGCAGGTTCGATAAAGCTCTCAAATGACCAATTTTTGTAGCTTAAATATAAAATTTGGATTTATTGACCAATATCACAATACATCATAGCAAATACAATGAAGAAATATGACTTTTTATTGAAAATTTACGTTACTGTGTTTTGTAAGGATGATACAAATTGAACTCATAGTAAAGATAGAACGCATACGTCGACAAAAGAGATCTTTGACAATAATGTTTGTTATGATATGTCTTACTTGTATGTTAAAGTTGTCGACAGCTGCGCTCTATGTTTCCTGATCTACAATTTGGCTGAAATCCTACCGATTAAAATCAAATTTCTTCAAAAGTGCTTATTTCAACCTAACTAGGATGTAAAAATCATCGCTATCGAATTAAAATACGACTCAGACAGTTCGATATAAATTTCTCACATGTCTTTAAGTTAGTTTAAAACATTTTTTTATCTTGTAACATTGAACTTTATAATCGGGTCAAATATGGTCTTTACAGTACCTACTCATTTCCAATTACTTATATCCCGAAAACAAGCACATGGGTCTTTTATTTTTTCTGATTTTTACTTTCTTTCTTTATATATTATCAATTTATAACAGTCTTTAAAAAAGCTTGTTGTTTTAAAACAGGGTAGCGAACATCCTTACCTTCGACATGTTTCCCTAGTTATCTTACCAAATGTACTTATTTCTATATAATTGACCCTACCACATCTTCTTATTTTTGTATAGTTAATACATTTTAATGTTTTTATAAAGCTACAAATAACTAATAATCAGTATGTAGTTTGAGTAAACACTATTATAAAGTTCTGGAAGCCAGTCTATTTCAGGATCTTGTATACGACAGTACCAATAACACAGACAACAGTTAAAAGCAGATTTGGTGAAATCCCTGTACTCCACGACCTTAACAAAAAGAAAAAAAAAACAAGTTTAAAAAACTTTACAATATATTAAAGTTATCATACTTATGGATATCAATTGTGAATACGAAAAGTTAAATCACCAAAATACTGAACTCCGAGGAAAATTCAAAACGGAAAGTACCTAATCAAATGACAAAATCAAAAGATAAAACACACCAAACGAATGGATAACAACTGTCATATTCCTGACTTAGAACAGGCATTTTGTAAAACATGTTAGATTAAACCTGGTTTTGAAGCCATCTTAACCTCTCACTTGTATGACAGCCGCATTAAATTCGATTATATTGACAACTATGCGTGAACAAAACAAACAGACATATTAGGGGAAATGTCAAAAATAAATCACTTAGTGTTATTTCACTCCGATATGTTTTTTCGATAAACCTATTATCAATTCTGTTTGTGTTCGTTTTGTTTGTAAAATAAGTATATAATAATTCGTATCAAGCTAAGTTATCATACAGTTAATACATTGTTTTCTGTTCTAAAAAGGTTTATGTGCTATAGGTAGACATACAAGCCACCGCCGCCATTGTTTTTCTCGTAATTCGTTTTACCCTTGTCTGTCCAATACAATATCTGAAATGAAAACACTTAAAGCAGAACAGGGTCCGCCAAATGCAATCTCTGAAATGTGAACACTTAAAACAGTACAAGGTCCGTCAAATACAATATCTGAAATGTAAACACTTAATACAGTACAGGGTCCGTCCAATACAATCTCTGAAATGTAAACTCTTAAATCAGTACAGGGTCCGTCCAATACAACCTCTGAATTGTAAACACTTATAACAGTACAAGGTCCGTCCAATACAATCTATAAAATGTAATATCTTAAAACAGTACAAGGTCGGTCAAATACAATAACTGTCATGTAAACACTTAAAACAGTACAGGGTCCGTCCAATACAATCTCTGAAATGTAAACACTTCAAACAGTACAAGGTTCGTCCAATACAATCTCTAAAATGTAAACTCTTAAAATAGTACAAGGTCGGTCCAATACAATTTCTGTCATGTAAACAGTTAAAACAGTACAGGGTCCGTCCGATACAATCTCTGAAATTTAAACACTTAAAACAGTACAGGTTCCGTCCAGTACAATCTTAAATGTAAACACCCTTCTTTACTTTATCGATAAATCGAAATCATCGAGACAGTTACACAAAAATGTCTTCAGTAGTGGCACACGTCAACATTACCAAGAACTGATAAATAACATACAAATTAACAGTCAAGTAGAACTTGAAAATACTTTGAAAATAAAAAAAAAATACTGTAATCAGTGATGAAGAAGGCAAAACGGGAATGTAAGAAACCGTACAATTACAAAAAAAATATCCAACAAACAAACACCTGAATACAGACTCCTTTACAAAAAATCGTCTTCTACAACTAATGGAACCCGCCAATACCACCACGTCGGCTTACTTAAATGAAATTTAAGACAATAAGAACTTGTCTTAATTTAGTATAGATTAAATTGTACCGAACTAAAAATTAAAGAAATAACAGACACACTTTTCATTTGAATTGGATTTCATTCACAAACTTGTCAAAAAACAAATCAAATAAGCTAGGTTTCTTAATTTCTCTTTCGGATAATTTGCTGGGCCCAGTTGTTCAAAAGTGTCGTTAAGCTAACGACTAGTTAAGCCACACAACTCGTTAAATTTTAACATTTTTGTTTGTTAATTTTTGTGTAAAATTATGTTGTTCAAAAATATTTAACGACTGCGTTAACTAGCAACTTGTTAAAAATCTAACAACTGATTAATTTAACATTTTCCCAAATTTCCCCCAATTCCTGTTTAACAATTGCTGAACAACAATCCCCCAACAAGAAACTACTAAGAATAAGAGGAACTAACTTCACAAGTATGGAAGTAAATTTGACCAGTAGAAGAGTGGTTGAGGAGCTAGGGTTATTGAGAGGAAAGTTTGGCCCTGACATAACTGCAGATGCAAAAAACAAGATTTGGGCCAAGATAACAGACGAGGTGAATGCTCTGAGGGTGAGTTACAGGAAGCTTGTAACTGTTAAAACCAAATTCAGGAATCTAATCCGAGATGCCAAGGAGAAAAATAATACAGGGGGGACTAGCACCCAAACCCTTAAGCATGGCAGAGGAAAACATCATCAATGCCATGAAAGATACATCCTCCTTCAAGGAAATAGACGGTGGCATTGAGACCTCTGTAGGTTGGTATTTGTGAAATAGTAATATTACGTAAATTTCATTCCTTTGTTTTGCCTAAATATGTCCGTTTATACTGTTTTCATTATTAAAGTTACAAAGAAAACCCCAAAACTAAAGCAGTCGTCTGCTATGAGAGAAGGATATCCCTTTTAAGAAATTTCCCGCAGACGTCGCCAATGTTCTAAAAATAGATTCATGTGTTTTGCGATTACTTAGTATGACATTCATATTACCTTTTATTTATATAATTCCTTTATATGATATTGTTGAAATAACCACCATCTAAAAATGAAATTGTGTTAAAAGATCGATAATATGGTTTTTACTAAGTGCTGAAGTTGCCGGCCAATTTTGCAAGCCCCTTATCATGCTTATGTCAACATTTGCCTCATAGAAAAAAAAATATATATAAAGTGTGGTAAAAATTCCATACAAAATTAATTTTCTTCGATATAATATTTATAAAATTAATATTAATTTGTTAATACCATCTTCAAGGCACTTGCAATGATAGAATTTCTAAGGATATTATTACATGTCTATAGTCCTATTCAAAATAGCATGCAGCATAAAAAACATAATTCATTTATTTTTCTTCGTGCCTTATCATCTTAAAAGAAATGATTTTTTTCAGGGATGTCTCACCAAGAAACCTGTAACAGCAGATACTCACAAGGTGGTCCAAGACTACCATTAATTCGTAGTGCATTTCTTTTAGAACATAAATGAACATGATAAAAACATCCCACCTGCGCTTTCTCAATGAAATTTTTACAGTGTGTTGTACTTCATCGGTTCTAACTCAAAATATGGACAATTTTATGTTTCAGGCGTCTTGAAATCTTTCGACAGCGTCCGAAGTGCTAATTTTAAACCTTTTACAGCTGAACCAAATCACTACTTTCCTTTAAAATTCTGGACCCAAATTATTTTACAGTGAAATTTCATCCCTCTACTTCCAATTTGAGGCATACAACATGGAAAAATAAATCTGGAAGTGGTATGAAAAATATTGGCAAGTAGCACACTGTCAACACTAGGGACTATATTCGTATGCCAAGTTTCATGCTTGTAGAAGGATGTGCACAATTTTTCACCAAGCCGCCGTACTATATTAACAACCCTGCTCTGGAAGGTATAATCTTTCTACTCAAAAGTAATAAATTAGTCTGACAGAACTGTTGAGATAATTAAAGTTTAACAACAAAAAACACGGATGATTTTTTACCTAAAATAAAACATAACCAGGATACCTACGATAACATCAGTGATTTTTTGCAAGGGTCTTAATATAGTGAACAAATAGGGGGAAAAAAGAATAGTGTGAAACAAAAAATACTGAAAAGTATCGTATGTAGCCAACATAATCAATATTGTTGAAAAAGTTTAAACTTAATAAAAGCCAATAAACTCAATGTTGTCTGAGCGTAAACCCATTAATTAGAAAATCAGAAAAATATACTACACATATACTCAAATGAAATATTTTCATATGAACAAATGATGCTTTGGAGATCACAATATAATCATTATTTCTAAGATCTAAATTAAGATTACCTAAAAACATGAAAATTATGTAGAAACTTTTTAAAAATAATAATCAAAATTATCTGTTTTAACCGATGCAAGATTGAGAGTGACATTTTTTTCCTCTCTTCATCTCTGGATTTATTTATGCTGTAATTGATGGACGAGAATTTTGTCTTCATTTTCAATATTTCAAAAAATGTTTGATCATTTCATGACAACTCAACTGAAAGAAGATTTTCCATATCACCTGACAGTTGGTATTCCAAAATAGTATTCTTTAAGCATGCTTTAACCCTTTGTATATAATCTGCATCTCTAAGTAAATAAACTTATCATTAATACCAGGACAAAAATGTGTAAATACGACAGACGCGCGTTTTGTCTGCAAAAGACTCATCAGTGACGCTCGAATCCAAAAAAGTTAAAAAGGCCAAATAAAGTACGAAGTTGGAAGAGTTTGAGGACTAAAATTCCTAAAAGTGTCTAACTGAGAGTTAAATTTTTAAAAACTTTTGACCCATTTCTCTAAACAAGCTGAGAAGGTGAACAGAATTGCCGAATGGTCTGTTCCTATAACCCGGACTGATAATGGTATTCTTAATAAGTGAAACAAGGTCATATGAAATTAAAAAATAATCAAGGCCACTTTTTTATTGGTGAGGACTGACGTCAGGTATATTTTCTATCTTCTGGATAGCATGTACGACAAGGATCAAGCAGTTCAAAAACATAAATGATTTCAACAAATTTGTTTACGGGAGTTAGGGTTTCTATTATGTTTGATATTATATGTATTCATAAATTTATCTTATACAACATTCCAGTTACCACATTATAAAACACTGTTGTTTTTAACATTATAAAACACTGGTGTTTTTAAAGGTTAAAAGAATATTTTTTTACCATAGCACAGTGACAAAATGACGGGATTTGATAAAGTCTTGCCACGTCAAATAGATATAACCTTAAAAAAAACCAGCAATAGTGGCACAATAATACAACGAAAAAATGTATAAGTTCTGAGCCACATCAAATGAATATTAAAACTGATTTATTAATTTTATTCTAATTTTATTGTTTATGTTATGACACCCATCATTACAAAGGTTGGTCCCTTATAAATGCCGATTGCTGTCTTTAAAAAATGTAAACCACATTCATTCAAGTTTGTTGTGATTGTTAAGTACTCAAACTATTGTACTATTTTACATCTAAATGTAAGATTGAGAATACAATCAAATATCAAGTTCACAAACAAAATGATTTCTCAGTCTTAAATTACAACTATTGTCGCGTAGTGGTTCTTTATTTGTTTTGGTAAATATAGCCGCACAAGAAAAGTCGGTGTCATTCGCATATGTATAAGATCCACCATTATTGTTAAGCTGTACTGGTATATCAAACACGTTGTCAAACACTACTTCATTCGTCCATGTTTTGTTTCTGAGACCAATCCATGCAACGGTAACACCTACAATTAAATCGACATTTGATGGATTATATTTATAGTTGAATGTGTAAATGTAGATGTTTTACCTTTTTTAGCATGATTTATCTCATAAGCAACTCGACGGGTGTCACATGTTGTACATAAGCAACACGACGGGTGCCATATGTGAAGCAGGATCCGCCCTTCCGGAGCATCTGATATCATCCCTATTTTTAGTGGGGTTCGTGTTGTTTGTTTTCTATGTTGTGTTATGAGTACTATTGTGTGTTTGTTTTTAGCCATGGCGTTGTCAGTTTATTGTCGATTTATTAGATTGACTGTCCATCTGGTAACTTTTGTCCCTCTTTTATATTCGTACAATTTCTAACAACAGACAAAAACATTTAATATATATGCCTTTGGCCTAACTTCCGTCTCTTGCTCATTTTTTTTAAATTCATGACATTTAAACAAGAAGATGTGACATGATTGCATTTCAGACAGCTCTCCACAAGAGACAAAGTAACACAGAAATTGACAGCTTTACAATAAGCAAACCACATAACGTATTATCAGCTGTAAAGGTCCCGAAATCACAAATGTATAACAATTTAAACGAGAAAACGCAGGACATAACGAATTCACAAAAGAAAGAACGAAAATAAAATATGTACCACAGCAACTTGTCCTTGCCCTATGTGCCAAAAGGCATAACAAGGACTAAGCAAGCAAGCAAGCAAGCAAACAGCAACTAAAAAGTAAAATCACAAAAATACTGAATATAGAGGAAATTCAATTCGGAAAATCCATAATCACATGGCAAAATCAAATAACAAAACGCATTAAAAAAATGGTGGATTAAACCTGGTTATATAGCGCTAACCCTCTCACTTTAATGAGTCTCATCAAATTCCGTTATATTTACATTGATGCGTTAAATGAACAACCACAATAAGAGACATGCAACCTCTGAAGAACAGGCGCCTGATTTCAAACATGTTCAAACTATAAAAAAGATTAGGAAACAAAAATCTGGTGTATTATTTCACTAAACGGCAAAGTCCTCTGCTTATTCAAGATATTTTATTTAAATGAATTAGGAATGTTTTAAAACTTGATCTTCCGATGTGAAGCATCTTTCTTCATTTCATAATGCTAATAAGCTGACTACTATAATGTTGTACGGTCTGAGAAAACGACCTATTCGGGACATTTGCACAATCTGGACTAATCTTGCTGTTGTGTCTTTAATGTATTTGTTTGATAGTAGCCGTTTGACGGTTCGGGATGAACAAATACGCAGCTACGTCCTTTCAGAATGGGGAAGTTGAATCCGATGCCTATTGTAAAAAAAAAGTGTAGCGCACTTTCTAATATAAGGTATATACCATTTCATCAATTTTTTTGAAGGGTCCGCCGGTGGCCTGTAAAAATATGTTATAAGTGCTTCAATCACATTTACACTTAAATAAAAAGAGTTAAAAAGAAAACCTATACTGTGATTAAAAAAAAAGTACAATCACAAAAATACTGAACTCGGAGGAAAATCTAATTGGAAAGTCCATAATCACATGGCCAAATCAAATGACAAAACACATAAAAAACGAATGGACAAGAACTGAAATGTGTGGTCTTCCTGGCTTGGCTTATCAAAAGTTAATTAGAAAATTGATTCTTCTTCAATGTTTTCCCAACATCGAAAAGATATACTTGTATGTTTAACAGCTACACAACTAATCTATAATACTAAAATTACGAGGTCCAATTTGTCAGCCGTCATCGGGTAAAAACGACAAATCAAAGAATTCAACTCTATATATAACTAATATAGGACATTGGTGTAGATTAAAAATTACACCACTCCAGACCCTTTTGTTTTCCACATAATTAATATTGCCAATAATTAACAAGTTCCGGGTCTAATCTGATACCGATACCAATAGTATATTCACCTGTTAGCTATTACCTTATCTGTACGTTCCGCATTTGACAGGCGCACCACCAAACGGTGTATTTAGGATTTTGCTATATACACGGGTCATAATCAAAGGGCTGACACTACTAAATTCAATCATTGTCAAATTGTTCCCTATTGTAGCTTTATTCAGCAATCAGCAAGACTTTCTAAGATAACTAATATAGGGCAATGCTGTTGATTAAAAAATACCCCATTCCTGGATAGCCTGGACCTTTTGTTTTCCAAATAATTAATATTTCCAATAATTGATAAGTTCCAGGTTCAAACAGAAAGATTTGAAAGCAGAAAAAACTGTGTATCTTATAATCGACATGACTTTATAAGATGGCAATACCAATTACTAAAATAAGGCTTAGGCATAGTTATATACTTTAATTCAGTCACGGACCCGCGATATCACGGGTGTGTACTTGTGTCCTTAAAGTTTGGCGGTAATAATATTAATAATACTAATAATCAGAAGAAGAAATACAGTAAGGTCTTTCCTTATAGTGAAAGCAAAGACCTTAATATCAAAACTTACATCTAATGTAATTGTATACAAAGTTCCATTTCAATTTTGTAGTTATGCTGATAAGATCTCCGCCATCCTGTTTACATATTGATCTTGCTTCTGTCCAACTTACCGCTGGGACATCAAACAATTTCAGACAGGTTCGTGTAGTATACTCAAAGTCATAGCCTTCAATATTGCAGTCTAAAAAATATGATATTTTGTGCGTAGATATGTTGACTTATCCGTACAATTATTCAAGATAGCTAACATTATGTTTATTATTCTTTTATATATTGTGGTATAATATGGATGACAATTCACTCTCTCTATCAAAAGGAATTCGTAGATATACTGTCATCAATAAAAGAGGGTATATCCTAATTTATGAACAAATATTATTTGCCAGAAAAAATATCGCAAGTGATATATTGTGATCAATGTATGAAAATTGCCCTTATTCTGTATTCTTTGAACAAATTGAAAAAAGTCCCTAGTGAATTGTGTCCCATATATTTTATAAACTTATGGAGACTGGTTTTCAGTCATTTATTTTTTAAATCTGCGGATCTGTTGCATTAGAAGACAATCCCCATTGTTTCAGCTGCTTTTTGACAGCAACAAATATCGTGCAGCAGGAAAACAACACCCAGCTTCAATCATTATAGGTCAATATACGGCCTTCAACATAGAGCCTTAGCTCATTACAAACCAAACAGCAAGCTATAAAGGACTTTTTTTAATGCATAACATTGAAAATGGAAATAAGGAATGATTCAAACATACAACAGCCCGACCAATGAGCAAACAAAAGTCACCTATAGGTCTTCTCTACGACCAGAAACTCTCGCACCAGGAGGTGTGCTTTAGCTGACCCCTAAACAAAAAAATATGTTTTGTTTTGTTTTTATATCTTATATGTCTATGTGGTATCGAGACTTAATAATCGACACATACTATCACAAATTGTATACAGTTCATATGATTTTAACCTTATGTATTTTTCGATTGGAACATTCTAATCAAGCATCCACTATTTTCCTTTAATTGATGTAGTTTATCAATCACAATTTTGAAATTTAAAGAACCCAAAACAAAAGCTTTATGTTTTACTAAAAATTACCTGCATTCCATCCTCTACTGAATACATCCAAATAAGTCACTATATAGTTGGTGCTGGTCATCATTAGCTCGGAATGTAGCATGCATTCCTTTTCTGTTGAGTTCCATGCAAGTCTACTACAATCTTCAAATTGAGAACAAGTGCTCGCGCATTCAATTAACGAAGTCTCTTTTACTGCTAAAAAGAAGAAATTGGTTAAATTACATGCATGCATCATTTTCTTATATGTAACAAGTAACGAGTACGTCGAACAAAACTTAAGGAGAGTAAAAAGGCTCAGTTGGAGAGGAAGTTTTCCACGCATGTTAAATTCTGATCACAAGATAGAACATAAAAAAATTAAAAACGTTATAAATTTCATGTTTTAAAAGTGAATCGAACTTACAATTGAATTTGTTTGGTTACAATTATCCTTTAAATCTCGATAAAAGGTTGTCATTTGAAGTATAAAAAAATCATTACTTAAACAATTCACAATGCATTAGTCAATTAAAATATATTCCGTAACACTTTTATATGGGAAATTGGAATCCTGTACTATACATTGATTAAATACAACTTTATAGAATATAATTGCAGACAATGGCACCATTGTGATACAACTATCAATATAACTAATTTGTATATACTACCAGTCACACATTATCAAGAATATAATGCACGATCATAATTAATTTAAGTAAATTCAAAACATGAAGTAAAAAAACAGGAAACATTTGTTGCTAGGCATTTAATAAATTAAATATACAAAAACATATTGACTTGGATTTACAGAACACTTAAATAAAAGTATTTATTATTGTCAGTAAAGTGCTTTTATCCTGCAATTGTCCAACTTTTGTACAATAAAGGTTAAACAAATAAATGTTTTCTATTATATGTATTAATAAATTCAACTTTTACAACATTCCAGTCACCACATAATAAAACACTGGTGTTTTTAAAGGTTAAAAGAATATTTTTTTACCACAGCACAATGACAAAATGACGGGATGAAATGAGATCTTGCCACGTCAAATAGATATAACCTTAAAAAAACAGCTATAGTGGCACAATAACACAACGACAAAATGTATAAGTACTGAGCCACATCAAATGAATATTAAAACTGATTTATTTTTATTCTAATTTTATTGTTTATGTTATGACACCTATCATAACAATGGTTCGTCCCTTACAAACATCGATTACTGCGTTTACAAAATGTAAACCACATGCATTCAGTTAAACACATACATGTTTGCTTTAGAAATAAATCGCATGTTGTGCCAACCTTTATGTTCATAATTATTTCTTCGTAACAGTTCATGATTATGGTTCTCTTCTCGATCTGCGCTTGTACTGTCTTTTTCTTTAAAATAATAATAGAAACAACAACATGTATTGTCGAAATGCGCATCTGGTGCAATTGGTACCGTTAATTTTATTATACCACTGGGTCGATGCCTCTGCTGGTGGACTATTAGTCCCCGAGGGTATCACCAGCCCAGTAGCCAGTTCTTCGGTACTGGCATGAAAATACGGATTTCTTGTGTTATTAAAATTTGCTATTACAAAATATAAGAAAATATTATAAATTAAGGAATGTATCTCCCTCATGCAAAGCTCTGATTCCTTTTACGGATTCTGCTATACTTTTTGAACCTTTTGGATTATAGCTCTTCATCTTTTGTTTAAGCTTTGGATTTCAAATATGTTGGCCACGAGCATCACTGAAGAGACATGTATTGTCGAAATGCGCATCTGGTGCAAAAAAATTGGTACCGTTATTTTTATTAGTTAGATTTAAACAACTAAAGTTTCGGGTTTTGTGTGTAAATTTCTGTATAAAAAGTAATATAATTACATAGTCGGAAGATATAAAATGTATTTGTACTCTCTACGATCGAGAGAAAAATCTTGGCGAGCCTCGATTTTGTTGTATTTCTTAAGCTCACACACATTATTTATATATTTAATCCAATTATGGACCCGTGTGGGTTTTAAATATCATACAAAGATTACAATGATTTGTGTTATAACAACAAAATACATAACACTGGTCAGTTATTGCATACACATGAAGATGAAAAGAATATGGGAGACAATCAATTTATGTAAGGATTATAACGGTAGTTTGATGAGTCTTTTGTAGACGAAACGCGCGTCTGTCGTATATACTAAATTTAGTCCTGGTATCCATGATGAGTTTATTATCTGCCATGTACATACAAAAACCAATTACTAGATATGTATGTATATACTACATGTAGTAATCTTTTTATGAATTACAAGAATATGATAAGCACCTTAGTGACCCGACTGACTGCGGTTTCTTAATGCATATACAAGCATTTATAATAAAAGATGAAATGAGAATACACATAGTTCAAGTTGTGTATTTAATTTAATTATTTAAATTACAAATAACTTGATAAACTAAAGGAAATTTAGCCATTAAAAGAATTTGCGGATCTCAATTCAAAACTCTGAATAAGAAAAATACTTAACTTATCTATGTAGGTAAATAAATGTACTCAACTATTTAAGCTATATATATGTTGTGCAAACAATAATTCCCAACATTTATCATATAATGGACAGTTTATTAAAAAATGAAACTCATCTTCGTTATCATTATGAAAGCAGGCATAACAAGTTCTCTGTGACCTTTCTATAGGTTTGTTCTGATGCCTTGCTTTTCCCACTCATGATTGGTGGGCACTTGTACGAAATTTAACTAATATATGTAAATAACAACCACTATGATCTTCGAGGAGTTACAGAATATCTATACTATTAAACGAGAAGACCTCATTGTTGGTGTCGCTTCTCTTCTTTTCACAATAGATTATTCAACATGCCTTTGTGTCCTATATGTACAGTGCATAGTCGCATTTGTCATCCATTCACAAGATTATTCAGATTGAGTTATTTTGAGAGAAAAACGAAAAAAAAAGGCATCCGGATATTGACCCGTCATTGGACGAAATTTTAAGTCTAATTAGACTTCCGGTTTGCGTTTTTCTGTATACTGTATTTTAAGAATTCTATCTGCTATCATTTTCAAGTTTACTATCCACGGCGGTCACATTGTTGATTAAATAGAGCTGATCTGTATATTATATCAATGACCACCATGGATCGATTAGTAAACTTAAAATTGAAAGTAAAAACACTATATTTAATTATATAGTAATGAATGTTCAGATAAGCGCTAAAATTATTCAAGTGAACTTTTGATACTTAATTATTCAAGTGAACTTTGATACTTTACTTAAAATTGAAAGTAAATACACTATTTTTAATTATATAGTAATGAATGTTCATAATATACTGATAAGCGCTAAAATTATTCAAGTGAACTTTTGATACCTTTTCTGAAATTCTCCAATTATTAAATCTTTTACAAAATTCATTGATTACAAAAAAAGAAGATCTGGTATGATAGCCATGTTGAGACAACTCTCCACAAGAGACCAAAATGACACAGAAATGAACAACTATAGGTCACCGTCGTTCACATAGTTTATTAGATAGAGAGGGTCTTTATACTATATCAATGACCACCATGGATCGATTAGTAAACTTAAAAGTAAATACACATATTTAATTATATAGTAATGAATGTTCATAATATATAGATAAGCGCTAAAATTATTCAAGTGAACTTATGATACTTAATTATTCAAGTAAATTTTGATACTTTACTTAAAATTGAAAGTAAATACACTATATTTAATTATATAGTAATGAATGTTCATAATATACAGATACGCGCTAAACTTATTCAAGTGAAATTTTGATACCTTTTCTGAAATTCTCCAGTCATTAAATCTTTTACAAAATTCATTGATTACATAAAAAGAAGATGTGGTATGATAGTCATGTTGAGACAACTCTCCACAAGAGACCAAAATGACACAGAAATTAACAATTATAGGTCATCGTACGACCTTCAACAACAAGCAAAGCCCCGATACCGCATACTCAGCTTTAAAAGGCCCCGAAATGACAAGGTAACACAATCCAAACCAGAAAACTAGCGGCCTTATTCATGTACAAAAAATGAACGTAAAACAAATATGCAACACATAAACAAACGACAACCACTGAATTACAGGCTCCTTACGTAAATGTTCCTGACATACTCAATGTATTATGTTCATATTGAAATTGATAGAAAACCAAAAATTAGGAATTTTGGAAATAAAGGAGGGATATAAAAAAAAACATTTTCCTGTCCCCAATAACCCATGACTTAATTTGATATTTTTGCTGAAATTCTCCAGTTATTCAATATTTACAATTCTTCCAACAACACTTAATTACATACTTTCAACTACGCTCTGAATGCCCGCGATTTCGCGGGTGTGTTCTAGTAACAGTTTATTTTGGACGTATATAACATTGAAACTGAACACAAATGGAGATAAATAACTCGAGAATTGCTGTGAAAGACAACCAAATCAAGACAGAGTGAAAATTTCTCCCAATTTACGGTGAGCAGGGCCAATTGCATTGGAGATAAAGAATGACCAAACACGATGTCCAGTATTTGCATACACACTTTTTACACAAAAAGACCAATGTACTGAATCTCTCAACTAAGAAACATCACCTCAGCTTAGTAGCTTGAGATGGCTAATGATTACACAGTAAAATAATGCTTAAGTAAACATGTCTTTTGTAACTATTATTCAATTTCAGTACTATTAGTTTTAATATTATAATATTAGTTATAATTTGTTACAAGTTTTATAATATGGCACTTAAACATATAGTTTTTGGTTGTACTTCTAGGGGGTCCCGTTTATACGATGATATAGAACTCAACATGTGCTTTGGGACACATTTTAATACCCATGTACTTGTGAGACCAGGGGGGAAAATAGCACAAATTTATGAAGATAATTCAAAGATGAAATTGTATCCATTGAGCATAATAATAGTAGGGTTATAACAGCAGCAGATCTTTGCAACCTTACAGAAAAGTTTAGCCATGAAAATGGTACAGAGATGAGGTATTTAAGGGACAACAGCAATGTCATTGATATTGTCTCTGAGTTGAACAATATTCAATAAGATTTAACAGCAAATAATATACCTGTTTAGTTCGATCCAATTGTCCCAGCCTGCATACACAAATACAGGGATTTAAACCTAAACAGATATCCATTAAAAAATACAGTATTGGCTAAGGCACATCATATTTTCAGATGCTGAAATTTACCAAATGCAAACAGAGCTGGAATTGGACATTAATTACATCAACCAGGAAATCATTGATATAATTACAGATATAACAAGGGGGGTGGGGGGAAGGGGGGGGGGGGGGGGGTTTGTTCAAACATCAGATGGGACAAAACAATGTTAAACATGAAGATCAGAAGAAACAAGAAATATTACCGTTTTAACTACCAAAATCTGTATGATGGAAGTACATTCTACAGAGGAGTTATGTAGAGTGGAACACAAAAATGTGTGCCTCTATACAGCATGAAATTTCAAAACAATATTTTTTATAGGAATTTATGGTTCTATAGGTGTCTAAATTTTAACAAATATATTTTTAATATAGATGAAATTGAGAATGGAAATGGGGAATGTGTCAAAGAGGTCTATAATCAGCATGTTCAAGGTAGATGTTCTTTTTAATCTACTATAAAAACTTGAAATCGCTCATCTTATTTTTCGTTAAAAATACATATATAAAAAAACATATTTGAAACATGTCCAGACATGCAAGAGGAGTGCTTAGAGAGACACCAGAATACGAAAATTGAACTGATTTCCTTTTTCTATATTCAAGTAACGAGATTTCAAGATGGTTACTATGGTACAAAGTTCAAAGACTATGGACAAAATCAAAATTTAGCATAATAAAAAGTATTACAACTGAAGCACTGTAAATAATTATGAGAGACTCACAGGTCACAGTGCGAGGACAAGACACTGCAACCGATTAAAGGACAGAACAAGAAGAGGTGAACAGTCACTTATCTGATTCTACAACTTGCTTAGAGCAGCAGAAATAGACATCATTAATACTATCAACAAGTAAACAAAACAAATTATCAAAAGGTAAAATCATTATTAAAAAAGAAGGACGAAAGATACCAGAGGGACAGTCAAAATCATAAATCGAAAATAAACTGACAACGTGTACTTTCATTTTTATAATCCGAACTTGCATCCTGCAATGAATGGTAATTTTAAAAATGCAACCATCAATGGTGGAAATTTTTAACTTAACCTTCATTAATGGAACATCTGATCAGCCACCTTCTTATACCAACTTGAACAAAGCGAACAGACGATATTGAGAGTGATAGTGGTCATGGAGGTGGTAACTATACTAAAGCTTCGTGTATAGGGGCCCTTTGAGAAGTCGTTTCAAAATGTTTAACTCACGCAGTGTACTTACTTAAACAGTACTTGCCAGATTACCCTTTTGTTCTTTTAATAGAGTTGGTGCAAACAGATGAAAACTTAAATCTACAATGAAAGGTCAAAGGAACGAGATGCAGCTAGAAATTGTAATAAAAGACGTACTTTTTTTATTCATCTGATGAAAAAAGATCAGATTTACTTCATAGGCAATATTTGAAAATGAAAATACAACTGTAATGGAATTAGCGTTGTCAAAAGCAGGCCAGATTTCTATCGCAATTGCTGATGATCATATTAACTTGTCTGAATATTTCATACCAAACACAATTCAATATACTGCAAGATCTCTGCCTGCCATTTTAGATGCACTAAAGAGTTGAGGTTTTTAAGAGGCAACAGCAATGTTATTGATATTGTCTCTGAGTTGAAAACTATTCAATTAGTTTTAACAGCAAATAATATACCTGTTTAATTCGTGCCAATTGTCCAAGCCTGCTTAACAAATACAAGGATTCAAACCTAAACAGATATCCATTAAAAAACAGTATTGGCTAAGGCACATCATATTTTCAGATGTTGAAATTGATCAAATGCAAACAGAGCTGGAATTGGACATTAATTACATCAACCAGGAAATCATGGATATAATTACAGATATAAAAGGGGGGAGTGTGTTCAAACATCAGATTGGACACAACAATGTTAAACATGAAAATCAGAAGAAACAAAAAATATTACCGTTTTAACTACTAAAATCTGTATGATGGGAGAACATCCTACAGAGGAGTTATGTGAAGAGTGGAACACAAATATGTGTGCCTCTATACAGCATGAAATTTTAAACAATATTTTTTTATAGGAATTTATGGTAGTTTGGGTGACTAAATTTTTACAAATATATTTTTATTATAGTTCTATAATCAGCATGTTCTAGGTAGAGGTTCTTTTTAATGTACTTTAAAAACTTAGAATCACTTATCTTGTTTTTCATCATATATAAATAAAGGCAACAATAGTATACCGCTGTTCAAAACTCATAAATCCATGGACAAAAAACAAAATCGGGGTAACAAACTAAAACCGAGGGAAACACATTAAATATAAGAGGAGAACAACGACATAACACCGAAACGTAACAAGCATCAGTACCGTGCCACGTCTTATCGCAATATCTCAAAATTAAGAGAAAACACAAACGACTCAACGTTAAAATGCAACACACACATAAACGAACAATATAACAATGGCCATCTTCCTGACTTGGTACAGGACACTTTTAAAGGGGAATAAAAGTGGTGGGTTGAACCTGGTTTTGAGGCATGCCAAACCTCGCACTTTAATGGCAAAGTTAAATATAACATTGAGATGACAACATAATATTACAGGACTACAATACAAATAAATAGGAGAACATATTAGACAAAAAAAAACCATGATTAATAGATAACAAAAAGCATCAGGTTTAAAATTCAATACGCCAAAAAAAACGCGCCTTGTCCACACAAAAGTCAACAGTGACGCCCAGATATAAAAGATCGAAAGTGAAAAAAGTACAAAGTTGTACAGCACTGAAGATCAAAAGTTGAAAAGGTTTCGCCAAATACGGCATTGTTTTTACATTTTTGAAACATGCCCAGACATGCCAGAGGAGTGCTTAGAAAGACACCAGATCTATCTTATATCTGTGTTATGCTTATTGTTGTAAATAATTAAAAAAGTTCAATGTAGTAGATGATTTAATGTAGACAAAATTACATTGGTGAATTCGAAAAAATGAACTGATTTTCTTTTTCTATATTCAAGGAACAAGATTTCAAGATGGTTATTATTGATCAAAGTTACTATGGTACAAGGTTCAAAGACTTGGGACAAAATCAAAATCTAGAATCATAAAAAGTATGACATTTGAAGCACTGTAAATAACTATGAGAGACCCACAGTTCACAGTGCGAGGACAAGACACTGCAACCGTTTAAAGGACAGGACAAGGTGAACAGTCACAGTCACTTATCTCATTCTACAACTTGCTTATAGCAGCAGAAAAAGACATCATTAATACTATCAACAAGTAAACAAAACAAAGTATCGAAAGATAAAATCATTATTAAAAAAGAGAGACGAAAGATACTAGAGGGACGGTCAAAATCATAAATCGAAAATAAACTGACGTGTAATTTTAATTTTATCTTCCAACCGAACTTGTATCCAGCAATGTATGGTCATTTTAAAAATGCAACCTTCAATGGTGGAAATTTTTAACTTAACCTTCAACAATGGAACATCTGATCAGCCACCTTCTTATACCATTTTGGACAAGGTGAACAGACGATATAGAGAGTGATAGTGATAACTAAAACCCTAATCATTCAAAACATTAGATTTCACTTCATTGTATATTTCATTTAAAATAAAATATAAAAACCATCAAATTTAAATACTGTGTTCAAATCTACTGAAATTGAAGTTTTATCAATACATTTATTATGCTTACCCGACTTAATTTCTTCGGATTATCAAGTTGCATGTATAATTTGTCAGGTTTTCTACAAATTGCTATAAAATATAAGCTGTAAGTTTTTTAATTGTTTTTTTTTTTAGCGAGTGAGCGCAGCAAGCTAACATTATATTTAACTTTGCCATGAAAGTGCGAGGTTTGGCATGCCACAAAACCAGGTTGAACCCACCATTTTTAATGTCCTGTACCAAGTCAGGAAGATGGCCATTGTTAGATTATTGTTCGTTTCTGTGTGTGTTACATTTTAACGTTGCGTCGTCTGTTTTCTCTTATTTTTTAGTGTAAATTCACATTGCGATAAGACGTGGCACGGTACTTGTCTATCTCAAATTCATGTATTTGGTTTTGACGTTATATTTGTTATTCTCGTGGGATTTTTTCTGATGCTTGGTCCGTTTCTGTATGTGTTACATTTCAGTGTTGTGTCGTTGTTCTCTTATATTTAATGCGTTTCCCTCGGTTTTAGTTTGTTACCCCGATTTTGTTTTTTAGTCCATGGATTTATGAGGTTTTAACAGCGGTATACTACTGTTGCCTTTATTCATATTGTAAAAAGAGACTATTATTTACCATGCATGTGTATTTTTTATGACTTGTAATGTTTCCCAAAAAAAGTCACAATTATTGTAGTGACAATTGGTAGAAATGACGGACATTGGCTATATGTATATAAATATACTCATCATAGATACCAGACTGGACAATGAGAATTAACATTTAACTATTCAATAATTTTTAATACATGACAACATTCTTTTGTTCATCTGTTTCATAAAAGTATTTACGATTTAGTATCACGTTACTGCATATTGAATTATTCCACAAAAGCTCACATAATTATAAAAAATAGCTCGTTCGCTACGTTCCCTGGACATTTATGTTTAGATTTTGTTTCCGTGGACTGATATGTTTCTATGTCTAAACATACACACACAGATAGCATGTACTTAAAAATTACCAGAGGAATGTAAGAAATATTAGCTATTGCGCGTTATCATGCAACATTTAAATAAAAGTACTTTGACCTATAATGCCTTTACTTATGGTTTACTTCAATCAATTGTTACTTGGATGGAGAGTTGTCTCTTTTTTTATATATTGTTTTGATCTATTAAATCATACATTACCCATTTGTACATTAGACACTGCATGATATCCTAATGTCATGTACCTTTAAGCATATTCAATTAAGTAATCAATACATTATGTTATGGAATTTTGATGTCAAATCATGACGTCATTTTCAAAGAAGTATCAGTCATGGAGGAGATAAAATCAAAGAGGCCAAAAATTTCCGAGCAAGAAATTGATGTCATTATGGTTATGATGGTAAATGTGTAGGAAAACTCTAATTTGCTGTTAAGTAAATTCTCTGATGTTGTTAAAAATACCAGAAAAAAAGAAGCTTATACAAAGTGGAAACAGCAGTGAGTGCAGTGTCTTTTACAAAGAGAACAACACAAGGGATGAAACATGAATTGGATGATATTAAACAAAGGAAGCAGATGGATTCATGACAAAATTGTGTTTTGGTGATGGTGATGTGTTTGTACATTTGTCTTTACTGAACATTCTTGCTGCTTACAATTATCTCTATCTATAATGAACTTGGCCAAGTAGTTTCAGTGGGAAATGTTAGTAAAAATTTACAAATTTTATGAAAATTGTTAAAATTTACTATAAAGGACAATAACTTCTTAGGGGGTCAATTGACCATTTCGGTCAGTTTGACTTATTTGTAAATCTTACTTTGAGTTATACTTCATTTTACCCCTATGTTATATTTTTAGCCATGGCAGCAAACTAGATTGGTTGACAGGATCACCGGACACATTAAAAAAAAAAATTAGATACCTAATGATGATTGAGGTCAAGTTTGGTTTAATTTGGCCCAGTAGTTTCAGAGGAGAAGATTTTTGAAAAAGATAACGACGACGGACGCAAAGTGATGGCCAGGTGGTGAGCTAAAAATGAATAAAGCTCCCGTAAATATTCATCATATTCATGGTCATTGTATTGGAGGTGTTAGCCTTGTTACAGAAACAAAAACAAAATATAAAAAAAAGCAAATAAACTCATCATAGATACCAGGATAACATTTTTAGCTCACAGGGCAGAAAGGGCCAAGTGAGCTTTTCCCATCACTTGGCGTCCGTCGTTAACTTTTACAAAAATCTTCTCCTCTGAAACTACTGCGCCAAATTAATCCAAACTTGGCCACAATCATCTTTCGGGTATCTAGTTTAAAATTTGTGTTTTTTTTAAACGGCAAATCATTCAAGATGGCCACCATAGCTAAAAATAGAACATAGGGGTAAAATACAGTTTTTGGCTTATAACTCATAAAACAAAGAATTTAGAGCAAATCTTACATGGGGGTAACATTGTTAATCAGGTCAAGATCTTTCTGCCCTGAAATTTTCATATGAATCTGACAACCCGTTGTTGGGTTGCTGCCCCTGAATTGGTAATTTCAAGGAAATTTTACTGTTTTTGGTTATTATCTTCTTGAATATTAATATAGATGGAGATAAACTGTAAACAGCAATAATGTTCAGCAAAGTAAGATTTACAAATAAGTCAATATGACCAAAATGGTCAGTTGACCCCTTTAGGAGTTATTGCCCTTTATAGTCAATTTTTAACCATTTTTCGTATATCTCCATGAAATTTTACAAAAATCTTCTCCTCTGAAACTACTGGGCCAAATTAATCCAAACTTGGCCACAATCATCTTTGGGGTATGTAGTTCAAAATTTGTGTTGTTTTTACCCGGCCAATTATTCAAGATGGCCGCCATTGCTAAAAATAGAACATAGGGGTAAAATGCAGTTTTAAAACCAAAGCATTTAGAGCAAATCTGACATGGGGTAAAATTGTTTATCAGGTCAACATCTATCTGCCCTGAAATTTTCATATGAATCCGACAACCCGTTTTTGGGTTGCTGCCCCTGAATTGGTAATTTTTAGGAACTTTTACTGTTTTTGGTTATTATCTTCAGTGCTGTACAACTTTGTACTTTTTTCACTTTCGATCTTTTATATCTGGGCGTTATGTATTCGGGTTTAGTTTTCTGTAATTAGTTAATACTTCAGTTTCATTATGTATATCTCTTTCATATTCATTTGTTAAAATTAACTGTTTGCAATAGCATGAATTGTTCTATATAATAAGAATGTTCTTATCCCGGGCATACAAACAATGTCGTATTTGGCAAAACCTTTTCAACTTTTGATCTTCAGTGCTGTACAACTTTGTACTTTTTTCACTTTCGATCTTTTATATCTGGGCGTCAGTAGTGAGTCTTGTGTGGACAAGACGCGTTTTTGGCGTATTGAATTTTAAATCTGATGCTTTTTGTTATCTTTTAATCATGCTTTTCTCTGTCTAATATGGTCTCCTTTTTATTTGTATTGTAGTCCTGTAATATTATGATGTCATTTCAATGTTATATTCAACTTTGCCATTAAAGTGCGAGGTTTGGCATGCCATAAAACCAGGTTCAACCCACCACTTTTATTCCCCTTTAAAAGTGTCCTGTACCAAGTCAGGAAGATGGCCATTGTTATAATATTGTTCGTTTCTGTTTGTGTTGCATTTTAACGTTGAGTCGTTTGTGTTTTCTCTTATTTTTGAGATAAGACGTGGCACGGTACTTGTCTATCCCAAATTCATGTATTTGGTTTTGATGTTATATTTGTTATTCTCGTGGTGTTTTGTCTGTTGCTTGGTCCGTTTCGGTGTTGTGTCGTTGTTCTCTTATATTTTAATGCGTTTCCCTCGGTTTTAGTTTGTTACCCCGATTTTGTTTTTTGTCCATGGATTTATGAGTTTTGAACAGCGGTATACTACTGTTGCCTTTATTTGGTTATATCTTGAATATTATTTTAGATGGAAATAAACTGTAAACAGCAATAATGTTCAGCAAAGTAAGATTTACAAATAAGTCAACATGACCAAAATGGTCAGTTGACCCCTTTAGGAGTAATTGCCCTTTATAGTCAATTTTTAACCATTTTTCGTCAATCTCCATGATCTTTTACAAAAATCTTCTCCTCTGAAACTACCGTGTCAAATTAATCAAAACTTGGCCACAATCATCTTTGGGTTATGTAGTTTAAAAATTGTGTTTTTTGACCCGGCCAATCAATCAAGATGGCTGCCATGGCTAAAAATAGAACATTGGGGGTAAAATGCAGTTTTTGGCTTATAACTCAAAAACCAAAGCATTTAGAGCAAATCTAACAAGGAGTCAAAATGTTTATCTGGTCACGATATCTCTGCCCCGAAATTTTAAGATGAATGGGACAACCCATTTTTGGGTTGCTGCCCCTGAATTGGTAATTTTAAGGAAATTTTGCTGTATTTGGATATTATCTTGCATATTATTATGGATAGAGATAAACTGTAAACAGCGAAAATGTTCAGCAAAGTAAGATTTACAAATAAGTCAACAGGACCAAAATGGTTATTGCCCTTTATAGTCAATTTTTAACCATTTTTCGTATATCTCCATGAACTTTTACAAAAATCTTCTCCTCTTAAACTACTGGGCCAAATTAATCCAAACTTGGCCACAATCATCTTTGGGGTATGTAGTTTAAAATTTGTGTTTTTTTACCCGGCCAATTATTCAAGATGGCCGCCATGGCTAAAAATAGAACATAGGGGTAAAATGCAGTTTTAAAACCAAAGCATTTAGAGCAAATCTGACATGGGGTAAAATTGTTTATCAGGTCAACATCTATCTGCCCTGAAATTTTCATATGAATCCGACAACCCGTTGTTGGGTTGCTGCCCCTGAATTGGTAATTTTTAGGAACTTTTACTGTTTTTGGTTATTATCTTCAGTGCTGTACAACTTTGTACTTTTTTCACTTTCGATCTTTTATATCTGGGCGTTATGTATTCGGGTTTAGTTTTCTGTAATTAGTTAATACTTCAGTTTCATTATGTATATCTCTTTCATATTCATTTGTTAAAATTTACTGTTTGCAATAGCATGAATTGTTCTATATAATAAGAATGTTCTTATCCCGGGCATACAAACAATGCCGTATTTGGCAAAACCTTTTCAACTTTTGATCTTCAGTGCTGTACAACTTTGTACTTTTTTCACTTTCGATCTTTTATATCTGGGCGTCAGTAGTGAGTCTCGTGTGGACAAGACGCGTTTTTTGGCGTATTGAATTTTAAACCTGATGCTTTTTGTTATCTATTAATCATGCTTTTCTTTGTCTAATATGGTCTCCTTTTCATTTGTATTGTAGTCCTGTAATATTATGTTGTCATTTCAATGTTATATTTAACTTTGCCATTAAAGTGCGAGGTTTGGCATGCCATAAAACCAGGTTCAACCCACCACTTTTATTCCCCTGTACCAAGTCAGGAAGATGGCCATTGTTATAATATTGTTCGTTTCTGTGTGTGTTGCATTTTAACGTTGAGTCGTTTGTGTTTTCTCTTATTTTTGAGATAAGACGTGGCACGGTACTTGTCTATCCCAAATTCATGTATTTGGTTTTGATGTTATATTTGTTATTCTCGTGGTGTTTTGTCTGTTGCTTGGTCCGTTTCTGTGTGTGTTGCGTTTCGGTGTTGTGTCGTTGTTCTCCTCTTATATTTAATGCCTTTCCCTCGGTTTTAGTTTGTTACCCCGATTTTGTTTTTTTGTCCATGGATTTATGAGTTTTGAACAGCGGTATACTACTGTTGCCTTTATTTGGTTATATCTTGAATATTATTTTAGATGGAAATAAACTGTAAACAGCAATAATGTTCAGCAAAGTAAGATTTACAAATAAGTCAACATGACCAAAATGGTCAGTTGACCCCTTTAGGAGTTATTGCCCTTTATAGTCAATTTTTAACTATTTTTCGTCAATCTCCATGATCTTTTACAAAAATCTTCTTCTCTGAAACTACCGTGTCAAATTAATCAAAACTTGGCCACAATCATCTTTGGGTTATGTAGTTTAAAAATTGTGTTTTTTGACCCGGCCAACCAATCAAGATGGCTGCCATGGCTAAAAATAGAACATTGGGGTAAAATGCAGTTTTTGGCTTATAACTCAAAAACCAAAGCATTTAGAGCAAATCTAACAAGGAGTCAAAATGTTTATCTGGTCACGATATATCTGCCCCGAAATTTTAAGATGAATGGGACAACCCATTTTTGGGTTGCTGCCCCTGAATTGGTAATTTTAAGGAAATTTTGCTGTTTTTGGATATTATCTTGAATATTATTATGGATAGAGATAAACTGTAAACAGCGAAAATGTTCAGCAAAGTAAGATTTACAAATAAGTCAACAGGACCAAAATGGTTATTGCCCTTTATAGTCAATTTTAACCATTTTTCGTAAATCTTAGTTAACTTTTACAAAAATCTTCTCCTCTGAAACTACTGGGCCAAATTTTACCAAACATAGCCTATCTAGTTTTAGAATTGTGTTTTGTGACCGGGCAAACCAACCAAGATGGCCGCTACGGCTAAAAATAGAACATAGGGGTAAAATGCAGTTTTTGGCTTATATCTGAAAAACCAAAGCATTTAGAGCAAATCTGACAAGGGGTAAAATTGTTGTTTTGGTCAAAATCTATCTGCCCTGAAATTTTTAGATGAATCGGACAACTCGTTGTTAGGTTGCTATCCCTAAATTGGTAATTTTAAAGTAATGTACAGTAATTTAAGACTTAAAAATAAGTCAAAATGACCAAAATGGTCAATTGACCTCCTAGTTATTGTCCTTTATGATCAATTTTTAACAATTTTCATAAAATTTGTAAATTTTTACTAACATTTTCCACTGAAACTACACGGACAAGTTCATTATAGATAGAGATAATTGTAAGCAGCAAGAATGTTCAGTAAAGTAAGATGTACAAACACATCACAATCACCTAAACAATTTTGTCATGAACTGTCTGCTTTCTTTGTTTAATTCACATATACCAAGGTGAGCGACACAGGCTCTTTAGAGCCTCTAGTTTTATTTATGCGAGACGCGCGTTTCGACTACAAAACACTCATCAGTGTCGCTCAAAAAATGTTTTAAAGGCCAAACAAAGTATGAAGTTGAAGTAGAGCAAGAGGTGATAGAATAAACTATTTAACATTTACCATTACTATCGTAGGTGGGGCATAAAATTAAAATCTAGCTCAAATTTTCCAGTGTGAACAAATTTAATCAATCAATGAAAGATTTTTCATTAACATCAAATTTTACCATAGAGGATATGAAATATAGTTCTGGTGAAGCTACTTACTTTGGCAGTTACATCAAGGTGTGGCAAGGTTACAAAACATTTTGTTTTGATCAACTCTTACTTCCTCGTCCTATTTTGATTTAAGCAATTGTACATATACACTGCACTATGTCCGACTAGGGACGTACAAGTACGCAGGAACGTCGGTCAGAATGAGAACATTATATGCCATATGTAGAGAGTGCATTGCTCTCTAAATGTAAATAACATTAGCGACTTCACCTTGAAACATGTGGCGTGTTGTTCATGCCTATCGGTATTCGTCAGCCATTACTGGTTATCACAAAGGGTCCCTTAAAATATTGACCACACAATGGAGTAGTGATTGTTGTATGACGTCAATAGTTCAAGCGTGACAGGTCAGCCTGGAATAGCGATAAGATATACACTAACTCTTTTCCAGTGTAATTCGATAATGGCTCAAACTTTATTCCGGACGAACGCTATTAAAAGTCCCATTTATTGCATGTTTTGTTGTTTTGTTTACTTCGTGAACATGCATGAAAATGTTGCAAATGTGCGTTCAGCATCGTACAGTCACTCAATCAATCTTTTTCATCAAGTAGTGAACTATCGAACGAAGAGCGTGTAGTGTTATCGCTAGTCAACACTGAACAGTAAATCAAAAAGATATTTGTGTGGTCAAAGTATTTCTTTTTGATACATATTGAATTATGCCAGGAAACGAAATTCGGTGGAGGAAAGATGTGTCTTCCTGTAAAAACACAAATGCCGAAGTTTACGAAGGTTCAATTAAATAAACTCATCATAGCTACCAGGACTAAATTTTAGTAAAAAAAACGGATAATGCATCAGACAAAATTCACGAGAACAACAAATATGACATCAAAACCAAATACAAAGACATGTACCGTGACTCGTCTTGTCGCAATGTGAAGTCACACTCAAAAATAAGAGAAAACAAACGACGCAACGTTTAAATGTAACACACACAGAAACGAACAATAATATACCAACGGCCATCTTCCTGACTTGGTACAGAACATTTTTAAAGGAAAAAATGGTGGGTTGAACCTGGTTTTGTGGCATGCCAAATCTCGCACTTTAATAGGAATGTTAAACATAACATTGAAATGACAACATAATATTACAGGACTACAATACAAATAAATAGGAGAACAAATATTAGACAAAGAAACACACGATTAATAGATAACAAAAAGCAACAGGTTTAAAATTCAATACGCCAAAAACGCACCTCGTTCACACAAGTCTCACCAGTGACGCCATGATTTAAAAGATCGAAAGTGAAAAAAGTATAAAGTTGTACAGCACTGAAGATCAAAAGTTGAAAAAGGTTATGTCAAATACGGCTATGTTTTTATGCTTGGGATAAAAACATCCTTATAATTTGGAACAATTAATGCTATTGCAAACAGTAAATTTTATCAAATGAATATAAAAGAGATACACATAATGAAACTGAAGTAGTAACTAATTACAGAAAACTAAACCCTAATGCATAATGCTTAAGACCAACACAGAATAGACACACCCGACTCAGACTAGCCCTTTGACTGCCAACATATTGGGAACCGCTTTACCTTAAGACTGCCAAGAATCGGCCCAGCGACTTACGTTTTCAAATAGCGTCATGGCAACCTTTACAACAATCGATAACGTCATGCTATTGTACGTCGTACCTGCATAGGATTGCTCGTTTTGATGACACTAATTGGTGCAGTTGATTGCAATTTATAATTGGTTGTAAAAACTGATACTCTCATTGATTTAAATGGTTTTAAAGCTCAATATAGCGTGTTATTTATCATCATGTTTTTTGTACATTTTTTTATGTCTTAATGCGACTTAATTTTAAAAATTTTATATTGAATAGTCAGTTTTTGCAGTGGATAAACCTGTTTTTTAAATGAGACTGGGTTTTCTCAAATGCAGTTTGTTTGAAATGTATTTTTATTGTTTGTGTATGTCTATTGTTTTCCTTCCAGCTTTATTGGCGGCGCCTTTCGGTAAATCTATATTCTATCTTGAAACGTTTTAGCGGGTTGTTTTGTGGCTGGTGTTGAATTTCGAAAACGTTTGTTAAATAAAAAATAAATATTATTCTGAATGTCATTGCTAAAATCCCATTCCCTTTTCACGAAAATGACCTACCGAACTAGACTATTTCTCGGGCTTGTAATAATATGAGCAACATGTATGGTGATACATGTTGAGCAGGTTTTGTTTACCTTTCCGGAGCACTGAGATCTGATATCATCCTAAGTTAGTAGTGGGGTTCGTGTTGCTTAGTCTTTGGGTTTCAATGTTGTGTCTTATGTGTTATTACTGATATTCATCCGTCTGGTTTTTTTAAGCAACGCGTTGGCAATGTGTGTTTCGATCTATTAGTTTTAAAGTCCTCCTGGTATCTTTTGCCACTCTTTTGTAATCGAAATGATTTGGTTGCTTTTTTGTAAAGAATTTATGAATATTTAAAAATATCCCAAACTGCCACCGAAATATATTTCAAATTGAGAAAGAAAGAACATTTTGATGAAAAGTTTAAAATCTATCGTTGATGTAAATGACATACTGAGACACTTAGGATAATAAAGACATCAGACAATTGTAGTTAACAAATATTTTTATGATTAACATTCGTGCCTCTGAAGGCAAGCTGCATGTAGTCCTCTGGTACACCGCACACTAGAGGTTCTTGATCTTTTTCTTATGTTTCGCTTTCTGTCGGAACAAACAACACAATCTCGTTCTTTTCTACCGTCAAGTTTTGTCACTCTTGTTTGCCGATTTACTAACCATGTATGTGCGTTAAATAATCAGATGCTAAACTTTCTATTACCGATTGGTTGAACTGAAGTCGGGTCATAACCGGTAAAGATGTGTTTTGACTGTATAGAATATATGCGTTAATATAATGCGGTGAAATATGTGATAAATATTTTTTTTCCATACTTTACTGCATTTCCTGTGCTTATTTGGTTGCTCCGATCATTTGGTCGCTAAGGTCGACACCACCCATAAATGTATTGTACGCGCCTATGACTCTAGGTTTACCGTTTATTGTATTAATGGGATCATAGAAAGTAGATACCAATGTAACTGGTTTTTTTCTATTGTGGTCTCGGAAACGGCATAGCATGGTTTGTCTTTGTCGCGAATAAACGGCATTCCCTGCCTGCGGACGTGCATTTTTGATCATCTGTGGCATAGGTCTATTTTTTCTCATCGTGCCGGTGAGATACGTGCGCTCTCTCAATAATTTTTTAGCTAAATTTAGTGAAGCAAAAAAGCTATCGGCAAAAACATGACTTCCCTTTCCAAGAAGATTCGAACTCTTCATTAAATTCATAACTACATTTGTCCCTTGTAATGTTCCAGCTGGAGTGGGATCGAAACGTTTCCCAAGATAAACATCCATTTGTAATACATACCCGGTCACGGACTCGACCAACATCCAGAATTTAACACCAAACCTTGATCGTTTGCTTGGAATATATTGCAACATACTATTTTTTCCTTTTGTACCCACAAGGGACTCATCTACAGAAAGTTCTCAGCGGGGATTATAAAACCGTAAAAATTTCCTATTAACAAAATCAAGTAACGGTTTGAACCTTTGGGATGGTCTGTATGCTGGATCGTTTCGCTTAGGCAGTTTTTTGGTGTCCACCAGGGGCAAAAATTTTAATATATTTTGGAAACGGTTTCTACTAAACATACAACGGAAACAGGGTGTAGATTTAGATGGACTGTGCTTATTCCAATATTCTTCTATTGATACTTTCCTAATTAAGCCCATGTTAAAAAAGACAGCAAGGAACCCCTTAAACTCGGGTATGGTTAGTTTACCCTCCTTCTGCCACTGCTTTTTTTCTTGAAAATCGTCTGGTTTGACGAATGGTTTCATTACAAAGATTCTTTGCATATCTACAAAGGTAATCAGAAATAATTATATACGTTTATTTTATTAAATCGTAATATTTTAGTTTGGTTTTTTAAATTACCATATTACTTTGAAAATGTATCTGTTTGATGGTGGTGATTAAGTGGTGTGTGTGTGTGTGTGTGTGTTTTTAATCTTAAAAAAAACTCTTATTCCTAACATTGAATTAAAATATGGATTGTTTTTCCCGATAAACGTTTTTTCGACATTGGCTTTGGCGAAAAACAATCTACTTTTCTAGCGACAAGTCGAAAACAGTTTTTTTTCTAATGTCATTTGGCTGGCCAGTACACCAAAAAACGTAAATTCCACTCCTGCAGGTGTTTGACATGTACAATCTAATAATAGTTTATTTCAGTGGCAGATCCATGCGTATTACAACCACCGGATTTTTACGAGCAGTACTTCACGCTAAAATCACTTTGAATACGGAAAATGTGTCGGCAAATTGCTTCCTGGAAGCAAGTATTTCATAAAACAAAATTTCTTCTAAATGTGGACAAATTAAATAGACCGTTGGTTTTACACTAGTAATTTTGGGGCCCTTTATAGCTTGTTGTTCAGTGTGCGTCAATGCTCCCTGTTGAAGGCCGTACCATGACCTATAAAGGTTTACTTTTATACATTCTTATTTGGATGGAGAGTTGTCTCATTGGCATTTATACCACATCTTCCTATATCTATGTTGGGCTGTCTTTTTTATTTTTTGGATTGGTCCACACATAACATATCAGTAGGACAAACACACATTTATTTTTATTTTCACGGAGAAATAGGTGTTCACAATTTTCAACATCATATTTTATAAAGACAAAATGTCATAAATGAAACAAATTGTAATCACATACTGTTGATTTATAAAATTTTCAACATTATGTTTTAGAAAGACACAATGTCATAAATGCAACAAATTGTTATCACATATTCTTAATTTATATGACTTTGTTGAATATGTTATTGACTGTGTCATTAATATAACATTTCAGTGTCGCGGAAGTTCTATTTAATGATAAAAAAAAAATTGTAATATAGCTATGAAAAAAAAAGTAAAATCACAAAAATACTGAACTCAGAGGAAAATCAATTTGGAAAGTCCATAAGCACATGGCAAAATCAAAAAACGCATCAAAAACGAATGGACAAGAACTGTCATATTTCTGACTTGGTACAGGCATTTTCAAATGTAGAAAATGGTGGATTAAACCTGGTTCTATAGCGCTAACCCTCTCACTTTAATAACAGTCTCATCAAATTCCGCTACATTTACATGATGCGTTAAATAAACAGTCACAATTAATAAAATAGTCAAAATATGGGTACATCAGTCATCATCGATAACAATTTTAAAAGGAACAATTTAACAGGACACAAAAACATCTACTATCTACGAACACATGGATTGATTTGAGTGTCTGACGTCAGAAAAATTATATACGTCACATACATTTGTCGTTCAATGTGCATACAAACAATTTTAAAATTTACATAGGCAATGTACGCATCTATAATACTAAAATTACGAGGTCCAATTTATCAGCCGTCATCACGTAAAAACTATGAATCAAAGAATTCAACTTTATATCTAACTAATATAGTACAATGCTGTTGATTAAAAATTACACCACTCCAGACCCCTTTGTTTCCCACATAATTAATATTGCCAATAATTAAGAAGTTCCGGGTCGAATCCGATACCGATACCAATAGTATATTCACCTGTTACCTATTACCTTATCTGTACGTTCCGCATCTGACAGGCGCACCACCAAACGCTGTATTTAGGATTTTGCTATATACACGGGTCGTAATCACAGGGTTGTCACTACTAAATTCAATCATTGTCACATTGTTCCCGATTGTAGTATTTTAATCAGTATGACTTTTTAAGATGACAATACGAATAATATAATTCTGGACTTAAAATAAGACGTATAGGTACAGCATGTACAGTTTTCAATTTGTAAGCCGGAATGACGTTAAACAGCGAATCAAAGAATTCAACTTTAATTATAACTCATTAAGGACAATGCTGTTGATTAAAAAAAATACTCCTTTCCAGGGACTTTTGTTTTCCAAATAAAATTAATAATACCAATAATTGATAAGTTCCAGGTCGACGGGTTCAAACAGAAAGATGTTGAAAGCAGAGAAAACTGTGCATCTTATAATCGGCATGACTTTATCGGATGACAATACCAATACTAAAATAAGGCTTACGCATAGTTATATTCTTTAATTCAGCTACAGACCCGCGATATCACGGGTGTGTTCTAGTACAGGGTTAAAAAATCAAAAGTATGTAATAATAAATTACAGAAATAGACCGAGATTCAAACTAGTCCAAAAGTTATACATAGAATTTATGAGAATCCAAAACTTTAAAAAGGAACAATTTAACAGGACACAAAAACATCAACTATCTACGAACACATGGATTGATTTGAGTGTCTGACGTCAGAAAAATTATATACGTCACATATATTTGTCGTTCAATGTGCACACAAACAATTTTAAAATTTACATAGGCAATGTACGCATACAGGGTTAAAAAATCAAAAGTATGTAAGAATAAATTACAGAAATAGACCGAGATTCAAACTAGTCCAAAAGTTATACATAGAATATATGAGAATCCAAAACTTTTAAAAGGAACAATTTAACAGGACAGTGAAAGTGAAGCCTTGTAAAAAAAGTTAACTCCGAAAAAATTATTTCACTTACCTGTTAGTTTGTTTGACAAATTCTTTGATGAGATCAATTGAAAACAGCCAATAAAAGTAAGCTATTGGCGCGGCATCTCTGGGCGGCATATTAATGGGTCCAGTGAGTGCTCCATTAAATGGTGGATCATTCATTGGCTCTGGTGGGAGAACCCGGAACCACGGATTTGGTTCAATTGCAGCCATGTTTCTTTTAGCGCTGCTCAAAGTCTATGACGTCACATATTACGTCATTGATGCTGCACATCAGTCAAAGCCGATGTTTGCCAATCAAGGGTACATTTTTCAAATCGGCGCTCTTTTTGGGCTGTGTGTAAGAGTGATATACCCCTTTTTAGCTCGTAATGTTCAGTAGACACGCAAAAGAATATATTCGGTACCCAAAGGAACGGTATACAGTATCAGAAATTAATGTTACGTTGGTACATGTACTCGAAACAACGGAATCGTTAATTGATTGTTTCTGTTGATGCCACCACCCACCGGATGCGGCATTTAGTGTTACCGATGACCCCTTATCCTTACGACTTTGTCTTTGTTTCCGTGCTTATACTCATAGAAACAGTCGATGACAATTTTCTAAAGAGTTTAGAGGGATATACTAGTATACAGTTAAAAGGTATTAACGGTACTGATAAAAAAGTGTAACGAAATTCTGTGTTATTTTGGTCTCTTTTGTAGATTTGTTTCATTGGCAATTATACACATCTTCTATTTAATATTTAAGTGTATTGCCCATCAACAAAACAAAGTTTTGTTTAATTGCTATATTATACATAGAATATGGCAAGGTGCATTTATACAATTATAAAACATATTGGAACTGGGACGACTTTTAAACATATCCGTTCATTTAAAAAAACCAATAGAAAGTATTATGTTAATGTAATTAAATGACAATAACTTCTGTGTAAAAATAAATTGAAAGAGGCGACTCCATCCTTCATCAAAGGAAAGTTTCATGAGCCTGGTAGCAGAACTCTGAACAACAACGGATTTTCTTCAACGCTGGCTTCGCGGGGCACTGCTACTTCTCTATGACGTCAAGTAACAACGTCACAGCAGAAAAAAACATCGGCTTTGGGCTGGTCCTTGGCAGTTAAAGGTACTGTTTCTGCATCGGCCAAATCGGCCGTATGGCAGAAAGGAGGCTAGGCCTCAACGCAATAAATTCTGAAAAATGACGTCACATACGATGGCGAAAAGGCACAAAAATTATGTCGCATTTGAATTTATGAAATTTCTGAAACAGCACAAAAATTACGTCACATATAAAAAACTATAATTCAAAAGTAAGATAGAATTAGGATTGATTTAAGATTATATTAGAACTAAATACTGATATTACATTTAAACACAATGCATATTGCAATACTTATTAATAGCAAATTTGCAAAAGCAAATTTACAGATCTAACATTGTTGGGTTGATGTTTAGACGAGTATATACATTATTCACACATCCATGTATCACCATCATTCATGGCGATTTGATGGATCAATCTGTTGTAGAGTTGTCACTGACTCTGACGTACTAATTAACTATAATATATATATATGTCCAGTTTGTTATGAATCCAACTTCAAATGTAAATTATCGTACAGATTTCGTTGAACAAAATTATATCAAATAAATGAAGGCGGTGATTAATTTTTTCTTTCCATAACACATAAATATAACAAAAAAGACGTCAACACATTTGACAGAATCCGATGAGAATTACAAATATAACATTAAACATTTAAACTAAATACATGAATTTGGGATACACAAGTACCGTAACACGTCTTATAGTAATGCGAATTCACATTCAGCAAAACAGTCACAATCGGGAATAAGTCCAATTGGTAATTAAAAGATAAGACGACATAATGACAAACCACAATCTACCATGTGGTAAAAATGTCCTTAGCTAGTTTGGTTAAAGACGTATGGATCCATCAATTCGTGATGGTGTCCATAAAATTCACGGAGTGTCAATTTTATCTGTCCTCCTCATAACTTTGTTGGAGCAGTTTCTGCGTAAGAAGCACACTCCTGTATATGACGTCCGTATAGTGTGAACAAGCACATGAATAATATATCAATTGTGATATGTAAACACCATACGAAGGGGCAGAGGGTATGTTACTGCTGAGAAATAGGAAATTGATAATTGGGAAGTTGAAATCGTCCCGTTTATCATAGATTTTCGTGTGAAGTCGTTCATCTACGTCAATATTGAGGAAAATATCAAGGTATGAAGGTAGAAAAGCCTTAATATTTCAAAAAAATTCAATACTTTGTAAACAGTAGGTTTATATATATAACCTATATATAACCATATCAATGACAATTCATGTCAGCACAAAAAGTGCCGACTACTGGGCTTGTGATACCCTCGGGGAATTAAATCTCCACTAGCAATAATGACTTAATTATTCTGTGTTCATTGAAATTTAAATTCAATAGAAATTATATACATCTGTCAGACGACAAAATATATGAATATTTGCCAAATCGAATAAATGCTCCATGAATCTCACAAAATTAGCTCCCACCCTCTTTTGATTGAAAAGGGTAGATATTTCAGACCATAAATTAAGAGAGGTAACAAAATATGCTCGAACTGCAGTCATAGAAGATGGAAAATATTTTCTTGCAAAAAAAATTAAAATTATAGAAAACAACTATTTATTAAACTGAATATCAATTCATAAGATCTGTGCCCTGAAAAAGTTATGAAAACCATTATTTGATTACTTAACACAAAAAAATATTGATAATACAAAACATATATGCCATTACATACAATACACCTTATCGCTATTTGTCCGCCATTAATACTGGATATCTCACACAGGTTCCAATAAAATTTTTGACGTCATAATAAAAAATATCTAACGCCACAATGGTAAAGTGATTGTTGTATGCACCAAGTTCAAGCGGCCGGGTCAGCCGAGCTTAGCGATAAGGTGTATTATGCTTTGAATTTTTGTAATTTTATTCATTTAACCTTGATTTGATGTGTTATCATACTTCATATATATTTATGTAACAAGTAAAATCACAAAAATACTGAACTCAGAGGAAAATCAACCCGGAAAGTCCACAATCACATGGCAAAATCGAAAAACAAAACGCATCTAAAACGAATGGACAAGAACTGTCATATTAATTTGATTTAATATCATACTAATTCGGGTGAAGGCATCATTATATTTTGTATTGATGTTCCTGATTTTATAAAGAAAACACCTTCAAAAATTATACTCAAATAAAAAGTAAAATCACAAAAATACTGAACTTAGAGAACAATCAATTCGGAAAGTCCATAATGACATGGCAAAATTAAAATACAAAACGCATCAAAAACGAATGGACAAGAACTGTCATATTCCCGACTTGGTACCGGCATTTTCAAATGTAGAAAATGGTGGATTAAATCGATAACCCTCTCACTTTGATAACAGTCTCATCAAATTCCGTTCTGTCTACAATGATGCATTAACCAAACAGACACAATAAATGAAATAGTCAAAATGTGGGAACATCAGTCATCATCGTGTAACAGTTTTAAAAGGAACAATTTAACAGAACACAAAAAACATGTATTGATTTGCGTTGCCGACAGAAAAATTCATATGTACATACAAACAATTTTATTAAAATTTCACATAGGCAATTTTAGCATACAAAATATTATATATAAAAATAAAAAGTATGTGAAAATAAAATTCAGAAATAGACCGATTTAAAATAGTCCAAAAATAGCTATTTTCACTACGGGATTGATTGATTTTGACGTTTTTGGTTCAACGCATTTGTAATTCATAATAGAAATATATCATAATGACATGAACTAGAACAATATCATACTGACGGGATCTTATAAAGTACAGAGTCACGTTATAAGGACCAAAGAAATACAAAAAGTTGCATACACAAAACCCACCACCATAAAATGAAAGAAAATACAAACACATTGACGGGATGTATAAGTACCAAACCACGTCAAATATTACGTAAACCAATCAAACAGAAAAAATAATAGAACAAATACAAATGAAAGAACAATAAACACGTTGTTAAGATGATAAACAACATCAGTAGGCAGAATCTGTACATCGTGTATTACTTGTGAAGTTGATACGGAATATTTATCAACACGGTCTTGGTACCTTCCGATAAACATGTTTAGAAAAAAAGGAAGATACGTTCTTTGACATAATCCTGGTTCATCAACTTTCTACTCAAGACACTGCTGACGTTTTACAAAGCCTGAGTATGACCTGCAAGCTCTTGAATATCGAATAAGTTGGGGAATATATATCCCATATGAAGATGAAGTTGGTTTATTGCTACTAAGTTGGGGGAAATATTATTTTATTTTAAAATTGAAATCGTCTCGTTTGTCATAGATTCTGGTACTGAGATGACTGTGTAAGTCAAATCCGAGATATAAGTCTAAAAATGAAACGGAGGAAGCAGTGTCTGTTGTTTCTTTAATTTTTATTTCGGGGGATATATTAAGGTATAGATTACCTTAGCTGTTTTTGTCAAAACTTTTAGGAATTTTGGTCCTCAATGATCTTCAACTTCGTATTTTATTTAGCCCTTTTAAACTTTTTTAGATTCGAGCGTCACTGATGAGTCTTTTGTAGACGAAACACGTGTCTGGCGAATATACAAAACTTAGTGCTGGTATCTATGATGAGTTTATTTAAAAGAACCCAATCAGAAAAGTTCGGATTGTTTATAGAAAGAACAACTTTAATATATCTGAAAGTGAAATTAAATAATCTGGCTTCTTTGATTGTCTTGTATTTGACAAGTGGAGGAACTCCCATTCATATAAAACATAAGAAGAGGTCGGTCAGAAGAGGCGCACTGTTTGTTCCCATAGGAATGCCGACAGTTTGTTGGAAAAGTTTACTTCCAAACTCAGCAAATATGTTGTCGATAGGAAACCCCAGCATACTTACCACTCGTTCTTCTGTGTAGCATGTTTTAATGTTTTACCTTTTTGTTTGTAACTATTAACGAAATATGCCTTATGAAATCCCAAAGTAATAAATTTATAGCGTATGCTACCATTTATATGTTGAAAGCATTGTGGATGATTTTTCAATTTCAAATGGGGAATGGTGGTATGCAGGGTTTAAAAAACCAAAAGTTTTGATAGAACTCATTTAAGAAATAGTCCTAGATTAAAAATTAGAAGTTCTTTAGAATTTTTTAGAATCCACATATGGTAAATACCACTACGCGAGTAAACAGTTTCACAGTATTTCTGAAGACTCTTTCACTGCGGACAGAGTTTTAGTCAATCTAATGGACAATTCTTTGGTGGAACATAAAGATGAGCCAGCAATATACCGTTGTTTGTACGGATTTTTTTGTAACTAAAATGCTAGAATTGTGAAGATTTCAGTAATTTAGCATGACTTGATGGCGCTAGTATCCGATATATGTGCGTTGTATTGTCAAAAACAGCCCATATTTATGTAGCAGAAGCATTATACTGTCCAATAATAACTTAAAGTTTACATTTTAACAATTTTGTAAAACTGTTATATTTAGGGGCCTAAAAGGGGTCTTACTGGACCATACTCTTTTGTTTTACATGCACGCGTATAAAAAGGCGGGTTTTTATCCAATGCAATCATAGGTTTATAGGTTTGAACGTAGTTTTCAATTTAGACTCTCTATAGGGCCAATAGAGTATACAATAATGACATGCCACCGTCGTTCTTCGGCCTTGCATCTCACACTGATGATTGTTTAACTTGTACATTGATTTCATCCTATTGAGTATACACCTTATCGCTAATCCCGGCTGACCCGGCCACTTGAACTTTTGACGCATACAACAATCACTTTTCCATTGTGGCGTCAGATATTTTGTATTGTGACGTCAAAATTTTACGGGAACCTGTGTGATATCCAGTAATGGCGGACAAATAGCGATAAGGTGTATTGAGAAAATGTTAATACTGATTGCTCAGATATATATGCCTTGTTGTATAAGACAGGATATTGACTGTAAAGATCTAAATAATAATAATGTAGGCGGAATATATTAATTAATACACCCTAAATCCTATATAAAAATGTCAGATTTTAAACAGATTGTTAGCCGACCGGAGCATTTCTTGCATTTTCTAACCCTTTTTTTTCTTGAGTTTAAACGAATTTGCTTGTTTTCACCAATGCCAGTGAAAATTCCTAAAATTCTTCCACATGCCTTGGTATTTGTTTTAATGATTATTTTTTTATTTTTTTACAAATGATAGATTCTGGGTCTTGTAGTGTGTATTAAGTGGAAAAAAGACGTCTGTACAAATGAACGATTAAATGTTGGGGTGACAATGACGTTTACATTTAGATGCATGACGTCACAATAAGACAACACTAACACGTGTAGATACAAGAATAATGAAGAAACATTATTATGGATAAGAGGTGACTACTCAATTCCAAGGAAACATTATTATTGATTACAGCTGACTCCGATTGAATGCATTTAATATTCATCCCTCTCGTTACACCTTATCGGTAATCCCGGCTGACCCGGTCGCTTGAACTTCTGACGCAAGCTACAATCACTTTTCCAGTGTAGCGTCAGATATTTTATTGTATGACGTCAAAATTCTACGGGAATTCAGTAATGGCGAACAAATAGCGATAAGGTGTAATTTAAAAAGGAAGGTCCCAAATAAAATGGCAAAATCCAATAACGGACGAACAACAACTGTCATATTTCTGACTTGGTACACGCATTTTCAAATGTGGAAAATGGTTGATGGCACCTGGTTTTATAGCGCTAAACCTCTCATTAATGGAAGACACATCTTATTATGGAGAAGTATTTGTGAAAAGAAAAAATAAAGAGTTTTGAAACCAACTTTCCCTTGCAACGGCTCAGTAAATTTCACAGTCCCTTGACTGGTATTTTTCGCAAATACAAATACGCCTCTATAACATGATATAGCTGTGCTCAAAAACCAAAAATGATGATAACATTTTGAAAAGAGATATTAAGTGGTGTTTTTATCTGTAAATGTTCTCAGTAAAAAAAATGCCTTGTATTTCCCTATTATAAATAAAGGCAACAGTAGTATACCGATATCCAAAACTCATAAATCGAAAGAAAAAAAAACAAATACAGTCACAAACCAATACCGACGGAAACGCATTAAATAAAAGAGAATGATGACACAACATTAAAATGTAAACTACAAAGAAACAAACTGTGTAGTAGACAAAATGCGATGAGGATAACAAATATAACATCAGAACTAAACACATAAATTTGGGATAGAAAAGTACCGTGACACGTCTTATAATAATGTGAATTCACACTCAAATATAAGAGGAAACAATCGACACAGAAGAAACACAACGTTAAAACGTAACACACACAGGAACGAACTATAATATAATAATGATCATATTCCTGACTTGGTACAGGGCTTTTAAAAAAAGAAATTGGGGGTGGGAAAGTTACAACTGTTTTTTTTTTGTAAACAAAAATAATGTTTTTAATACGTTTAAATCAACATCGTAACATAAAGGGGCTGAATAATTCTACCCAATTGTCACTTTGATTTCTTCCCGACTAGCAGTTAACCCCTCGTCAAAGTACGGCAGTCAGTTGTATTGCTAGATGTACAAGTACACAGTCACGTCAGCTCAGATTTAAGAACTTAACATCCAATGCCTCGTTGTTAAAGATTGCAGCGCTTTCATTACTGCGTGAGGACTCATTAAGTTGATCGTTGCAGTATCAAATGTTTGTCTTGAGATCCAATCTACCCGGGAATGGCGTTTTTATTACAAAACCTCCATGAATTTATTGACACTGGAGTCGAGCAACCACATCAATCAAACATCAATTGATATAAGAACAATATTGTACCGTAACAGTGAATAGAGCCTTCTTGCGATTTTCAGTCATTTATTTTTACAAATTAGCTAAATAGGTTAGGGAAATTTTTCGAACATGTTTAATGCAACCGGCCGAATTATGAATCGTGCTTCCTTTATATGGTTATTTATTAATTTTCCTTTTGTCTAAACTTTTTTATTTCTTCGAAAAACTAAGGAGGTTCTTTTCCCAGGACTAGATTACCTTACTTAGTCGTATTTGGCAGAACTTTTTTGTGATTTTGGGTCCCAATGTTCTTCAAGTTTGTACTTGTTTGGCTTTACAACGTCTAATTTAGACGAAATGCGTGTCGGGCGTATTAAATTACAATTCCTGTACCTTTGATAACAATGTCGGCTTTCTTTTACGCCTAAATAGGTACATCCCCTGAGCGTTCGTACGTACACTGTCCAGTATATGACGGAATAATCTCGAGTGTCTTACAATATTTTGTTCAGAACAAATCTGTTAGTAATGGTGATAAAAATGTCCTAAAATGAGATATTTTTTTATCTGATTCGCATTATCGTTGCCCTTTAAAATTTTTCATCGTCACGTAATATAACCCATATAGAAATGTTTATTTCCTGACTTCTACCGTTTTTTTCAGAACAACATCGTGTAGGATCAGTGCAAAGTTTTTTGTTCGTTAAAGACCTTCTACAACTACATTGTACCTTGGGGTTCGTACAGTGTAAGCGACATACTGCAATACACAAATTTTATCCATATCAATAAAGACCTATGTTTTCAAAGGCAGGTTTAAATTTTTAAAACTTCATCATGATTGTTTAATCTTGTAAGATATTACTACTGAATTACTTCTAAAAAAATAGTCTTGTTTTCAATAAGCATGAAATAATTACTACTGTACGTTAATCTTTGTCTCATGCCATTTATTACAACTTTGTTGGGAGTAAAAATGTAAAACCTATTTCATATAATATTCTTTAAAATAAAATCGCATTAAGAAAAAAAATGTTTGGGTTCAGTTCCAGGTTAAACACCCATTGACTTTAACGTCATCACAGGTGTGACTGCCATCAAAATAAAATAAATAACAAATAGGTTAAGCTATTAAATAGGATTATATCACACTCTAGAGTTATTACACTTGTTGTAAACAAAGTTGATAATATTGAGGAAACTATTAACCGTAAATATAAAGCTGACAAAACAAAAAAAAACGTGGTTAATACAGGATCAATTGGTTGAAAAAAGAAAAACAATACTATAAATTGCGGAATTACAATCACTGTTATAAAATTAATATTGCAATCGAGAAAGAGACAACAGCTGAAGGCCACTAAATGATCTTCACTTCAGTTTACTATCACTGTACTTATTTCTCTTTTTGCAAGATTATTATACATGAATTATAACACATCCCCATTTTTTCATTCAAAAAAACTCTTTACATATTGATGCATGTATGCCTCTGCTTGCTTATATCAAACCTCTGAATACTATATACAGGTGACTAACACTTTCTTGCTGTCGCCTCCAATAGATACCAAACAATCTCTAAGTCTCGGGCTTATATAAATGTTACATGATGAACAATCTATAGAAAATATCCCACTTCTATACAGTATCAAAAGACCGTCTGGCTTTCGAGTCAGTTTTTTTGTGAAAGTTAGCATACTAATTGAGCATGCTGCTGTGCAGCTTATTCACTTGATTCCTGAGCAAAAGCCAAAATATTGTTTTGTTTTGAGTTCTAGAAAAAAACAAGACTTCATTTGTCTTAAGTCTTTCAATATTTTCAAATACTGTACTGATACTGGGGGCTATGGATTTTTTTTGGAAAAAAAGGTTTTCCAGTTTTTGGAGAAAAAAATAGTTTGTTTTTTACCCCGAGAAAAAAAATTGCTTGTTTCACCCTCAGCTGCCACTATATGTTGTTCTAAAATTAAAATAAAAAAATTGTTTTCGACCGTCTACAAAACAAAAATATTGTTTTTCGCCGAAGTCGAAAATAAAAGTTTGTCCAGAAAAAAATCCATACCCCCCTCCAAGAAAATCAAATGGTTGCTGCCTAACATCAATGTTTTTTTCAGGAATATAATACTCTAAAAACCATCACTTACGCATTGACGTTACGCACGATACTGGTGTCACCAAACGTAACGTCGAATTACGACGTTTTCTACATGGAAAAATGAAACGTTGAAAACGACGGCATTGAAAGACTGAATTTGATGTTTTTTAATTCGATTGTATGTTTGTTTTGTTTATTTCCCTTTCAGTTTACGTTAATTGTTTCTTTAGTTTGTCTTTTTTTAATGTTTGTTTGTTTACTTTTTAAGAAATTTACAAAATATAAGAGCAATTCAAAGACAAAATAACTCGTTCAATTTTATTCCGAATAGTCTGTTATAAACTGCTTTGCTCTGCCAGTCCAATTATTTCTTCGTGAATGGCCAAGGACAAATCAATTACGGAGTCCGTCAAAATATCATTTGTTACATATAAGACAGATTTGACACTCACAATTACATTTTTACGTTTAATTAAACTGTACGATAAAGGTCCTGTTTTTCTGTAATATAATCCACGAATAACGGTAGTTCCTTCTGGGTACTGACCCTGCCAATCGTCAGTTTCCGAACTTTTCAGTTTTTTTGACATGATCCTGCCTTCATTAGATAAAAGTCTTCTCCTTCATCGTCTGTATATAAGGCGACTAAACTTCCTTTTCGGATCATATCAACTTCCTCGAAATCGTCATCTGGGGAGATATCTTCAACAATTGCACACCTGCGTTCCTTTTCTGTTTGTATATTTTTTACTAAGCCGACAAGTTCTGTATGTTGACAGGAATGAGTCATGTTGAGCAAGCAGCTATCACAGCTGTAGCATGACAAATTTCTTACCGAAAGTAAGCCTTCTCGTTCTGAAATGATTTGATGAATATTTCTGTTCTGAGGTATGGACTTAAAGTACCTGTCGCGATTCCGATCTATGTTGTCTATGAATCTGAAAACACACCTTAAACAAACTGACGAATCTCTAGTTTCCTGTAGGTTTTCATTTGCAAATTTATAAAAATCATGAGCTGTTTGAATTGTTGCTTTCCTCCTTAAAATCGCTAAGTCAGCTTGTCTTTTAACATATCCACCTGCAGCATCTCGAGGGCCTACAGTGAAAAATATAAATATTTAGATCAGATATTGTAAATACTATGGCATAAACAAGTATTGGAAATACACTAACTGCAAATGTTAAGAAGATTACAGAAGCGACACGTTTGGAATTTTTTCAGATGTGTTTGGTGTGGGGATCCAGAATTTTGAAAGGGTTGGAAAGGGGGGTCTTTTCACGGCGTAAAATTCAGTATAATTGACCTTATTGTATGATTTCTTTAAATATTGTATTGAAATTCGGATAGTTTTTCATGTTTAACAGATTTGAAGGTAAGCGGGCGGCGCGCACCTCTAGTAATCTAATCTGGCGAAGATGGATGTTTTATTTCCGGAATCCCAGAATGATAAAAACTGTGTGCCGTGGTGACGAAAGTGAGTATTGGCAATCATACCACATCTCCTTATTTTTATAATTATTGTGCGTCCACTATCTGAGTGCAATACGTGTTGAATGAGTTTTCTGTCTCTTAGGGAACAAACCTATAGATAAATCATTAAGATATCTTCGACTTACCTTTAGCGTGTGAAGTCTCAAAATAATTCCTTATGAGTCTGTCGTATCCAAAATCTTGCTGTCCATTTGACACATCACCCATACAGTGCCTTGATTTGTATTGACATTGGCAACCATCAGTATATTCGTGCATTGTTGACACATTATAGGATATGGAATTCAAGTATTCTTTTATCTTAATTTGGACTTCATGGACAAAATGATGATCGTGCTTATCATCATTACTAACTACAAAGAAATGTTCCTTAATAATATTTGGGTTTTCAGTTGTGCTGTCCTTTCCGTCGTACTCAAGAACTGCGTGTCTATAAATGATCAACACGTGAAGAGACACCTCTGTGCATTGGAAATAGGAACTTTGTATTTCTTCTCTGGCTGAACACCTTTAAAACAGAATAAAGAATATGTTTATCGTTTTTCTCAATTCAACAGCTGAAAATCACGGCATGGAATTTTTTAGAACATCATAAAATTGTAATAATAATTGTTGGCATTTCCGATATTGTATTGATTACAAGTTTTTGTCAAAAGGAATATAAATACATGTACATGAATTTCAAACAATTATACGGAGTTAATTTTACGGACAATTTAAAATAGTAATCTTCTCTAAGATTTGACAACTAGGCTGTGAAAAATGCAAGGGTGTTCTCGATTTTAATTTTTGAATTGGCGAAGTGTGTCTGTTCCCTCAGGCTTTGAGAAACATTACATATTGGCCAAGTATGCCAGTTTTGTGATTACATGTACTTGTATGCGTAATATAATAAAATTGCTTGATTCAATTACCGACAGATATATTGAAAGGATTAATGTCATATACCTATATTGAAAACTTACCTAAAGTTTTCTGAAAAGTCGTGTATACAAATACAATCGTTGGCAGAAAGGTTCGATATAATAGCCTTGAGTTGCTGGTTTTGCCATGCTGCTCGGAATTGGTGTGAGGGAAAGGTAGATAAAAGCTCCAGTAGAAATTTGAAAAGTGTTCCTATTTTTGTTGTTTTTTTTACTAGCATTAGTTTTTTCTTTCCAGATTCCCCTTTGTACAAACATTAACATATTCAAACTTTTCCCATGTAACTTCAATAGCTTCATCAGTTGTGTCATTTTCCTCTGGCATTAAAAGGAGATTTGCAACACCACAGTTTTGGCATTTTCTGTTCAAGCATTCTGTTTTATAATGCTCTTTATTTGTACCTTTAGGACACAAAGTTTCAGCAAACATATCTGCTTGACTTTTGAAAATGGGATAGCGTGCCTCTACAATAGCGCGATCGTGTGTAGATTCGAGAATCAATTTTCTTTGTTTCATACATTCTGAAAAAAATAGTTCTGAACTCAATATGGTACCGACAGCAGCATGTTGTGCGATCCTGTTCTCTAACAGGGCGTACAAAAAAAGGTTTGCATTTCTCGAAAAACCTTTGGGACATTTTTATCAGGATACTCGGCCAAAAAAGCAGTATACACTTCAGTTGGTGTTTTTTCTAAGATATGAATCATGTGACTCGCATATATAAGGGGCTCTAGCCTTTCTCTTTTAACGTCTTTTTTATTTCCTGTTGGTCTAGATATTTCCGTCGACAGCCAAAAGTTGTAAGCTAATCGCTTGTCCTCATCGGATATTGCGTCTGATCGCACTTTTCGTTTTGTTATTGTCCAGCAGGACTGCTCTTAACGGAGAACGTTTGTCCGTATCCGCTTAACCCGCCCCCCCCCCCCCCCCCCCAAAGTTTTCTCATCCTCAAGGACGAGGGGTATGAGACGGGCCTGTTCATCGGTTCCCCACATGGTCCTTTATTTATTTATTTCAGCCTGACTATCGATACATCGTCCACCACTGCTACCGGCGCCTGGTCGTCTGCAGCAGTGGTCTCCGTTGTAAACAAAGTCACCGGAAGTAAGAGGATCGGATTAAGAACGTACTCGAAAAAGTTTATGACAGCGATTCCCGAGAACGATCTCAATTTCTGCATGGTTATACATCAATAACGGATGTTCCTTGATATAAAACCGCAGATGTGATTCCTGTTTGACTACAATGTAAACATTAGAGTAAAATCAGGGGAGGTTAATCAATTTTTACTAGGACACCATAAAAGATATGCTTTTCCGTTAAAATGTTTGATTACAAAAACTGTTTTCAAATATATTAAACGTGTTAAACTTGCCTTCTATTATAGAAATACAATATTTTGGCATAATTAGCCAAACAAATTTATTTGAAAATTTACCCTATTTCACGGGAAAATACAGATGCCAAAACTTGAGTGTGTTCTAAAAATAGAATGAAATAATTTCAATTTTGATGGTATACATGTTCCGGACCATATGAGTATTTGGACCATACGCGTATGGTCATGACCATATGGGTATACTCATATGGTCCGACCGTACGCGTATGGTCGGACCATATGCGTATAATACTTGTTTGGTTATTAACGGGCCGGACCATATGAGTATTTGGACCATATAGGTATTTTTTTTTTTAAATTACATCAAGTTATAAAAGTTTCAATAATACATAAACTTTATCTAAAAAAACAATGACGATTACATGACAATGTAATATTTTTTATAATTCAAATACTACGTAAAACTTAAATATTGATGCCAGAGTTAGTTTTCATCGCTAATTACATTCTTGCATGTAGGCTTGGGGTGACATTTCAGTACTTCCAAATGGTATCATAGCTTTTTTGCATTTGCAAGTCTTGGTTGTGCACGATCCTTTTCATTTACACCTTTTGTTTGCGAGTGGAAAGCTAGTCTTTTTGTAGCTGCGTACAGTGATACCGAGGTTTTTGGCCATTCCGATATGTCTACGGTGTTTTAAGAAGCTCTAGATCTCAAATATTGCCGGTAACATGATTGCTATCATGTCACCATATTCACAAGACAACTTTTAAATAAACTATGTTACTTTCCAATGACTTCTTGTGTAACAGTTCATTAAGAAATTTTTTGAATTTATTTTTTAAGTCGACATATTGCCATTCACTCGTAATAACAAATCGGTAATGACCATCGGTATAAATTGTATTTATTATAGTTTTGACAAGTAAGTAAAATTAACTATGTGAAACTTCTTATATTTATTTAGCTAATCTTTTTATTATAATATAATAATAAAATTACCTTTATGATAGCGTCTTTTTAATGAACGGTCATACCATATGAAGAGTTAAGAAGTATTAAAAGTAAACTGTAATAAGAGAGTGTTAATTACCCCGACCATACGCGTACGGTCGGACCATATGAGTATATACATATATGGTCATGACCATACGCGTATGGTCCAAATACTCATATGGTCCGGAACATACACAGCATCCCTACAAAATACCCTTCGAGTTACGTGAAGGTTCCTGTGATGTACATACATGTATATCCGTTTGATTGACGCGTTTTGTTACTCAGGACTCGAAAATACTGACTTAATAAAGTTTGACAAAAAAAATTAAATCTCCCACATGATCCAATTGATTTGTTATTCGTTATTTTTGTGTGACGTCATAAGACATGGTCATCTTTTTTTATGCCATCACAATAGGAAATTTAGAGGAAAAACAATAACATTCAACGTTATAATCGGATTTTAACCAATGAAAAAGAGATAAAACGAACCACACATACGCCTCAATTATATGTTGGTTTTTTTTTTATTGAGGGAGTAGATTATAACTTGAATGACTTTTCGCCAAGTTTTTATGCTTTCCATAAATATATACAGTAGAAAAAGAGATAACCCAAAAAGTGTGTATTCCATCTTTATAGGATCATGGTATCTATATTTGTAGTCCTAATGATAATCTGGTGTTATATTTCTTCGCCTCTTAAATCCTCTGAATCAGAAGATGCTCACATTCATTAAGGTACAAATTCATTTTAACGTTTGCATCCCTCCAAATAGAAAGGTGTGTAAAACAAGACCGGCTCACTTTGAATTGTAAAAGATTTATAACTTTCATAACTTATAATACTTTACAAAAAAAAAGCATCTTTTGAGAACTCTAAACTTAAGGAAATAAATGCATGTACCATTTGATAATCTTCTTTATCATAGTTAAGAAAGGTTATATTTCACATAAAATAACTGCTACAAATATTGACAAGACTTCGTTTAATACTAAGTTATGGGTCTTCAATTATCATTAAACATCACATAAATCATGTCACGTATTTTTCTATATTTTCTGACGGGAAGTCGCATTAAAAGTATGTTTATATTGAATATTGTTTGACCTTGGACATGTAAAAGGGTTTTTATTGAAAACGCAGTTAAAAAATAACCGCTACTCAATTTTCGCAATTAAATTCTAATACCATGTAAGTATTTCCATTTTCACAATTTAATTTTTGTCGTTGCTTCTTTAAATAAAAAATGAATAAACTGTTAAATATGATCTTCTTAAAAAAAAACTGTAAAATACCTTTCCATCTAATTTTAACTGCAAGCAATAGATATATATATAACTAATTAATATAATTTTAACATGACAATGCATAGAAATTCCTTTTATCTGAAAATAAGGTAACACATGTACATGTACTTAAATTCATTTAAGTAATGCCGATTTCAATCCGACGAAGTTCGTCTCATATTATATGAGCTCTCCAGGAAAATAGTACTATTAACTTGTCTCAGCATTAAGTTGGCCTTGTGTGTACCCAATGCGGGTGAAGGAGAAGGAAGTCAACTAAGAATCGCTGTGAATGAATGTAAGTGTACAATATAGTTTTTGTGTTTTTATCTTTTTATTAATTTTCAAACCCATTAAAATATTTTCTAGATAATTCTTCGAAAAGACTTCCAAAATTTCATAACTTTGGTGAAAAATGAGGGTGGGCATGGATAACATAAACAAGCTCCGTTGGAAGTTCGTCATGAAAATATTTGGCTTCAATTTTTAATCAGAATAATGAAGTACGAACACCACACATAACTATGTGGTCCAGGTTTGTATTATAAAAAGAGGTATTTTAGAAAATGTTGATATTGTCACCTATGACAGCATAAACAGTATCGTTTTCCTCATAGATGACGATTATCGTGATAATACGGGGGAAATATTGTATGTATAAACAGTTAGATCGTACCGACAATTGATCGGTGAATACCTTCCGGAATCGTATACATAATTGTATTGTTTTATGATATGGATTATAAACAAACGCTAATACTTATTTGAGATCTTTACATTAAAAACTTATATGAAAATAACACTATAAACAATAAAGAGGTGAATATGTTAATGTCAATAATATTTGAAACGTCATTGGAAACACGTACATACCCAAAGCAGCCTAGAAATGTTCACTTCATCTCAGGGAGTCAATGGAACATCAACATTAAGGAACTCGAAGAAAAAAACAGTAAAGGTAAAGTCGTCATCTTAATGATAATTTTTTGTATAGATATAACCATGATAAATTAAAATATAATATCAATTTCTTATTTGTATCGAGGCATTAACCAGGATGCACTCCTTACACAAAAACTACTTAAAAAAAAGTCACGACGAAGACCGACTGAAATCAGCATTAAATAAGTTTGAATAGTTGATGAGTTTCCCTCGGTTTTAGTAAGTAACCCGGATTTGTTTTTATTTCAATCGATTTATATGACTTTTAACAGCTGTTGCCTTTATTTACCGTACCATCACAAATTGGTTTCCGAAGTGTAATGTCTGTGTCTCAACTCAGCTGTTACAGTGATTTATAACCCTGCCGACTATCTGATGTACTGCACTAATTGGTCACCATTCGTGTTTGGATCACTATAAATTATAATTATTATAAATCATGATTGAAACGATTGTATTACAACAATGAACGAAAAACAAATATGACAGACTGAAACCACTGGGAAGCAAGTCCATGAACAGAATGTGTAAGTTTGCTCGCTCTACCAGTTGCTGATCTTCCACATTATTGTGGCATCGTAACACAAGACGAATATAGTTGAACAAGACTTGGCCAGATCAAAATGATTGCAAAATCAAATATGTCCATCTATATATTTCTTTTAAGTTGTGCATTTTCGGTTAGGTATATTTGACTTTATACATAAAACCAATTGGTAAAATACACGAAAACATATTAGACAGGGACAAAGCAAATGTTGAGTGGATGAATGCACCAATCACAGGCGAGACACAGGGTTCCGCGGAACTGTAATGACTGTTTGTATATATGTAAAATAAACTCATCATAGATACCAGGATTGAAATTGTATGACCCATACAGCCAAGCTAATCAATTCCTGATGTAGAACAGCCTAAGTATTTTAATGATTTGTAAACAGTTTATTTATAAATATATCTTTATCAATGATAATTCATGTCAACACCAAAGTGCTAAATAATTGGCACGAGGAATACAAACTCCACGAGCAGTGGCGTCGACCCAGTGGTTGTAAATGAACTCATCATATATTTTACTTGATATTTCTTTTCAGAATGATATCGGTCAACGCATTATCTTTTGTTTCTATTCTATATCTTGACACAGACAACATGTATAACACAAGGAGGAAATGCTACATTGTACAAAATTTTAAACAAGGCGTTAGATGACGCAGTTGACATGTATGCTCCCCGACAGTATCGGTCAAAACGTAAGTTGCGTCATTTTAATGATTGTAGCTGCTCTGCTCTGTTTTTAAATGTCAGTCTGTTTCAAGACTGGCTTTTTATATATTATATAAAAAACGGAACTTAAAAGCAGAACAAATGAAAAGTACGTGTCAATTTTTGTTTTTATTAATTTGCCAATTAAATTTTTTCGGAAAATATAATCTCGATATGTTATTCAATTAACTTGAGCCTTTTTTTATTATTTCAATTTTTCCACAAATGGGATTTTTTGGGGTATAGAAATAACAGCACCAAAAAGCAGAACTGAAATTTCCGTGCCTTTTTTGTTGTTGACATTGCTATTTTAAAATTTTGCGGAACATATTCTTCTCGATGTTTCATCACATTAAAATTGGTCCTTTTTTCCAATACGATGAAAACAGTACATGGGTTCATGAAATTTTCAAGAATGTCTTATATAGTTATATATGATGATATTATTTCAGAACTGTATGGATCCTTGTAGAAATATAAAAATTACAATGGACAAACTTATTTATGACAGTAACAAAAAAAACAAAAAAAACACAAAACTTAATGACAAGACTAATTTGAAAAATATCAAAACTGAGAACATTTAAATACTGATTATTTATGGTGAAGTCAATTTTTAATGTATCTTTGAACATTTTAACTTTTAATTTAATTTTATAATATTAAGAATAAAAGTAGTAACAAAGTACACATTGCATATATTTATCTGCCATATTTATTTACATGCCATAATGTAGATTATACAATTTACGTGTTGTATTCAACACCTGCTTAGAAATACATAACTGGGATAAGTTAAATCGACAAGAGTTCATCATATCGCGGTCACAGTAATTTGAATGGAAATTATTTAATTTCCTACAACCATTAGGTTTGTTCAAATTATGTACCCGACATGTATTATTCAAACGTTGTATGTTAAACAGAAGTACATATCCGCCATTACAGTGCCATTACCTGTGTCTCCTGTTGTTCGTGTAAGACAATCTGGTCGAACCCCTAAAGATAGAATGAACATATTTGCTGGCCAAATGGAAGATCCGGCAGCTGCTTTTAGCGTTGCCATATCCGGTCTCGTATTTGCTGATTTTGCTAAGAGGATACGAAGCGAGTAAGTGACACTTTTACACTTTTGTTTTTAGTTTTAAAGAAAATATGGTTTATGCATGAATGACGCATCAACAAAACGATACAAATAACTAATACTCATAGAAATGAGTCCATACAATACGCCAGTGCGAAATCGTGCTTGGTCTTTAGGATAACATGTTAAATTCTAACACCGACTTCAAATTCTATTAACTAGAAAACAATATATTTTTTGAGATTTGCATATCATAAACACTGGTATTTGGTCGGTACGTAAGATTCATTGTTTACTTGCATGGTTTACACTTCGAAACTTCTTTCAAAACTATCCGCGATACTAATTCATTGCATCCGGGATTTTAAAGCCAAAGGAGATAGAAAGACTTCGGTGACGTTGACTCTTTTGTGTAACATTAGTGTCTACACAGGCAAATAACTGTGCCGGAACAAAACATAACGTTTTGCATGGAAAGTGTTTTTTAATGTTTATTTTAGATGCATCTGCGACACTTTTAAGTAAGTAAGTAATTTTAAATTAGGTTTCATTTTGTGGACTTTCTGCTGATTTTTCTGTTTCGTTTAATTTTAAAAATCAAATTAAAGAAATGGAGAAGTTTCATTCATTAATGATAGCACTGTTAGTGCACGTTTATCCGAATAATGAATCTTCATTAGTGCTTCAGATCAAAATTAAGGAATTAGCAAACAAACAACAGGCCTACATTGTCCGGAGAGCGAGTTCAAATATCAAAATGACCGAAAATTATTAAAAATACCATCCAAATTAATGAACAGTTTTTTTGTAAGAAATAAGAAATTAATGCATTTCCAAAGTCCCTGTGTCACAATATCAATCACAAAATCATGCATTTAAGAACATTGGGAATTAACTGTTTACAAAATTTTGAATTTTTTGAATTAGTAAGGCTTTTCTACCTTAGCTGTATTTGGAAACTCTTTTAAGAATTTCTTGGCGATATCAACCCATTCCTATTCCTGCAAATCCGAACTCTTTAATGAGCTTAGTATTGACGATTGGCGCGATAAGTTCCAGTAAAACATGTGCATTTTGTTAAAAATTCTTTAGCCAGGTTGATGGAACAGCTATCATATAACATATTGGACTGAGGACTTCACCTCTTAGTAGCCTTACTGTAATATTTAAACAGTGGGATGGACTTCACCATTTAACTCCACTATAATATAGGCAAAATTGTACTACAATTCCGGATCAAAATTTAACTTTTAGTTATTCAAAAAATGTTTTCCATTTAACTACATGGAAACAAGTTTAAATTACCAATATCTCTTAGTCTTTGTTTACAAAGTTTCCAAACATTTTTAAGAACAAAAAATAGTTGTATGTACAACCGAGGACTTCACCATTTATTGGTGTACACAAAACTTATTATTAAAAATTCAACAATGGAAAACATCTGTCTCTCATTCCTCTAGAGAAAAATTACCTGAACTTTAAATACAAGTCAAAACCCCTGAAACAGCTAAAATGAGTTACAATACAAAAATAAACATCAGTAATATCATATAATAATATAAAACACAGAATGCCAAAAAAGTTTCTTGGATAGTGGTGAAAAGGTGTCCATATTTTCTATAGCTACCCTTCCCCTCATCCAATCCTCTCTTTTCCTGTCTCTTTGTTCATTCTTTTCACGAACCTGATCCTCCCACATTTCATTGAACCCTTGCATGAAAGGTTATTGTTTTTTAATTTTCTTTTCAAGTCTAAAATTTCATGGTATTTTGCTGCTAACTTCTTTTCCAATTATTCTATGTTATCGGCTGATATGTTCATTTCTTTTTCTGTGTTGTATTTTCCAATTTAATTCTCTGTGTTCTCTTGTTTATCATCAGTTTCGTTGTAAACGGTATAATCTTCATTTAATTTTAACAAAACTGGAACAATAGTTGGTTCGGGGTAAAGATCTTTTTCCTTCTTTAAAGTCAAATCACAGATACGATTTTTCCCCAAGTTACATTGTTACATTCCCCTGCTATTTGTAGATAGTCTTAGTTCTGTGAATTTTCTGTTTCTAACAGAAAGTGTGGACAAAATTAGGCAATGACGTCTTTCAAAGGCTTTTAAAGGAGTAGGTCCAGTAAGACCCCTTTTTGGCCCCAAAATATAGCAGTTTTACAAAATTGTTAAAATGTAAACTTTTAGTTATTTTTTGGACAGTAAAATGCTTCTGCTACATAAATATGGGCTGTTTTTGACTATGCAATGCTCATATATCGGGTACTAGTACCATTAAGTCATGCTAAATTACCGAAATCTTCACAATTCTTGCATTTTAGTTAAATTTTAGACGGTTTTCGTGTTAAACGAAAGTGCCCGCATTCGTGTTCATCCTTAATATTGAATGTCAGTTGTATTTTATGATAATACATAACATATATAAAGGTTGAGGATGAACACGGATGTGGCCACTTTCATTTTGACAAAAACCATCTGAAAAGTGACATTTTTCGGTATATTTTTCATATTTTAGCTTGAATCTGTGCGTTTTTTATGACTAAATCAGTTAAAATCTTTCACATAAACTAATTGGTTCAAGTAAAATAGACACTTAAGTGTTTAAAAAGTGATCAAAATCTTTCGTCCGATGAACCTGAATTTGAGGCCAAAATCGGCCATTACCGGACCTACACCTTTGTAGCTCTGAAGTTGCAGAAATACGGTACCTTTTCTGTTGGAGCATGTATTAAGATAATGTGTCGCATGACGAGATTCTGTGGACCTTCAAATTGACAATTATCCCAATTGCAGATATAATCAGAAATCATAAACTGTAAAAATATATGTACATATATATCTATAAAAATAATTATGTTTATTAATTTAGTGTTAATTCCCAATAAATGAAAAGGCTAGTGATAATTTTACAACAATGATAATAAAAAATCACATTTTCAACGTTGACGTTCCTATATCGCATTTGTAACTCTTTCTTTATGCGTAAGACGCATGCTAAGTATTCATTGCATTCTGTTTTTTTGATTGTTAATGAAATTTGGGGGTAGGAGCAATAAACATACGAAGTATAGATATAAGCTGATGAAAGTATAACAAATCGATTGATCAAAAAATATAAACGTCTAAAAACAGTTTGTTTTCTTGACGCTTCTATATTGGCTTTTATGTGACTGTCATTTTTATGTTGGAGGAAAACTGGGATGTTCATTAAGAAACACCGACCTTTGGCGGGAGGATATCTTTAATTTTGAATAAGTGTTGTATGGTTGCTTTTTTGTTTAGGTTTGTGCCAGTCTTTTGATTACTAATAATACTTACTTATTCCAGAAATCATTATTTTAAAATAATAGCTAAAATTAATATTATTTGATAATTTTTATTACTTTTAAAATTAACGTTACTATTTTTCGACGCATATAACTAAATGTAGGTTAACAAACAGACTGTGTACACCGCGAAAGCATCTACCACATTGTAGATTTTTTATTATCTTCACTGCTTCCTACTTCCTTTTTTCAATAAGAATTTACGACACAATATTAAATTTTGCCGTTAGTTAATCTTCAAAGTTCTTACTGCCGATTTTCTAATATCCCGGAAATCGATAAATCACAAAAATACTGAACTAAGAGGAAAATCGATTCGGAAAGTCCATAATCACATGGCAATTCAAAAAACAAAACGTATCAAAAACGAAACGACAAGAACTGTCATATTCCTGACTTGGTACAGGCATTTTCAAATGTAGAAAATGGTGGATTAAACCTGGTTCTATAGCGCTTACCCTCTCACTTTAATGACAGTCTCATCAAATTCCTTTTTTATATTTACAATGATGCGTTAACTAAACAGACAAAATGAATAAAATAGTCAAAATATTGGTACAGCAGTCATCATCGTGTAACAATTTTAAAAGGAACAATTTAACAGAACACAAAAACATCTACTAAAAAAATGAACGAATAAACTCATCATAGATACCAGGACTAAATTTTGTATATACGCCAGACGCGCGTTTCGTCTACAAAAGACTCATCAGTGACGCTGGAATCCAAAAAAAGTTAAAAAGGCCAAATAAAGTACGAATTTAACATACATCTTTGAAAAAAGATTAAACATCAGTGTCTTCCACATTTTGATTGTTTTGTCAAACGCTGTTAACATATCAGATCGATCGATCCATATTTTAATTATATTTTTCTTAAGCGATTTGTTTGCCATGTGGTGAAACTCCTGCTTTGCAAATGATGACACTAAGCAAACTTGTTTACGTTTGTCTTGTCACTATGCACAAACCAATGTCTCCTTTATATAAACGTTTAATCCGGACATAATTCATTTCGGAGGCATTGATCTGTTATATCGCAAAGTACCAGTAAACGCCCTTCTTCCAAGCAGTTATAATGCTTTTAAAGGATTAAAAATCTTCGCAAAACCGCGAAAAGTGCTGTACCCTATTAACATTGTCAACATAATGAAATTGTATGCGGCTTCCATATAAGTGAGAAATTTATCTAGCTATAAAAACAGGTTATGTCAGCTTGCAAGTCCTTCCATCTAAACGCTATAGATTAAATTTTATTTGACACATATAATCATGTGTCACAGAGACATGCATTTGACTTATACTTATCATCTATAAATGCATTCTGCTGTCGATATTTTTTCTTGGTCTTTTTGTTCTACACTTTCAGTACAATTTATGGTATGTACTTGTCAATAAAACTTGTTCTCCAATGTTTTTCAACGGCCAAATATTTGCTGTTCCCGTAAATGTAAGACAGGAAGCGTAAAATGGTTACACATTTTCACTATAAATAGGTGAAGAAAAATATTCCCGTAAGAAGAAATTGCCTGGAACTGTAATTATTTCTGTAGTAGATATAAGAACAGAAGCGTTTCTTTGAGCATCGAAAATCTGTGTTTCTGGGGTATAAAAAACTTATCGGTACGAACTTTTTATCAGGAACATTTTTAGAAAATAGCATTTCATATAGGAATGTTATTAACCGGGTTTCTAAATATATGTTACCAGCTATTATGAACTCATGTAGTTCTTTACTACAGTTTACTTGACTTTATTTCTAACTTTTGCTTTAATAATTACAAGTTTTGTTGCACATTTTTTTCCAGTACCGGACTACCTTTAAAGAGTCAACAGGTGCAAGAGGCTCTTGCAATCCTTTATCCTAAAATATCGGAAATATGCAACCATTTAAAACCTCAAAGGGCGAATTGTAAATCGAGTTATCCTTATCGAATGCCAGACGGGTCATGCAATAATCCTAGCACTGATGTATTGAAAGGTGCCGCATTAACAGCTCAGGCAAGGTTTGTGGATCCTGAATATGGGGACCGTAAGTTAAATTATCCTTTAAACAACATACCTGCCTAATTTCAGTTTTTTGTTGTTGTTTTTTTTATCATTATTTATTTATTTATTGCTATGGAAGTTAGCATTCTCAACATATACATTTATTTTATTTATTTTTTAATGTGAGATTGTTAGTTATAAAGGTTTATCATTCTAATCAAATATATTGTTGGATTGTGTATTATTGTCAGAAGTGTAAATATCTTAACGTCAATCTCTATGCACCAACCAACATCTGACCACTTCAAAAAAAAATAATGTGATAGAATAACTACTTCAAACATCAAAGTTAGTTGCATTATTCATAAAGGTTAGGTTCAAATCTTAATCAGCCAGGTCCTTCCTGTCGTTGCTAAGGAAACAAGTTTTCTTTAGCAACAAAAAAAAATAATTTCCTCACAATGACTAGGTTTCAATTCCGAACAGCTAAGTTTTCATTGCAGACAGCTTCAAATAGCTAATCATTAAAAACAAAACAGCATATGCTTGATAAAAACACATTTAATTAAGTAGATCATAAATGGTGATAATGAGTATAGAATGCTCTTCAACTTCACACTTTATTTGGCCTTTTAAACATTTTTTGATTCGAGTGTCACTGATGAGTCTTTAGTAGACGAAACGCACGTCTGGTGTAAATATAAAAAAAATGGTATCTATGATCTGTTTATATTACAGCCAATAGGTAGTGATGATCTGTGATAAAAAGGTTAAGATTTGACCAAGTTTCGGTCTACAGTTTTTATTTTGGCAATACCATATCCAAAACATGACTCACTACACCATTGTACACGTAACGTAAAGATTTGGTATTCAGCTAATTATTCATGAGAAAATATCCCTGGGTACATATATTTTTAATTACTGGCAGATAATTCAAATTGGGTCATAGAAGGAGGTGTAAACTGTTCATTTGGGGCCCTTTATAGCTTGCTGTTACCCAAGGCTCCGTGTTGAAGACCGTACCTGGACCTATAATGGTTTACATTTATAAATTGTGACTTGGATGGAGAGTTGTCTATTTGACACTCATACCACATTTTCCTATATCTATGTAGACCAATGCAGATCTTTCCTATTAAAACGGATAATTTCGACCATATAAACCAACTAACATGTTATATAGATATTAGTGTGTGTTAAATATATTTGTTCAAATGACTGACCTATGGCTTAGACATGGAAACATTATTACAAACCTTATAAAAGAGGGTCAGGGTTTCACATCGACTTTTTTGGTTTGTTTGTGTTTTTATGGAACAGAAAAAATAGAAATAGGGCACCAATATCAATGAATTATGGAATGGAGACTTCTAATGATGATCTTAAAATACAGTTTTGAGATTAAACAACTGAGTTCATAAGTGCACTGGTGAGTCTTATGTAGATGAAACACGCATCTGGCGTATTAAATTATAAACCTTATAATTTTAATAACATGTTTTTTTATATTGTTATTTTGTGTATTTCTCTATCCTGAATGTTTTTCCATTTTATTGTATTGTAGTCATGTCATATTGTCATTTTAGTGTTATATTTAACATTGCCATGAACGCGGGAGGTTTGGTTAGCCACAAAACCAGATTCAACCCACCATTTTACTGTTAAATGTCCTGTACCAAGTCAGGAAAATGGCAATTGTTACCTTATAGTTCAATTCTCTGTGTGTTGCATTGTCGTTTGTTTTTGTTTGTTGCACTTTAGTATTTCTGTTGTTTCGTTGTTTTCCTCTTATATTTGATGTGTTTACCTCAGTTTTAGTTGGTAACCTGGATGTGTTTTCTCTCAAGCGATTTATGATTTTTGAACAGAGGTATACTACTGTTGTTTTATTTATTACTGGGTTCATTATATTTAACGAGAATTTTGTTTCTTTTTGTTTAACATTGGGGATTATGAGATTCAAATTATTTTAAATTATTTTTGAGTAATAAAGAAAAATTCTTTTGAATCAAAGTTGAACATATAACTTGTTATTTTTTTCTTCCAAAATCACACATATTTCACATTAATCTATCTATCATACACATGATACAGTTGTAAAGATATTAACACAACACAAATTTCTTATTTTAATCAGATAACTCAGGTAATATAAGATGTGCAAAATACTATTACAGTGACTAAAATGTCAAGACTATTTCTCAACCAGGCAGACATAACATTTAGAATTTTGTAGTTGCACTTATTGTTACAGATATCATTCAGTCAGAGAGATATATTGTTGAGCAAATTATTGTCAGCCAATCTTTCGAAGGGCAAACCCTTGCATTGAAAATTCCAACAACAATCCAACTATTCGACAATTGATAAAATGCAAATGAAATGTGAAAACAATAAGGTTGACAACAGTCTAACTCATATTTTTCACTAACCATTCAGAAAAATGTGATTCCCCATTGTTGAATATTAGAACAAACCTCAACAAAAAAGCCTTCCCATAGGATATTTCTTATAGTTCTTCACTTTCCTTCCCTAGATATTTATTTTAATCAGGTAATGTTTATTTTGGATTTGTAGTTACTATAATACAGTTTGACATTGATGGGGGGTCATTTAGACTTTTTACCGGATTTTTTTAATCAAATAAGCAAAACGACGGGTGCCACATGTGGAATAGTATATGCTTACCCTTTCGGAGCACCTGAGATCACCCCTAGTTTTTTGTGGGATTCGTGTTGCTTATTCTGTAGTTTTCTATGTTGTGTCATGAGTACTATTGTTTATAGATAGATATAGGAAGATGTGGTGTGAGTTTGTCTTTTTCATATTTAGTCTTATGTAGACGAAACGCGCGTCTGGCGTACTAAATTATAATCTTTGATAACTATTAGCTATTGCATTGTCAGTTTATTTTCGATTTATGAGTTTGACTGTCTCTTTGGTATCTTTCATCCCTCTTTTAGTGCTTGTGATGCAGTATGGACTGTTTCTCACTGTTGAAGACCATTAAGCACTACAGGATGCTGACATCCATCTGTTTTTTCCTTTAATGCAAATTTGTCTTACTCATGCATTCCCCATATTTTTTTTCATATTACCAATTAAATAAATGTTGGCTTTTTGCACCGTTTATACCAAACAAATTCTTGTATTGTATAAAACGCCACCCAAAAAAAATTAATAAAACATGTATCATTCCCGTCGATTGCATCTAGTACAGCATGTTCCTCATTGACGTATCGCTATATTTCTGACGTGTGAAGATTTTCTGACACAGACCTTTCCCATCTTTAGCCGGTCAGAAATAATATGATGTTATTGATGGTCCAGCGTTGGCATACAGTAGTGCAATTGATAGTGTGTTTTTCTACCATCCTACATTATCAGAGTAGAAATTGACGTTTGTTAACTCTGGCTTGAGTTTAACAACTTCTTTGGCAATGTCACATTATATGAATGCTGAAGTGACTGAACATTGTGCAGTTGGGTTGGCAAAGAAATGTAAAAAGTCAAAGTTTTAAAATCCTTCTTCGCCTTTAGCCAATCAAACCGCTATATGCCAGGTGATGCCACGCTTAGCAAACCAAGCCGTTTGTCTCTCACAGTATTGAATTGGCAGACACGTCATGTCCAAGTCTACCGTAACAAAAGCCCTCTTTTCAGAAGTTCAGATATACTATTGGATTTGGCTATTGCTTGATTTTTAGACTAAAGGAAATTGTTAAAAAATGGACAAGCAACATTCATAATTCATTAATGGAATATGTCAACGATAATTGTTGTTAAACAAGGAAGAGTGATCAAGCAATAGTATAATCAAGTTGTCTGCTACAGTTTTTTCAATCTTTTGAACAAAGATTTTCAAAAAGGGGAAATAACTCATTTTTCAAAATTACACCCAGATTAGTTTAAGCATATTGGTTTTATTTCTGGAATATGTATAATTATGATTAAATGACCCTAATTATATTTTTAGGGGTTGATTTTTTAAAGTTTGATTGTTTATTCCGACCATTAGAAAAAGTTTTTAGAATAAAATTCTGGCCAACATTGTTCGTATTTGGTCTACAATACCTGAGAATTGAATTAAAAACGTATAAGACGAAAGTGTTAACATGACGACCCTTACAGGTCTGATCATCTTTGTTATCGTAAATTTATCATTTTTGCGGATAAGGTGGATTTAAGGTTGACTCCGTACATGATTGTATGAAAAATTTGTCGAAGTAACTTTAGAACGAGATTAAGGAATAAATGCATGTAGCTATAGGTAATGTAGTTTATAAAATATCAAATAATAACCAATATATTCTTATACATGTAACAGTGACTTAAAATCTTCTACAGAAATTTCCAAGCAACCTGCAAATAACATTAAAAGCAGATTTTGAATTTAAAACACACAAAAAACAAGTAAAATTGAGAATGGAAATGGGGAATGTGCCAAAAAGACAACAACCCGACCATAGAACAAAAACAACAGCAGAAGGTCACCAACAGGTCTCCAATGTAGCGAGAAATTCCCGCACCCGGAGGCGTCCTTCAGCTGGCCCCCGAATTCTTAAAGGAGAGACAAAATCATTGGCCTGCAACATAAAATCGTGAACAAATTATTTTGATATCCTTTAAATTTTACAGACAACAAGGTAAACTAAGCTAAAAGATTTCAAACAAAGGTATCAACACAAGTTAAACAGGTATACTGAAACAAGGCAAAAGCTGTTAAAACAAATCTTATTGAAAATATAATGAAATTACAAACCTTTCGTTAATAACACGATCGATTGCATACAATAAAATACATGATTATTAATAAACAGGTATTTTCAAAACGTTTTCTTTTTTTCTCTTTTAGCTGATAATTTAGGACATATTCCAAGAATTTATGGTAAAAATGGTAAATTGACAAGTCCCAGAGAAATCTCGAATGTGGTATTGAGTACGACAGAAGATTTTAGATCTCCTAAAAGTACAAGATATACTCTTACTTTAGTTCACTTTGCACAGTTTGTGGATCATGACGTTATCAAAACGCCGGCAACAAAGATTCCTAATTCTACTGCCAACGGTAGGTAAACAAAGACAAAAACGGTTTGTTCATTGATATAAAAATAACTGACCTGAAAGGGGTGTAGGTTAGTCCATCTTTGCTATTCCTGTGTATGCGGTCAATGAATTTGAACGCTATTTATAAAGCAAATCAGGTTAAGTTGGTTCCGTGGTCATGTTTACCGTAGTGTGACCATTACATCATATATTGTTCGATTTAGGTATATTATTACTGATACTGACGTTTTAATCGAGTATTGTATGTTAGTTAGTCTTTAGTTTTCTTTGTTGTGTTTTGTGTACTATTATTTGTCTGTTTGTCTTTAGCCGTGGCATTGTCAGTTTATTTTCTATCTATCAGTTTGACTCTCTTATATATTTATATTTACTCATGCAATGCTCATCATTTTCTCACGGGTGGTTTCATTGCAACATTTAAAATTTATGGTGTTGCATGTGTATGTTTCGACTTCATCAACATCTTAATAGCCTATACTTGACAAAAGGGGACGACATCAAAAGTTCAATGTAGGTATAACATTGTATTCACATAGTGTTTTCACTAACCCCTCCCCCTCTTTTTAACTTAATTTTGGAAAAATTGATTGGTCAATATAGATATATGTAAAATCGATTTTGAATATACAAAACTTGCAGCAATTTTACCCCCACCCCCAAAATATTTGATTTAAGTTTCTTATCCTTCATCGATCTTTTGATGTCGTCACTTAAATATGGTTAGTGTTAGTATTCTTCTGAATTACAATATAACCTTGCCGAAATGAGGCGTCAGCTTGGTTATGTGGAATGCACAAGTACGTAGGCACGTCCGTTCAGAAGGGGGACGTTGAATCCGATATCTAATGTAAAGAAAAAACCACGGTCTTTGCACGTTAAGAAGCGTTGCAACAATTCTTTTAGGAGTCCATAATTAACATTTCTGTATCCAACCAATGTACCCTCAGTTTCTAATTTTTGACCTCTATTACAAGATTCGCTTGTCTTGAACATGATTTAAATATTTTCAACTAGACGTTTAGCAACCAACAATCAAAGAATATTGGTAGATTGCATACAGAAAAACATTTCTTATTTTTTACACACCTTATATTTTGAATATAAAGACCATATCAAATCTCTCGGCCGGGCAAAATTATGGACAGTATTGAATTAAAAACCTTAAAGCTACTTCCGTAGGGTTCATGTAAAGAAATTTTTATTGTCAAACGAGTCTTACTTGAATACAGTTAGAATTATTCAGTGCTATGAAATAAATACATAAAACATATTGCCTTACTCTTTCTTTCATTTTTACAGATATATTCAATGAACAGAAAATAGAAGATTGTGATGAAGACTGTGTAAAACCTAAGTATGTTTTTATATTTGTCAATAGATGAGTTAACGGTCTCATATTTTCATATATTTCTTGTTTTTCTTGCCATTTGAAAAGCAGAGTTATTACTATATATTCGGAAAAACATATAGTTTACAAACTAGTTAGTTTAAAAAAATAAACTCTACATTACCTTAAACCTGTAATTGAATAAAGATAATTATTACTTTCAGGGAGCATTGTTTTCCATTCGAAATTCCAGATGATCATTTTCAGAACGATTTTCGTACTAAGTGCATGCATTTTGTGAGGAATAAACCAGCCCCATCAGAATGGTGTTTTCCAGGTAAAACATTCGTATAACATAAAATGATATATGTAAAGAGAACCGTCTAGCATGTCATTTCATATTTTTCACGAGGCATTTATGTATTGGATAGCCGAAATATAACAATGGCACATTAAACTCAAACTCATAAGTCAAACATATCCTGACAACAGCATCGCAACATAATCCAAAAGATGACAACAGTAAACAAACGCAAATTCAAAAAAACTAAACCCTAAGAAAGACGAAAACTATCCAAAACCAGTGATTAGCTCCGGGTGCTCCACATGATTCAGCAGTTCCTAATCACCTGGTGTCCCTGTCGTGTTGCTCATATAAGTACAAACACTGTGACGAGTCTAATTAGAAGGTCACATAAGGATAAAGAAGGGTGGTATTATGGTAACAACTGTAGGAACATATCCGTCGTCATCTTTGAAACAGGTATTCCGTAACTGTCAACCGATTCGTGAAGTATTGTTTCTTAAAAGTAATTGGAATTGCTCTTGAGATCCAGAATTACCTTTTAAGCGTTGCACCTATATTCTAGTTTATACTAAGTTGCCTGATGAACATGGGACGTTGAAGAATTCAAAGGCCATGATCAATATCATAAGTCAATAAACTGACATCACCATGGCAAATATAACAGAAAAAAAACGTTAATCAAAACAAAATATTAAAAACTAAAAAAATTAGCAACCGAACCTCACAACTAAATGGGAGTTATCTAAGGTTATTCAGAACCGGCTCAACATGTGGTTTCGAAAGCCAAGGTCAACCTATTTTTTTCTGGCGGCCTTGTGTTTAAAATTTTAAAAGAACTGATCTCAGTTCTTTATTACCTTCTTTTTGTTAGTTATGGGCGTCTAAAGCAGTGATTTAAGATTTCAGCTAGATCACAATAATTATGTTTTTGCCAAAAAGTAAAACAAAAGAGAAAATCCATTGACAATTCAAAACAAAAAGTCCATTCTTAATTGTGAGCACAATCTTAACCTCCAGAACATCCAACGAATGTAAAACTTTCTTATGTTTTACATGGTTAATGCATACACCTGTATATTGGTACATTATTCTAGTTTTATAGGTACCTTAAACTTTTCTTTGAATGGCAGTCAAACAGAATTACATTATATTGACAACAATGAGTCAGCTAAACAGACAGGCATAATACATTAAACTGTAAAGCATTGAGATGAAACTTGCTCACTTAAAAAAGAAAAGCAATATGGCATATAGACACTGTAAAAACAAAACACAGACACAAAAACCAAAGACAAGATTACGAAAGTATTATCACAGCTGAATGTAAAAATACTAAGCCGCGCATTTTACCAAAAATGAGTTAAACAGTAAAAGTAAAAAATGTTCACAAAAAACCAAAAAAACACTACACAATACGTTGTAAAGATAATAAACAAATTACATATTATCACTTGTAGGTCCCAGACAACAACTAAACGAACGAACTGCTTTCCTGGACTTATCAGCAACCTATGGAAGCAGCCAGATACGTGTTAATGAACTACGACAATTGGAAGGTACACATAGGTTTGAAGGTTTTATTAGCTCTTCAAAATATACATTATGTGATATCTAGACTTTCACAACCGATATAGGGTTTTCTCATAGTTATCTATATCTGCTTCATTGGATTTCATTAGCAACCATACCACATCTTCGTTTTTACTTACATGTGTATTGTTGCAGATCACAATGGATAGTCAAAATTTAAAAGGAAGATAGACAGAAAACTTAAATCAATAGCCACACATGAATTTAATTTTATACTAAAGTAAATGCACAGTCTGATTTATACCAGTCTCAAATATCCAATAACAAACGCAAGAAGAGAGTAAAGGCTGGTATTTTGCATACAGTCGTTTATTTATAAAATGAATGGTGAATTCTCGCATAATTGATCGCAAACATGGACGCGCAGACTTTAGTTACTTGCTTGAAATTAGGACATGCTTTGCATATATTTTGCAATGATAGAAATTGAAATGTAGACAAATTTCAGTTTTTTTGAGTGAATACGTTCATTGTTTTCTATACCTTTCATTCCTTTTTTGTCACCTTTTCAACGCGTACGTTTGAAAGGAATGTTAGATTTACAAACAAATTACAATCGAGAAACGTTGAAGTACATGTGAGCACATTTGGTTTAATTCAATTTATACCAATCAATTTGGTGCGATCAAAACCTACGTAAGTGTTGTTGATATCAAAAATCCTAGTATTGGTCTTCGTTGTACCAATTTTGATTTAAAACCTTGGAAACACTTGGTCAAACAAGTTTTGTTGGTATATTTATAATATTTAATAGGGCATCAATTTAACATGGATTCTCTGTAAATATCAACCATGTCAGATATAGGGTGTTGCACGTTTAGTCTCAGAAAAGTTTTAAATTTTGTAAGTTTTCACACCTTTATGTATAAATTTTAAAAAAATAATATTGTTGCTATGGACCATGGTTGCCATGGTAACAGGATATTCTAATTTTACCTTCGAAATTGCTTCTTTTCAACTATGAAATAGGTCAACTTCAGGCATTAATATGCACTTGAATAGCAATATATTGGTTAAAATACCTATACTATTGATATAAATATCATTACAAATTGACATAATGACTGAATTTAAAAATATAAAATATTTTATGTTACCCTGACTTGATCCTTGGATATATGGAAGAGTTCAACAGGTATATGTAATACCCAATTTATACAGTTTATGGTGATGTATAGCCAAAGTTCTTGGGGATTTTGTTTCCAAGGTTGGTAACAGTGGAAACAAAAAAGTTAAAATTTCAATTTTTTTTCAGTTTCTTCATTAAAAATGTTAATTAAAGTTTATCAATAAATTATTTAATCTTACGTTACCTTTTATTTATTATTTACAGGAGAAATACAATTTTAATAACAAATTATAGGACTGTTGCTTTCAATGTTGTCATGATGTTTTCTATAGCCTTGTTATGATAAAGAAGACAATGCTATTTCACAGATTTAAGTTCAAGCAACCATTTTTATCTTAATTGAAGAAAAAAAAATTTGATGAGTATTTCATCAAAATAGATTTTAGAGATAAACAAAAGTCATCTTACGAATATAAGAGACTGTACATGTGGCAATAAAGGTGAACTGATCAAAAATGTCATCTGTAATTTTGAGGAATAACATAAAGTGACTCAGACAAATTAAATAGTGTATTCATAAATTTTACTTCAATATTTACAAAGACACAATTATTTGAGCCAGAGCTTTTTAGATGTACATGTTTATCATACAATAACTCTAGTTAACAGTAGTTAAACATAAAACTTTATCATAATTTTATCTATAACAGTAGTGTAACATTAAACTGTTTTCCTTAATTTATGTATGACAGTACTGGAACATTTTGTAAACAAAATGAAATAAATATTTTTTAAATATATTTAGTTAGGATTTTAATTAATCATAACAAAATTATGTGCTAATCTTTCAAATTGTGATTCATTCATTTTTATAATTTTCCAAAATATTTATTCAGCATTGCATTGAGTGATTCATGAACTTACAAATACCACATGAAAATATATGTATTCAAATATCAATAAAAGGTGCATCAAAGACAATTTTTGGCTTATATTTTCATGGAACTTTGAACTTAAAAATTTTGATTATCTTTTATTTGTTTAAAAGCTTAGGAAAGGAAAACTTAAATACGAGACGCTGTTTACTGGTTATACCATTAAATAAGCCTGTCTGCATGTTTACCTGAAAACGTTTTCATTTTGGTCAATTTTCCTGTTCATTTTTTAACTAGATAATTTATGATAATATTTTTTTTTATAAAGATAGCACCTTTCATGTCAATATTTCTGTGTTTTCTTTGCAAATATCGAAGACTTGTTGGATTTTTCTACTTTTGGACTGTAAAATCTCTATAAATAATCATTTTATTTCAAAGATATTTAAGTTCACATTTTAAAGATGCTAAACAACATACTCCGTCTTGAGTTATCATTGGTATGTTCTTAATAATAGTTTAACAGTTAACAAAGCTTTTAATTTTTGAAATACTAAGGCTTTTCTAACTCCGGAATAGATTACCTTAGCTGTATTTGGCAAAACATTTAGAAATTGTTGGTCCCAAATTCTCTCCAACTTCGTACATTGTTTGACCATTTAAACATTTTTTTTATTCGAGCGTCACTGATGAGTCTGTTGTAGACGAAACGTGCATCTGGCGTAAATGTAAAATATCAATCTTGGTAAATGTATCTATGATGAGTTTATTTGTTAAATAATCTGATTAGTGAAACATTTCATTTTTTTTTACCAAAAAAGGCCCTTAGCGCACCTTCTCCTTTAAACAAAAGAATTAAAACTAAAGAATATTTTAACTGTTTATTTGATTCCAAAAGCACTCTATTATCTTTTCTGTATTTTTCCTCTGCTGCTACATAGTCTTTAGAACTAAGTAGTTTTCTCTTTCTGACAAAAGCGGGAGAAAAATGAAGCAATTTCTTGTCCTGATAAAATATGCTGCTTTTTGTACATGTTGTATAAAGAGGAATTTCTCATATTATCATCAGCCACATAAGGATCTACCTGGTTACCAGTCACCTTTCCAATGTTAGATTTTTCAGTCATATAAAATATATTGGCTTATTTGTTGACTGAATGTGACTTTTGATTTGGTGACTTAGATGCCCCATCCCATTTGAAGAACTTTATCTAGAATTAAGTGTCACTAAATTATTTGTTGATTCTAAAAATATGGATTTTGTCTGCATACAATCGTTTTGCTTTTTCTGATATTTTCATTTTTACACCATTTAACAAACACTCGACTATGAGGACATACTCATCACTGCTGCTGATGTTGAAAATTCTCTTGCGCAGCTGTCTTCGGGACATTTGCGTATGTAGTACATGTAATAGTACATTTTTCTCCATTTCCATTCTCTGAAATGAACATAAAATAGAACATTAAAGCTGTCACATAAAAGCTCACCTTGAAAAAAAAAAATTGATGATGTCTCTTGTAACACCTTACAACTAAAAGTATATTTTAGTTAACAAAATGAATGACAGAAAATTTTATTAAAAAAAAGTTACTTTAAATACATAGAATTAAGCATGGAATAACAAGGAATGTGCCAAGGAGACAACAACCTGACCAAAAAGCAGCCAAAAACCACAAATAGGCCTACAAATTAAAGCGGCAAGAAATCCTACACGCAGAGATGGACTATAGGTGGACTTGAAGACCAATATATTCCAGTTCAAAATATATTTCTAATAAGAATCGGCTTATATCGACTAACCTACTCCGAGTTACATTGTTCAATTTTTTTTAAAGCCAAAAAATGTACTTGAAATACAGATTGCCAAAATAATTATACATGAAAACTGAGAAATCTATTCAAGGCTTCCAGCTTTAAGGAATTACGAATAGAAGAATCTGAAGTTTGACTCGAACAAGCTTGTTCACTTTTACATGTTTCCAAACTACATGTATCTTCTAGGATTAACAATGCAACACTTTTAACTGCAATAGTTTGAAATAAAATCAAGATATAAGGAGAAAATAACAATAAAAATTTAATTCTTTACTACATATATTTGTTTTAAAGTGTGTAACAACAATGAATTATTGTATTAATCTGCATGTCTTTCAATTAAAATGATATAATGAAAAAAATATTAAATCATTGTTTTTATTGTATTTCAGTAAATGGTTTTAAATGCTTGTATTTTGGACTTATACATGTAATTGAAGTAAATGGTGAATGTGTTCATGGGGCACAGATGAATCCCCCGTTTGCATATCATATAAAGTTATAAAGTAACATAACTGCAGAAGTTTGTACTTTTTCTGAATTTTTGGTTATAAGGATTGTGTATAAGTTTCATAACATTAGGTTAACATGGTTGATGCAAATTTAAGTTAGAGAAGGGAAACAAACAAATCAGCATTTTTCCCATTTTTAAAGTGGCATTACTCTAGAACGGTTAATTTGACGCTACTACAATCAGACTTGGTCTGTGTTTTGTGGTAATGAGCATTGTGTATAAGTGTTATAATGTTTTTTGAATCAAACTAAGGTTGGAGAATGGAAACAAAATATACAGTATAACTCTTGGACAATTCAAATGACACAACCACATTTCGAATTTGATCTTTGTTTTGTGGTAATAAGCATTGTGTATAAGTTTCATAACATTTGATTAAGGCAAACTAAAGTTTTAGAATGGAAACCAACTTGGGAACGTACGTATAGACGGACAAGGGTTAAACTTAATGCTCCGGCGGGGGGGCATAACACTTGAAGACCTTTGAGTACATGTTGTTTCAAATGAAATTTTTAATTTGGGTGTTATTCATATAACAATATGATAGACAGTTAAAGACTGGTAGTACTTTTCTTTAAAATCTTTAAAGTGCTTTCATGTTAAGAATAAGTTGTTATCAGTTTTATGTTTTTCCAATATTTCTAGTTATTGCCATGTTTTATTCCTTTGATGTTTATTCAAATTGTTTATGTTAAGGATTTTTTTTTTTATTTCAATTGAATTTCCTATGTTCCATGTTTACAGATATTTATTCCTATTTTGCTTGTTAAGAATATGTATTCCCATGTTTTATGTTAAGGATATTATTCATGTGTCTCATATTACACGTATTAAGGATTTTTTGTTATGTTTCTTATTAGGGATGTTTATTCCTATGTTACATGTTAAGGATATTTATTCCCATGTTTCATGTTAGGGATATTTATTCCTATGTTTCATGTTAAGAATATTTATTCCTATGTCTCATATTAAGGATATTTATTCCTTTGTTTCATGTAAAGGATTTGTATTCCTATGTTTCATGTTAAGGATATTTATCATTCCCATGTTTCATGTTAAGGATATTTATCATTCCCATGTTTCATGTTAAGGATATTTATCATTCCCATGTTTCATGTTAAGGATATTTATCATTCCCATGTTTCATGTTAAGGATATTTATCATTCCCATGTTTCATGTTAAGGATATTTATCATTCCCATGTTTCATGTTAAGGATATTTATCATTCCCATGTTTCATGTTAAGGATATTTATCATTCCCATGTTTCATGTTAAGGATATTTATCATTCCCATGTTTCATGTTAAGGATATTTATCATTCCCATGTTTCATGTTAAGGATATTTATCATTCCCATGTTTCATGTTAAGGATATTTATCATTCCCATGTTTCATGTTAAGGATATTTATCATTCCCATGTTTCATGTTAAGGATATTTATCATTCCCATGTTTCATGTTAAGGATATTTATCATTCCCATGTTTAGTGTTAAGGATATCTATTCATATGATTAATGTTTAGTTCTGTACATGTACAGTATTCAGTGTATGTGGTTACAGCTTGACAAGGTCAGCACAGCATCTTATTTTAAATAGTTTAAAAGGAAGCATAACCTACCATACATGTAAATGTGCTTGACAAATTTTCATATATGCATTCATAATAAGTGACCTAAAACCACCCAAAAAGATCCTTATATAATTTTAGACTTGTCACTGTTAGATTATTTTTACAAAGGTGTGTGAATAAAGGCAAAAATGTATTTCTCCTGTAAGGAACTTTATACAAAGCAAACATACACTTTAAATACAAGAAATTTGGTCATGGAAATAGGTTTAAAAAGTAAAATCACAAAAATACTGAACTCAGAGGAAAATCAATTCGGAAAGTCCATAATCACATGGCAAAATCAAATAACAAAACGCATCAAAAACGAATGGACAAGAACTGTCATAATCCTGACTTGGTACAGGCATTTTCAAACGTAGAAAATGGTGGATTGAACCTGGTTTTAAAGCTAGCTAAACCTCTCACTTGTATGACAGTCGTATCAAATTCCATTATATTGTCACCGATGCGTGAACAAAACAAATAGACACAATAGGTAAAAATGTCAAAAATAGGGGTACAGCAGTCAACATTGTGTTATTATCTTAATCACTATAAAAACAACAAATGTAACGAAGAAGCACAAAAAGGCATATATCAAATTAACATCCTCATTTTGATTAAGTTGTCTATGTAAAATGCACTCATCCATGAAGGGGGATTTTGAGTACTGGTGTAAAATTGCGCGTTTGAAATTCGCACAGGTAGACATGAAATAATTTTGTCGTTCAAAGTATGACGGGATGCATAAATACAGTCACGCAATATAGATATAACAAAAACTGACTTAACAGTTAAAGTAATAATAATAAATAAAATAAAAGTGTGGTTCAAAGTATGACGGGATACATAAGTACAGAGTCACGTCAAATGTATATCACAAAAAAAGTCACTGAAAAAACGAGTTCAGATATTTGAAAAAGTTGGGGTTTTTTTTCATTGCTTCCAAGTACATTGAACAATGGCTTGAACATATTTGTAAATTACATGAAGGCGATCGACGGGAGCAGACCACATTCTACACAACCCTTTTCATCACATGTTTCCTCAAGTTTGTTATGACTTTTATGTCCTCTGAACATAGTAAAGGCTTGTCATTGTTATAAAATTGACAATCCATTATGAAACATGTATATAGATATTTTTTTAAATTAGATATACAGTATAACAGATATTGATTTAAAGAAGCAAAACATGTTGCAGACGTCTGTTTTCATTCTTGCGTAGATAAACAAATGACTTTTTCTATCTTTAAACTTCGGTGAGTTCTTAAAAGGCAAATAACTCAGATTTCAGGCAATTTTTGCCATTTTTATCCAATGTTTATGAAAAAAATCTAATTAGCCCCAAAAATTGTGTTTGCATAAATGAGAAAAACAATCTTTTTGAATAAATGCTATTATTTTGTTTATTCAGGAATGTATGCGTGTTTGCATCATCAATTAGGAAAAAAGTTGGTTCATAATTGCATAAGAATATGCTAAGATTCATACTACTAACCTAGATTAAAAACGTCAATTTGAGTTTAATATCAGAAAAAGTGTAAAAATGTCATTCAAAAAGTGTTTTAAAGAATTTCATAAGACATAAACTGCATCAAACATATTAGGCTGTATATTAGTGACTGTAAGCCTAGAATAGCAAAAATCAGATATTTTCTACATTTTAAAGCCTGCCATGGCAACCATACATAATTCAGGGTAACATGCATATGTACAGACTTTTTTCATAATTCATGTCAATGGTTGTTGTCAGAAAGTTTCAACAAAATCGGGGACCATCCGTGCTTAACTTTGGTTGATTGTTACGGAGAATGGGTGTTAACTAGTAGAGCAACACACTTGTATATCAAAACGGTCAATACTTCTATTGTACAATGCAGGTGGGCGACTCAATGCGAGCAAAGACGATCTTCTACCTGACGGTCCACCTGTTGGCGATTGTCTACCAGACCAAGTGTGTTTCAATTCGGGTGAGATATATTTCTTTTACTTAGAGACAAATACGACTGAGCGAATAGTATATTACATGCGTTATTTTCTAACGTTTCTACTTCTACGATTTCACTGGCTTCAAAGTTTCAAGTATCGGCGTTGCTGCTGAAAGTTAATCAAGCGTTTTGAACGCTTCAAATGTGTAAGGTATTATTTTCCTTTACTCTCCTTAAAGGTAAGACATTTGTGTTTTTCCTTAATAAATTGTTACCACTACGAATGTCTACAGAGCCCTTGCTTTATAATATAGAACAATAATTCCAAAGAAAAAAAAAAGCTACATCCTTCTTCACTCAATATCTATTCGATACTTTAAGGCTACTCTACCAGTGTCCTAACAATAGGTTATAGTTCAGTCTTTCATCACGCAATACATACTGCGAAGTCACTGTGGTCTTTGTAAGCCATACATAGACAGGAACTATATATTCAATGTCAAAGATATTTTCGAAACGATAAAGTAAAAGTTGTTCCCACGTATTGGTAGTTGGACATTCCATTGTGCTTCACACATGTAAATACATTTAAACTTATAAACGCATCAAAAGAACAAGTAAGTCTTTTTTGTTTGTTCAAATGAATGTTGAATAGGAATAAAAATATATTGTGTTCTTTAAGGAAAATCATTTGTAACTAATTTGCGCGAACAATTTTTGAGAGTCGAAAATTACCGTGATTTAAATCGTCTCAAATTTGTCTAACACTGATGTTTTGTTATAGAATATATGATGAGATCAACATCATGGGCAAAGACGACAGAAAATAACAAACATGCATATAATGTAAAGATAAAAGTTTTGGTAATGGTAAACAATTATAACTTAAATGACAAAGGTCTAATTGTAATCCTTTATATGACCGTATCATCATTGCATAACAGATGCAACAAAGAAAAGAATATATCTGTGTCACCTCGTTAACCTACTACCAACGATCGCAAAACATGGATTTCCTGGCAAAATGTATTAAAACAGTAAAGTATATGCTCTTAAGGTAACATTTATTTTTAGGGGATTACAGATTCCAGGAAATTCCAATGTTGACAGTAATTCACATCGTTTTCCTGCGGGAACATAACAGAATAGCAGGAATACTCAGTAAACTAAACCGTCATTGGAACGACGAAAAACTGTTTCAGGAGTCCAAGAAAATTCTGACTGGAATATATCAGCATATTATCTACAACGAATTTATGCCATTGCTTGTAGGTAGAGACATGGCATATGGTTCAAATTTGATAAGTTCAAAAACTGGTCATCGTGATTCTTTTAGTGCTTACGCTGACCCAAGTACTTTAAACGAATTTGGCGCAGCTGCGTTTAGATTTGGACATTCGTTAGTTGGACGTCATATTGGTTCGATGGATAGAAATTTCAAAATTAAAGCTTTTGAAGAAATGAGGCGAGATTTCTTTAACAACGACAAAATGCGTGACTTAAACATTTATGGTCCAACTCGAATGGGTCGATGGATGGCTGAAACACTGATGCGAAAAAGAGATAGATTCATATCGGACCAGATTAGAAACCATTTGTTTGAAACAAAATTTGATGGACCCAGTGATGGATTTGACCTTGCATCTCTAAATATACAAAGAGGAAGAGACCACGGAATTCCAGGTTATAATAAGTTGCGGATGTACTGTGGTCTGTACCCAGCAAACGTATTTAACACAGGATCAATGGGATTTCGTGATCATGATCACGATACAGTAAAGAAACTGTCACAAGTTTACAGGTAAATGTCTCTGAAATATAACATATAATTTATATTGATATGTAACTGAATGAACAATGAGCGTGGGATATGTAACGCTTATCAATAATAATGAAGATGAGAGTGAACAGAAACGTATTTATCATAAGGTTGTCTGCATACTGATATTTTGTCGATATCTGCTTTGAGCGCCGAAAGACTTCGTGTAAGACATAATTTGAAGAGAAAAAACAATGTGTCTATCTTTTTTTCCTGTTGAGGAATAGCACAATGTAACTTTCTTCTGTGTATCATTCATAAGTCCTATTTATTCCGATCTAGATCCCGTTCACACTATCATTTGTGTAAACGATCCATTTTGAATCGATCTAAATAAAACCAGTTAGCGTTCACATTATCTTTAATCATAACGATATCTTTCGGTCTAGTCTCAACCTGTGTGTTCATACTACTATAACAAAATGCAATCGATCTGACCTATTTACTCATAAACTGTAAACATTGATGAAGGCCGTACATTGACCTATAATGGTTTACTTTTATAAATTGTTTTTTGGATGGAGAGTTGTCTCATTGGCACTCACACCACATCTTCCTATATCTATTATCAAATTTGTTGATACACTGATGCACATACTTGATAAACAAATTGAATTAAGTTATTGTTCTCTTGAATTACAAGTTCAAATTATGATATTGGTGTTCTTGCATTTTTCTTTACCTTTAAATACAAAAAACTCAAGCAGCGAAGTATCAACATGACGAAATACTGCGGTTTATAAAAATACAGGTTTTGGTCTCATTGTTTTCTTGTTTTTGCATGTATTTTCATCTGGGTGTTTTTATTTTTATTTTGAGCATGATTGTATCTGTTCTTGTTTTATTTGTAATTTATGTCTTCTGATTTTCTATTTTTTTACTTTTTAGACAATTTTACATTCACTCGGTATAGGATATTAGATATTAATAAAAAAAATGTGTATATTTTAAAATAGGCATCCCGATGACGTAGATTTATTTGTTGGAGGGATTACAGAAAAACCAAGTTGCAATGGTGAAATACTTGGACCGACTTTCAAATGTTTGATAGCACAACAATTTCAGAGGTACAAAGAAGGTGACCGATTCTTTTACGAAAATAAGTTCCAAAACACCGGTTTTACATTAGGTATGTTTGAAATAAAATTTTAGTTCGAAATAAAAATTGGCTATAAATAATTAGTAGAATTACCTGAGGAAGACGTTCAAACAATGTAGTTGAACATTGACATGCCGTAGCTGAAAATGAAAACATCACTATATTGATATATTTTAATTTGCATCCGAATGGCCTTTCTAAATTTTCTTTCATTTGGAACTCTCAAAGCTTAACTATTGAGTTTAGTTGGTCTTCTCCAGCCCATCAGTTAAAACCCTTGTCAAAGTGAGGCTTCCATTCGGTTGTGCAGGGTAAATGCAGCCATGTTCGATAAGAATGGGGAGCTTAAATTAGATGACACGTGTAATGATATTGCAAAGCTCTCTTCGTATGCATTGTCCTTGCAGCAACTCTGTAATGAGTACTTAGGTGTCCTGTTACAAGAGAAAAAAATCTGTTCCTATCTATTATATCATCATTTCCAGTGGCAATCATATTTCCTCGAAATTAATCTCATACGAACTTCATTATATAACCAACCTCACGAACTTAATTGCATAACCTATCTCACATATTTCATTGCATAACCTACCTATTTCTTTTATTGATAATTTCTTCACATCATTAACATGTGTCACTTGTCGTTTCTAAGTATAGAACCACTAATTCAGGCCCGGTCGGAAAGAACATACAAGAAAGTAGTACATATTTTAAACAAAGTAGTTCCTACGCATAGCTGTATCTTTGTCAATAGCGGGTAAATTTGGTTAATTGTGGTATCAAATGAAAGCTTAGGGACTTGGGATCACTGTACAAACCTTGTTGAAAGATTTATTTGAATAATAAAGAAGTATATGAAATTTTAATAGAAGGGCACATTTGACCGGTTGTTCAGATCAGACGTTCCTGTTTTTGTACTATCAAACTTCAGGGAACCAGTACGCTCTAATATGCAATTAAAGGTATGTTGATTTTTGCAGTACAAGTCAGAATAAGATACAGCTTTGACATCAAATAACTGACACTTTATTCGAACTTAAGACAAAGTAGCCATAAATTCTTAAAATTGCAGAATTTAACATTGAATGCAATGGAGCTATAAATTAGTGGTTTTATACCTATAACTGACAGGCATGTGGAATTCTATCTTTAGAAGTCATACCCTTTACATTGAGAATTGGTCATATTAGTTGTCAGAAATCATGTTAAACTATTTATTATATTCAACAATCTACAAAAAATTACAGCCTTCGAATTGCTTCAATAAGGTGTTTTAACCTTTTTTGGACATTTGGCATGCACACAGTTCAGATTTTACCTGAAATTTTATTTTTGCATTATTTAACCCTTAAACCAAAGAAATCTTGTATATTATGACTAGTTTATAGTATAAATATTGCTTTTTGTCAAATTATGTAGTGATTGTTCATGTTTTTTTGGGGTTTCTTAATGAGCTTTTTTATTTCAAGGAAAATTGGTGCATACTTATTCCAAAATCTCACTGGAAATGCATTTAATAACCATTTTAGCAAGTTGTCTAGCTTGGAGATATATAAATTATTCTTGTTGATCCATGTTTATACATAAAAGTATGTTTTTTTACCAAATTACTCTCCTTTTTCAACATGTAGAAAAAAAGGGGGACCAAATTATCAATTATATTTTATAATTGGACCACTTTATTTAAATTTAAGTAAGAATCTCTAATAAATAAAGACATATATGCCAGAACAGTGTTTTTTGAATAGATATTAACAAATCAAAACTAGTAAAAATTGGAAAAGTGTCATATCTGTCAATATTAGTACCCATATGTAGTTTTCTTTGTTTGACGCATATGTTACTACCAGTCCAATTTGAGCTTGAATTCAGTGATATAGTGTTTTGACAAAAGCTTAATGTGTTTTATCTATGCTAGAAATAGATCATACATGTAGAAGGAAATTAAGCAGAAGTCAATATAACAAGTTTGGTGCTGTTATATACATCAATCTATCAATACATTTCTTTGAAAGCAAAGGATGTATGAGTACTGAAGCACGTGAAGATCTGTATGTCCAACATGCACATAGAAAAACCCTTAATCCAACTTAGATCAACTATGGCTAAGGGAGGTTTATGTTAATTTTGTACTTTATAGACAGATATGTTATAAATCATGTACCGAAGCACTGATTACAGATTGTTGTACGTAGTTGATAATATCACCAATGACCAAAATATAAAAAAAGATGTGGTATAATTGCCAACGAGACAACTGTCCGCAAGAGACCAAATGATACAGTGATTAACAACTATAGGTCATGGTACAACTTAAAGTTCACCAGAAAAGGTACCGATAAAGTGATAGAGATACAAATATCTCTTCATCAACGTCATGCGTTGTAAGCGCTTTAAATGACAAATTGTCATCAGGAACATCCAAATCCAAGAATAAGTAAGCCAAGGATGTTAAAAGTTAAAAATATTTGAAGAGCAAAATGACCGAAAGGTCCATATAACCATAGCTACATTCCAATAAGTTCAGCCTTTGAAATACTAACCTTAATTCATGACAGTTTGTTCATTTATCAAAGGAAACATGAACATTAGTTGGAAATCAGCCGGTCGTATATAGAATTGAACTAAGTCGTAGTTAGAAAGTACAAGTTTTAGTTAGAAATGATCATGAACACGTCTTAGATGGAAATCAGCCGGTCGTATTTAGAATTAAACCAAGTCGTAGTTAGAAAGTACAACTTTTAGTTAGAAATGAACAAGCCTTAGTTTGAAACAAGCCACTCTTAGTTAGAAAGTACGCGTCTTAGTTAGAAATCAGCCGGTCATATGGAAAATTGAACAAAGACATAGTTAGAAAGTACAAGTTTTAGTTAGAAATGAACAAATCTTAGTTGGAAATCAGCCGGTCGTATTTTGAGTTGAAGCAAGTCGTAGTTAGAAATGAACACGTCTTGGTAGGAAACCATGGCCTTCATGTTTGTATTCTGTTTATGCCCTATTTATGGGCATTATTTTTTCTGGTCTGTGCAACCGTCCGTTCGTTCGTTCGTCCGTTTGTCCTGCTTCGGGTTCAAGGTTTTGGTCAAAGTAGTTTTTGATGAAGTTGAAGTCCAATCAACTTGAAACTTAATACACATGTTACCTATTGATCTGTATTCGTTTTGAAATATGCAAACAGAGAGGCGGGTTATATCAATGGAATACACAAAAACTAAAAAAAAACTACCAAACAAATGCATACACATTTAAACAAAGAAAAGCATAATATCCTTCAATTAACACACACATATCAAGTTTAGTTATGAAAATAATGATGAAGGGAAAAACAACAGTATACAAACACAAAATAGAGATCAATTACAATGAAGAAGAATAAAAACAATCAAAGATATGTTTTCAGACGACTTGTAACATTTGTAACTTGATATCTTTTCTCGAAAAAAAATTATATTGGTTAGACTTTACAATATCACTTTGACCGCTTTTAATCCAGTGAAACTGTAAATGCATAAGTTGACAATTATATACCGAATAATTTTCATACATTCGCTTGAAAATAGAACTGCTCCAGCTCTAACAAGGTACAGATGACATTTTCAGAAAGCTATATAAACTATTGAAATTCACAATACTTAATATTGTAAGTTACTTTTTCGATATAAAGATGATTTTCTAGATAAACACTATGTATGCATGTCGTAAAAATATTTTTCGATATTCTTTTAGATCAGCTAAATGATATAAAGAGACAAACATTTGCTGGTATTTATTGTCGGAGCCTTAAGTTGAATACCATACAATCTAAGGTTTTTGAAAAAGGAGGCAGGTATGTATCATGCGTTTAAATTCTTATAGCTTATTAAGACATGATCTCATCCAGTACAGATTAGCATAAACAAAAATACCGAAGTCTAACTTTTATTTTAAAAGGGAGAAAAATAGACAAAATCAAACAATAAACTTTTCAACTCAACGACACAAATGGAAACAAAAATATTATTCGAGACTTGGTACATAATTTTTTCCAAGGAAAACTGTGGGTTTAACCTGGTGTTACATGTGTATATCTAAGTTAACCCCCCATTTTTATGACAGCTGCTAAAGAAATATTAAAGACATCAAACTGTACGTTGATTTATTCCTATTGATCAACTAAGGACGTTTTTGATAATCAATTACTCGTTTATAAACTGCAAATACAATATATCGATTAGTAGTATATGAAATTAATTTAAATGATTAAGATATTTGACCATACAGCACAACCCGACTATAGTGTTAAGGAATTTGATAATTGTAACACAAATTAAATAAATGACTTTCCCTTTACTTGGAATATACATAATATGAAATCATTATTATGATGAAATTGGAAAAGACTATCCATACACAAACGTCTGTCTGTATTTGCATTTACATAGCGAACATCAACTTGTATATTGCAATGAAAAATAGTATACTTGAAAAGATCTGCTCTTTACAAACTGTAAGTTCTTGTTTATTGATATATTTCATGGCAATGTCGAACGTTGCATTTGACAAGTCTTTTATTTTATTTTATTTTTCAGAAAAGGAAGACTACATTGTGATTCAATACCATCACCAGATCTTAATCTTTGGAGGGAAAATTAGAAAACATTTTATAAGTTATAATAAATATGCCACAAAATGATTTGTATAGCCATTCGAGGAAATCGTAAACAAACAATAGAAAAAAATAGCAAAAGAAATAACCATCACCAAATGATAAGGACTGTATAAATTCTGGAGCATAAGCAAATAGAACATTTCCGCCTCTATTTGATCGTTTACAATATAAATCTGTTTGCCATTTTTTTGTCTACATATTTTGTCTGATGCTGACTGTTGGTGGTGTGTTAACCCCTCCTTTATATCAAGGAAACGAAAACTAGATTGTGGTTACGACGTATTGCTCTTGTTATTACAAACCCTGTAATTAGTTTAATTCGGTTTGTCACATTTGGGAATGGGTACGGGAGTGTAATAATGCCATAAGAACATATCCGTTATTATTCTTCAACTTTGTTCTTGTTTGGCTTTATAATATTTTGATATGAGCGTCACTGATGAGTCTTGTGTAGACAAAACGCGCGTCTGGCGTGCTAAATTATAATCCTGGTACCTTTGATAACTATTATTATCTGTGAAACGGATATTCCTTAACGGTCAACCAACTCGTGATGGTGTCCACAAATTTTAAGAAGGAATGACTTGAACTTTTTACTCTTTACTAGCTTTTGTGATCAGCAACGATCTACCAAGTAAATCATCATAAGAAATACAAGCCCTGTAATATCGTTTCAACATGAAGATATTACTCCGTATGCAGGCGTTGATGTAATGTTGCTATGTAAAAAAAGACCTTCATCGTTAATTTCTAATTCTATATCAAGGTATAAGACAGACTTAACTTTATCTGTTATTTCATTTATCTAAAGTTCGAGGGGACATATTTAATCAACATAGTCACCAAATTTTGAATTTTAAGTGAAATAACATCATATTTATAGCGTAGAGTACAGAGTGATGCGAACTTCTCTTCTTTCTTCCTAAGAAGCATATGTATGAAGTCAGCCTTATATGAATAAATGAACAAGTCGAAAAGAGGGGCACAGTTTGTTCCTATTGGAATGCCGATGGTTTCAAAAAGACACATCCTCTAAACGTACTAAATATGTTTTCAATCAGGAAATAAATCATCTTGGTAATATTAGTTTCGGAATTTTAAAATTGATGTACTTGATCTGTACCAAACAAATGTTTGACATTGTGTAAATCGGAAGTTGTATTTGTTGCACTTATTTAAAATTAACCGATATTGACATTGTGTAAAGCAGAAGAAACAAAATAAAGTCCATTATTGTAAGTTTAGTACATAGAAACAATCTATTTTTCAAATCAGTTAAATACAAACTATGGAATGACAACGAAAGGGCTATTCTGTTCGCCTGTAGTAGCATTTTCTACAGTTAAAGTAGCTAACTACTCTGAACAATTAGCATTGCATTTGTTTAAATTCGTGTTCTCAAGTGTTCGATTCTCTTGGAAATTTGTTAAGTTTTCCATACGTTTCCATTGATAAAGAAATTTTGTTTTATAGATACCATCTGTTAAATATTTTGGTGCACGTGTTATCTTATTTTAGAATCATTTTACACTTGCTTATCATTCAATGACATGTAGTTTACCATCTCTTTATTCTCAATTGTTGCTTCGCCTTTTCGCTATGTGGTTGCTACAATTTTAGCAAAATGTTTATAAAACAATAAGATGCTTGCATTGATTATAAATTTGTCATGCATTTAATCTTCATAGTTTTAGTTATAGAAAATAGACATAGAGGCAAGAAATCTTAATAAACATTTGCGTAACGTAAGTTAAGACGATTGTGATGATATTTTATTGGTGAATTTACAATCTCAATCATTAAAACATTGTACCAACATTAAACCCTTTGATTTTTCTACTCCACATACTAAACTTAACGCTCGACTGAAAGAACTCGTCAGCTCATGTTTCTTTAACAAAAAGGGCACTAGACGTTTTAAATATCTAGTTTTGGGCTGGAAATCAGCTTACTTTTTGAAAAATCATACAGAGTCAAGGAAAAAATATACCGACAAGGATATCACTGCCATGCTGGACTTTTTAATTGACAACATATTTGTTGAATTCTGAGGTTTGGTCTTCCAACAGACTATTGGAATCCCAATGGGTACCAATTGCGCTCCTATACTTGCAGATTTGTTTTTATATTCCTATGAAGCAGAACTTATCCAAGGGCTTGTACAGAAAGCAGAAAAGAAATTAGCCCAGTCTTTTAATTTCACCTTTCGGTATATTGATGATTTACTGTCTCTTAATAATAATAAATTCATTGATCACTTACTTTTAATATATCCGAATGAACTTGATATTAAAGATACTACCGACACAGATAAATCTGATTCATATTTAGAACTTTCTCTCGAAATGACTACCGATGGTAGGTTGAAACCCAAAATTTATGACAAACGCGATGATTTTAATTTTCTAAGTCAACTTTCCATTTATGTGTAGCAACATCCCAGCGGCACCAGCATATGGAGTATATGTGTCTCAATTGATACGTTACTCTCGAGCTAGCTCAACGTACGTTGATTTTGTTGAACGAGGAATACTGCTTTCTCAAAAGTTGCTAAGATAGGGCTATGAATCAATCAAATTAAGGTCATCTCTCAAGACATTTTACGGTCGCCATCATGAGCTGATTGGCCATTATGACAAAAGTGTGTAAGAAATCATATCTGATATTCTTCCATCATTATCGAACTGAACAAAGAAATAACGCGACGGGTGCCGTATACGATGCAGGAAATGCTAACCCTTCCGGAGCACCTGGTTTCACTCCCGGTTTTAAGTGGAGTTCATGTTGTTTCTTAATTATTATTTATAACTGTTGATGTAAATGTCCTTTGGTTTTGTGAGTCTTTGTTTACTCCTTGGTTTTGATTGTTACTGTCTTAGTCATTAATAAAAGGAAAATTGGGTTGAATGACATATCGACAAATATCATTTTATCTCAATTACTGCTTAATATGAGGAGGTCTCTTTAGAAAATGATCTGATATGACTTGTTTTCTAATGTTAATGTTCTCTTATAAATCGGTGTATTTTTTTTTTCTGTAATTGTTATAGTTGAATAGGAAAAACTAAGTATGTACATTACTATTTACAGACATGTTTATCTTTGCTCGTCATATGTAACGATATCACTCCATAGCATACCACACACATTTAATGTTATAACGTGGTACATAAAAACGTTTAAAAAAAGATACTTAATTGTTACGAAGAAAACATTTATTATAGCTTCTCAAAAGAGAAGAAAAAACAAGAAGATATGGTGTTAATTTTTTTTTTTAAATAATCGAACACAAAGTACCTCTTTAGTCCCCTCGAATCGATGTAAAATGGAACGCCGTTTAACTTTGACAGATTAATTAAATCATATGTTGAAATCGGTGAATAAATATGTAATTTTCTCGATTACTACAAATCGTGTATTGCTACATGTTTTAGAAATAGTTTATTAATGAAGCAAAACAACGTATAGAATATATACTCTTATCTTATCTTAGATTATTCATACGTCTTTACAGTGCATGTATTAGAATTGAAAAAAACGCTTTGCAACGTTTCTTATAGTCATCCGTCTTTTAGCATGGCTAGTCATAAGCTTATTTTATTATGTATGTACTTAAACAAATCAAAGAAAAGAGAATTCAAAACACAATATGTCTATAAATATCTGCAAAAAAAAGTTTACAAAACACATTAGTTTTGAACTATAAGACTGAAAAAAAAACTCAATTATCCCAAAATTAAATATAATTAATATTTTCAATTTACAAGTAAGAGAAGTCATGTAGGAAAAAAAAGCCACGGTCAAATGGTACAAATGATATGAATAAAGTTCCAATGAATCTTGCATTTGACACTATTGTTTATATAGAAACAAAAATTGCCAGTACAATACAGATAGTGTTGTAAAAGAGGTAACCTAATTTTGTCAGCAATAAATAAAACTCTTATCAAATTTGACGTGATAAAAGCATCGCAAATATATATTATGAATCAATTAACAACATTAACAAAAACAAACGACCAGACTTAAATTACAAAAATGCGGAAAAGAGCAGCACTCAACGACAACGGACCTACAGGTACGGGGTTTCGGTTTGGACGGTTACATACATATGTGGTGGAGGTAAACCCTACATCTAAACTAGGCAAGTGTTGCATCAACATAAATACAAACTACAAGTAGCGACTGAAATTTATACCATCGATGTTCATACACAAATGTGAGTGGTCAAAAACAAGATATAACGACAACGTATGCAAAGATGTGGTAGGATTGCCAATGATACATATCTATACAAGAGATCAACTGACACAGACGTTCACAACTGTAGGTCATCGAACGGCCTTAAACAATGACCAAAGCCCAAAGTTTTTGGAGAACCAATTTGTTCACACCGTATCTCACATTGACAAGCATATCACATCTTTTGTAATAACAAATTTATCTTAAAGACAAGAATATTTTAATTATCTTAAAAGAGAAACGAAAGATACCAAAAGGACAGTCAACCCCATATTTTGAAAATAAACTGACAACGACATGGCTAAAAAATAAAAAGACAAACAGACAAACACTAGTGCATAAGACAATTGAACCAACTTCCTAATCATAATTTAATTGATTTATTGTAACTAAATCAATGACATATTCATTCACTTTAGATACATGTACATATAGGACATTAAAACTGTATAATATCACTCAAGACAAGGGTATCTACTGAAAGATACATCAAACTTGTATAATAACTGTCATGTACAATTACGGTTAAATGGGATTTTTATGTGGGCGATGGGCACTAAATGACCTCTTTTTCCAAAACTAACATGTGTTTGTTCTCTTCTCGACAAGCATGAATGAGATTTGAGTCTTCCTTTTCGTATTTTTCGTCTAATTTCCTTCCTAACCTCACCAAAACACAACAAACACAATTTAAAGAATATTGAAGAAATACCAGGCATGTAACCGAAATGCGACGATTAATTAACCCATGATAAAGTGATCAACAGATTTAAGACCATCATAGGTGTTACTTAGGCCATACACATGTCACCTAAAGAAAACAGTAACATAAACAAATGCTATATAAACGTATTTTGAATTGTCTAATAAATCTTATCAAAATCAAGCCCAGCATGAAATTATTATTTCCGATATGAACGAGAACTATGAGGATATAAAATGAACACTTTATCATACTAGCATATCAATACCGGAAATCTGACTTTCATCGATCGAAAATATTTTTTAAGAGAATTAAAAGATCAAAAGTTGTACAGTTTAGATTATTAAAGATTAAATGGCTATAATCCTGCATGCGGTTGTAGTTCTGTGACTGCTATCAAAATAGTCTCAGATTTGGCGTTATTCAATATATATTCTTTAGATCATATCAGTACTCAACCCTACCGATGGGGATCTTTCCATGTCTTGATTTGGACAGGGTTGATTTATTTCGTTGAACACTTAAATTCGTGGATAAAGTCATCCACGAAAACCATGAAAACTGGTTACCCCACGAATAAAAGAACTTTCACAGTAACTGTCGGCCGTGTGCCCTCATCAATGTAACGTTGAGCGTTTAAATTGCCATTGATAGTGATGATCGGAGTTTTATGGTTGAATGATATTCCTTCCAATACCATGACACTACCACCAACCCAACGATTCTCGTCTTCGTCTCAACACACAAGTTCGTCCATCACTACGATGAAGATGGCATCTTGATTCGTCCGTCCATAAAACAGTTGTCCATTGCCTGTGTGATCATCTCTGACGCTGTTGTGTCCATCTTAAGCCATTTTCGCGTCGTACTGCTGTCAACATGTTACAACGGAAAGGCCTTCGTGCCCTTTATCCACTGCAATGCAAACGGCGTCTTACCGTGTTTACTCCAATGTGTCTCCTATGGACGGTCTCCCGTGCTGTTTGGACAGCCATACGGAACCGATCTCGCAGATGCTGAATTGAAATGTATCGGTCCTGTTGGGCAGTAGTTGCTCTCTGTCTTCCTGGACGTGGTCTATAATTCAAAGACCCAGTTTTGTTGAATATTTGGATAAGTCGGGTAATTGTTGTGACTGAACACTGCATTCTACGTGCAATTTCACGACTTGAAATGCCTCCTCGCACCATGCCCCAAACTTCATGTCTCTGGTTTCTGAAAGTCTTGGCATCTACGTCATAGTCTATTGCTGTGGCTTACAAAAAAGGATGGGAAAGTTCAATTCTTAAGCGAGGCTTTCCAAAAACACACAACGAGAAAATCACTCGTGCGTTAAATAGCGGTGCACTCGACTCATCCCCTTTTCTGTAACATAGCAGGTTACTTTTGTTTCTAAAATCATTCAAGCGTAAAGTTGTCGAAAGAAGTCTGACGAATCATTTTCAAACCGATATAGGTAAACATTTAAAAAAAATATTTGAATTAACAAGTGTTGCGTTTTCATTGGAACTCAGTATATTAACAAACAAATATGTTGTTGTTCTACCCTGTCATTTTATCTCAAGAAACTTATTGGAAAAGGGTGTAATTATATTGATCATGAATTTCAAATACTGTGTTTTCATTTTTTTTTAATAACAAAAAGTCTGAAACGGTCTCGCGAGACTGACCAATGAATTGTATTTTACATTTGTAGATTTTATGCTTATTCCATAGTTTTATATACATAAATATACGAAAAACTACTGAACATTACTTAATTACCCGCTGATAAATCAGACAATTGACTACTAGACATATAAGGACTTAATATTTTGTTGTTCGGGCTTCCTATACGATATGGCCTGATTTATTTTTGAATACCGTACTGTGTACTAAAGATAGTCATAAACTTATTGCCTTTATATAATATTTAGTAGTATAAGGCTTATCAACCAAAAAAAATAAAAAATGAAGAATGTATATTCTAATTAAAGAAACTCAGAAATACATACATGTATCGGTACCTCTACACCTAAGCATTATGGCAAAAACATCACACTGTGATAAAGATTAGGTTAATGTTACTGTACATCTTAAAAACTTCGAAACACAAGGTACTGATGGTAGATATTGTGTATTGCCATGGTTGTTGGATAGTCTTCTGAATGAAGTTCACTCAATAAACTTGTATACTAGTATTCGTATTCAATTATTCAATATGAATTGATAAAACGTGTACATATGTTGGTCAAAATACGCACAGAAAGGAGTCGCAAGTGCTGAAATGATAACTATGCATAAATTATACATTAAAGATTGGTTTCATTTCTATTAAGTGAGTATGAGAGAATCGTTCAGAGGATATACTAAAGATTTAAAGCATCATCAAGCAGAAAGTGAATGCTTGGTAGATAAAATAATCGCTTTACACAGTAAAATTACTAACTTTTCGGACAAAATATACAAAGATAAGACCTGAGAAATATGAATAGACTAGGTAAATATAGGACTTTCAAAATTCATTTTCTAAGTGTGTTTATATATTGCATTGCTGATAATATTTAATTTTACATCATATACATTTGTTAACATTAAGTTAAGTTAACGCTGAACATTTCATTATTAATAATTGCGAAAACACTCTGTAGAAAATCCACACATTTGACAGTTTGTGTAGACCACGAATAATTGTTAATAAATGTTGTTTGTGGATCAATCATAGTTTTAAAGATATATGGCAAACGTCCCTTCGACATCGAATCGTAAACAACAAACCTCTTAGGGACATGTTAGCCAAAGTCCATATATATCAACTTGAAAGATAGCATAAATAGATAGATTGAACTAAGGACATAGCTAAATAAAGTGGGAAATTTTATCTGAAGTATCAAAACTAGTTGGATATGGATTAGTCAGAACATTACAACTCTCTAACATACAATCAGCACAACTTGTTTTTGACAACTTCAGCCAGAGGTTGTAAATACTGTATTCACTCTTCACGTTAATTGTGTTGTCAATGCAACACACAAAGCTTATTCAACTAGGAGTTTTAATATTCAACATTCATTATTTAAAATGTGTTACTTTCGAAATACTGTTACCTTAATTTGTTTTAGACGTCAGAATTCAAATGAAGATTTTGAATCCAACATTTACCCATACCTCATTGATAAAATTTATGACATTACAATGTACCCATCTCTCTTGATATCAAATAAAACATAAAACGATGAATAATTTCCGTCTTCATATTTGATACTTTAATATTACTTCAGGCCTTTCTATGAACGATATAACCCGGTCTAGATTTTTAATGTAATATTTGTATGAGGTTGATACCTACGTAGTTATTCTAGAATATATAACCTTCTCCATATTGTTGTTTATTTAGATATATTCAATCAGATGAATATTCTAAATATAGCAAAACCCTACTGCATAATTGCAAACATTCGTTAAGCAGATTAATCAACATTATGATTTTCGACGCTGTACACTTCTATTTCCCTTTCCGAATTCAAAGATTGAATACATTGAACTAATTATTTTGCATTCGCATGTAACGAAATGTAAGAAAATTAACAAATCAGAAACAAAAGGAATATTTACCGGATGAATATTGTGAAGGACCTTATGCATCTAGGTCTGTCCGATTAGATGTTCTGAAACAAGCTGTTTAAAAAGCTAATTGTTGGAAGAGTTTACTTACTGTTTACTAAGGTCTGATCTTTATGGATCTATTTCAATGATTACTGACAGATAAAAAACATCAAGTATATATATAGTATGAAGTTGTTGGGCATAATATTCATTGATCAGTTATAAATGAGGTCTGTATGGGGTTTTGATTGCCTGATTTATTAAATAAGAAATCGTTATTTTGAAAAGTTGGCTAACTGTTAATTGTATAGCAGTCTGAGTACTGTTTAACTATCATTTAAGTTGAACATACTTTGACTCGTCCAGTTCAGGGGAATTAGGTTTCTGCAAGTGCTTTTTATGTACTTTTCTTACATTTTTGACGGTTTGTAAGTCAGTAAAAGTTCAATGATTAAGTTAATATTGACATTAAAAGACCTCCTCACAAAAAGGACTGTTTAAGTCCCCTCGCCCTTTGGGCTCGGAGATCTGAACACCCCTTTTGTTCGGAGGTCTTTTAATATCAATATTAACTTATCATTGAACTTTTACTATACTTAAATAATTCAATGTTGACAGTTGAAAAGAAACCCAAACATCTAAACAAAAGGCAGTTTTAAAAACATTCGACAATAAGTCTCCAAAGTTACCCTATCTTTAGTTTAATCCGAAATGATGTACATACATATCAAATTGACAATAAGATTAAACAATAAATCTTTGAAATCAATTTACACTTGTACAAATTATTTATAGCCGATGCACTGTCAAGAAAAGATTCTTTTCCGGTACACGAAGACAAAACAGATGACTGGACTGAGTTCCATGATAAAGTAGACAATATCAAAGACATTGGAAGAACTAATGAATCAATTCGTGCAGTAACACGAAGTAGTACAAACAAGCAAGAAAACCTGCAAACTGGGTACAGAAGAAGTATACTGCTTCTGAAATAAAAGAACTACAGTGGAAAGACAATGATATTGGCCCTTTATTTACACGAAAGGAGTCAAGAGAACAGGTAGCTAGATTTAGTCCTGCCACAAGGAAATATTGGCGTAACTGGAATAATATTATAGGTATGGATGATGTATTGTACAAAAGATTAGTTCCAAACAACCCTACTGATGTACCAAAAATGCAGTTGTTGGTTCCAGAGATTTTAAGGTCTGAAATTTGGCATCAAGAAAACAACAATGAAGATAAAGAAACATTTTCATTGGTTCAGAATGAGGGAAGATATAAAGCAACATATCAGACAGTGTCCATCATGTTGTAAACTTCGAAAAACAATCAATAATAACCATGCAGGTTTTCAGAATTATCATGTTGGATATCCAATGAACAGAGTAGCGTTGGATGTCATGGGACCATTTCCCAAATCCAAAACTGGCAATGGGTTTATATTAGTGATCGGTGATCACTTTACCAGATGGATGGAAGCGTATCCATTGCCTAACCAATATTCTCATATCGTTGACTTGTTAATGAGTTCGTTTCTAGATTCGGAATTTCGCTTGAAATCCATACTGATCAAGGGACTAATTTTCAAAGCAATTTATTCCAGGACTTGTGTAGGCTCCTTGATATCCATGAAACTAAATCAACCCCTTTTCACCCATCATCTAATGGCCTAATTGAAAAATTTAACCAAACATTAGGAAAAATGATTAAATCGTACGTAGATGAAAACAAAAGAAAATGGGATTTCTATATTCCAATATTAATGAGTGCATACAGAAGTACTGTTCATCCCTCTACTGGTTTTAGTCTAAATACATTAATGTTAGGACGAGAAGTGAATCTACCCCATGAGTTACTATATCCATTACCCCGTCATAATGTCCAGAAACCTGTAAATGAAGATGTTGATGATTTGAGAGTTCATATGGAAGATACATACCATGTAGCACGAGAAAATCTTAAACAGTCAGGGGAACACCAAAAACGAGACTATGATACGAGCATAATTGATAAACCATTTTTAATTGGATCTCTTGTATTTCGAAAGAAACCATTTTTTAAAAAGCTTGAAAGTCTATGGAGTGGTCCATTTGTAGTTATTAAACAACTTAGTCCTGTAGTTTATCAAATTAGAGATTCCAGAAAAAGTTTTAATATCCATTTTGATAACCATAGAGCATATGAATCTTCTGTTCTTCCATCCTGGGTTAAAAAGTAAAGAAACAGTTTTTGTCCATGTAGCTGATTTACTTGTTCAACATTTTTCATAGTAACCGATACTTACCTAGTGATTTGTATTCTGTTTATTGCAGATATAAGATGAAAATGACCAAGCCACCTTTAACTGTAAGAAATTTAGAGATGAGATGAAATCATTAAAAGAAGCCATCTGGCATGTTCAATTTAATCACACAACATATAATAACTGTCCTTATTTTTGTACCATATGCCATTTCAAATGTAACAGTTTAAACCGTTTGGAGAACCATGTAACAAAATATAAACTACATGCAAAACTGGCAGCTGATGTTCAAGATAGTCAAGATACTACATTTATTAAGAAGAACACTGTGCCTTATAATGTTACATGGGGAAATCAGGGTACAGAAGACCTTGCCATCAATTATCCTGGGATCGTCATTGATGTAGAAGAAGTTGTTGAAATTATAACAAACACGGAAACACCAATTAAAACCACAGATGCAGAGACTCAAACTGATAAACTGGAAGATTTTGAAAAACAACTAAAGGATCAGAGAAAAGAGGTATTGAAACTTAGAGAGGAAGCAACATTTTGGAAGTCAAAGGTCCTTGCCATGAAGAGACAGCCAGACGAGGACATCACCACAGAGAAAGAGAAGACTGGGAAAAGAAAATAGGAAGATCAAAAGTGTGGTGCTCTTTCCGTATAAGTCACCTGTTGATAAACTGTTTAAATAAATTTGACAATGTTTGAACAATATATAGTTATATGTTGATGATTTATTGCTATGTTTTAATTGTGTTGATAATGCTATGTTTTAATTGTGTTGATATTGCTTTGTTTAATTGTGTTGATATTGCTATGTTTAATCGTGTTGATATTGCTGTGTTTAATTTTGTTGATATTGCTGTGTTTAATTCTGTTGATATTGCTATGTTTAATTGTGTTGATATTGCTATGTTTAATTGTGTTGATATTGCTATGTTTAATTGTGTTGATAATGCTATGTTTAATTGTGTTGATATTGCTATGTTTAATTGTGTTTAATTGTGTTGATAATGCTATGTTTTAATTGTGTTGATAATGCTATGTTTTAATTGTGTTGATATTGCTTTGTTTAATTGTGTTGATATTGCTATGTTTTAATTGTGTTGATATTGCTTTGTTTAATTGTGTTGATATTGCTATGGTTAATCGTGTTGATATTGCTGTGTTTAATTGTGTTGATATTGCTGTGTTTAATTGTGTTGATATTGCTATGTTTAATTGTGTTGATATTGCTATGTTTAATTGTGTTGATATTGCTATGTTTAATTGTGTTGATAATGTTATGTTTAATTGTGTTGATATTGCTATGTTTAATTGTGTTGATATTGCTTTGTTTAATTGTGTTGATATTGCTAAGTTTAATTGTGTTGATATTGCTATGTTTAATTGTGTTGATCTTGCTATGTTTAATTGTGTTGATATTGCTATGTTTAATTGTGTTTAATTGTGTTGATATTGCTATGTTTTAATTGTTATGAATATGCATTTACAGAAGAGGTGATTTTGAAATTTAGAAATTTTGTATATTGTGGGTTTTTTTCATGTCGTTATTGTTGATTTTTTTTACTGTAAATAAGGTACATATAGGTAATGTATAAATTTCGAGGGCGAAATGATTTTTTGAAAAGGGGGGCAGTGTTGTGAAAGTACAATTTACACGACGTAACGTTATATTTATTCCCGTACTTTCACTTCCCCATTGTTGACCTAAACTTCCGCCCAGCAATTGTTTATATGGTTTTAAAGAGTGAAGCTGTTATACACGTTGAAGAATAAAAAGATTGGTATTTAAGTACAGCTCTTTATAAGAACCAGGCAGAGTGCCATATACATGTGATATATGGGGGGTTCCAGATTTTATATATAATTGGCCTAGTAGAAGCAATAAATGAATACTGCTCAAAAAACTTGTTACATATTTTACAAAAGGTAAACACCATACATTTCACACACTATAGTATTTAACTGATCTCCGCATCAGGTTCTAAATATATACTTTGCCCTATTTATAGATCGTAGTTTCCCCTGTTAAATATAGCGCGATCGGCAATTCAAACACATTAACGTTGGTTGTTCATTTATCATTATTTATTCGCGTATTCCTGTGTGAATAAACTGTGTTGTATATTTATTGTGTATTTATAATAAAGTATTGTACTTTTACATGTTGTTTGCATAAAAACGTAACTGCCGTATAAAGTTGTTGTAATTGTTTAATGAGACAAATACTTGTTGTGAAGCCCATGTATGATGTTACCCGCTCGGACCCGTTTGTTCTTTAAATAAGTAAGTTCACAACAACATCTTTGAAATCAAGAATGTTTTCAGGGCTTGTTTCTTAGCATCTAAGTCGAGGACATTATAATACAACTCTGACTGTAAGTCGAGAACTATTATCTCTAAATGAAACATCTGCACCTAGACATTTTATTCTTTCCATACAATGTCATAGATCTGACAACTTAAAAACACTTATGGTCTCATCGCATGACCTTGTTTCATTGACAAAAGAGGCAAGTTCTGAAAATGCAATACCATGGATTTGACTTTCCTTCTTAGATTCGATTTGATTGTTCAATATTGAGAACAGATTAATTAGCATCATAACTAGCAATATGTAAAGTTTTGTGCCTTTATATCCAAATGATCAATTACACCATTTGTTTTGGACTCTGAGTCATGCTGTTCGCGGCCATTTTGAAATTGGCGGCCATTGTGGAATTTTTTTTTATGGCTCCATATCAAAAACTGTGTATAAGCATCATAGCTAACACTGTGCAAAGTTTCATGCTTTTACCATAAAGTGATCAATTGTCCGAAAATATTAGATTTAGCTGCTTGACTAATATATATATAGAGAGAGAGAGAGAGAGAGAGAGAGAGAGAGAGAGAGAGAGAGAGAGAGAGAGAGAGAGAGAGAAGAGAGAGAGAGAGAGAGAGAGAGAGAGAGAGAGAGAGAGAGAGAGAGAGAGAGAGAGAGAGAGAGAGAGAGAGAGAGAGAGAGAGAGAGACAGAGAGAGAGAAATATTTCAATTAAAACTTTTGTTTTGTTGAATCATTAATGAAAGTGAAATAGTGAAATAATATTTCACTTTTAACAGCCAGTATGGTTCCAGTTTGTCAAAATAAGATAAGAAACATCGATGACGAATTATTCAAATGCAAGTAAATAATTTGACCGCATTGAAATCGTATTAATGTGACCTTCAATTTAACACCTTACCTACAGATAAACTACTTTTATGCATGCTCAGTTATTAAATGGAAACGAATGGTGTATCATTTGATTGACTGATTCAATAATCAAATACTTATTCTCATAAAGATAAAAACGATAGTTAACAAATATGTATAACCTATAATGAGAAAATGAGCAGACCTAGACAAATGTAATTGCACTGTCGCTTTCTATTCATTTTTATCAATATTTATGTATATATCACTAATTAAATGACCGTTGCGATTCTACGAAGGTCAACTCGATAGCTTTAATTAGATGGCTTCTAAAGTAATATACCCACAAAACAATAATAAATATATTCAATCCGAGGACTTGTAAATAATGTCCTTTAAACTATTGGCTCTTTAGTCTTAAGAGGCTTTGCCGCTTGCATAATCAACAGTGGGCTCTCAAGATTACAAGAAATCTTTTTTTTTATCTTGTATTACTGATTATTTTGTCTTTTTAGTTTCCATCTATCTTCTTCAGTTTTTGTCAAAAACACAAAAGAGGCTAAACTAGTCCTCATTTGAAAAAAAAATCACTCCTATGGAGAATGACAGTCTACTAACTATATCGGCAAAAATTTACCTGTTTGTGCAACTTGCCTTTCTGATAATTTTGTTTATAGTTTTTATTTATGACACATACAATAACTTAAATATAAGGCATAACCATAACAAAATTCAACGAAATCATCATTATAGAGCAATAACCCTAATACAAAATCGTCAGAAAATTTCCTCTATTTATCTTAAGTGATTGTTTTTGTCCAATGGTACCAATAATATGTACAAATCATTTTAATTGCACCAGCATCTCGATGGAAAATTTAGCATAAACTGTAGTGAAATAAAGATCTTCAAATTAACGACAAACCAGTAAAATACTAAAATAGCCTATAACGGTACTCGACTGTACTGATCTGTACTCGGCCTGTCTGAATTGGTCTTTATGGTGGTACTCAACACCTCCACACAAATCAATTTGGCTCGTTTAATTTTGACAAAGTATTTACATTGACCCTTTGACAAAAATATAAAAAATTCAAAAAATTTGAAACAACCATTTTATGAGAAATATTACACTGGTAATATAGCAGTTTGACAAACACTAATTTTTATCATTGAGAAGCTTAATATTGCCTTCACAACACAACGTAATCAAAACGTTTAGCTGATTTTACAGAGTTATCTCCCTGTAGTGTTGGATACCACCTTAATATGTTTTATATTACTCGACTGTAGTTTGAACAATATAAGTTCATTTCTGTGTCATTCAGTCTCTTGTGTAGAGTTATCTCATTGGCTATCAATCCTCATATTCTTTCTACCATTAACAATCTTAACCTGTAATTGACAAAGGGGCCTCGGTGGCCGTTGGTCTAAGTAGTTACTACTGTAATCACTAGCCAGTCAACACTGGGGTTGTGAGTTCGAACCCCGCTCATGTTGGTGCACTCGACTCCAATCTTAATTGACTAGGATTGTCAGTTTTCTTATCAAAGGTCGGTGGTTTTCTCCGGGAACTCCGGCTTCCTCCACCAATAATAACTGGCTGCCACGAAATAATCTAAAGTTCTTAACGATTTTATACAAGTCTGAACCATACTCGACATAGTTTCTTACCATTCGCGACCAAATCTTAACCAACCTAGATATCTGCATCTATCTATTGTATTTGAGCCAATATATCATCCAAATATATGAAAGAGTTATTAAATGGTTGTATCAGATGTTGCGTCAATGGGTTTTTGACTAACCCAATTTCATAAATCTGATAACCATGTAAAATATCTTTTTGTATATCTTTACTTTATTGTGACTGTTGTCATGTCAACTAAAAGTAAAGTTTTTCAAACAGTTAAATTAAAAAAGTAGAGATAATTTGGGTGAAGTATAGTTCAGACTGGTCGGGTTTTGTTCATACCTTTAGTTCAGTACACATCATACTAAAAAAAATAAGGCCGGAAGCTGTCAGACTAGGTTGAGTACAGGTCTAGAATGGATTTAGACTGTTTCAGACTAGTCAAGTTATAGTTAAGAATATTTTCAATGGCAAATATAAGGGTCAAGTACAAATCAGTATTGTTGAGTATGGTTAAAATTAGGGTCGAGTTATATCGAGTAACGTTCAGACCAACTCAATCTGGTCGAGTACAAATCAGCATATTCGAGTACAGATATAGACAATTTGAGAATTGTACTGGTTTGTAGTGATTTAAGTTGTTATTTCGGCATATTAAGTATACGACATTTGTTTTCAGTAATTATTGCAACTTGCCATTTACCAGCAAATCCACCAATCATCAATTACAGCATTTTTCTCCTGGGAAAGGCAAGAAGCGGTAAAAGTAGGACTGGCAATAGTATTCTTGGTAATCCAATTGCCTTTGAATTTGGAACTCCAACAGAGGAATGCGTCGTAAAAATGATCGAAGATAATTCAGGAAAACAAATTCATGTGATAAATACACCATCAGATGCGTCATCAGATCTAAATTTTAAAAAAATTGAGGAGACGGTCAATCTGTTAAAGGATAATTACATCCCAATCTTTATTTTTTGCATTCAAAAAGGAAGACTTACAGAATATGATCATTTTGCCTACGAGGATTACAAAAGGTGTTTGAGTGATTGTATATCTAGTCACACTCTTATCATATTAACATGCTTCGATGAATGGGAAAATGATATGAAAGATTTACCAACTAAGAATCCCGATTTCAAAAGTTACATAACCTCTTAATCACATCATAACAAATCACTGTTACATAGTTGTGGTCGTCATTGGGTTGTTTTCAATAATCGACCGAAAGGAGAAAATAACGATAACCAGGTTATCAACTTACTTGAGAAAATAGACAAAAAGTTAAAAACAGTCTGTCAATCTCACCAGGGCAAAATAAAGAATTTTTGCTTTGGACCAAAAGAAATAGTGTCTTTGGGAGCGGTTGCAAGTACTAAAAAACTATCAAAGGTAGAAGAAGATCACCCACAAAGCAAAGGTGAACATAAAGGATTGGCGAAATTTTGTAAAAATCGTAAAAGATAGAGAAAACATTTTGATCTAAGATGATAAAGAAAAGCTATTGATCACAGATGATAGCATAAGACTATCGACATTGTTTTTTTTATATGTGAATTGTATTCAGGACATGATGAACATATTCTGTTTTGTAAAAGAGAGCTTTTTCGCAGACTATATTTCAATTTACATACATTACATTTCATCGTATCAGTATTAACAGTTCTATTATGATAAGGCAGAAACAATTTTTTTTATTAGATGTATCGTATCAGTGCGATTTCTGTACACTGCTGTTCTTCGTAATGGGGCGGGCGACCCCTTGAAATCATGATAAACCCCATTAGATACTGCGTCGTTCCCAATTTAGGACACGTACATCAATGGTTCTTGTTTTACCGTACTATCAATTAGATTTAAATTAGTTGTTCCAATTATTGCAAAAACTCTGCGGAATAAGATTTCGGAAAAATAAAATCTTGCTGGTTGTATTTAAATTCTGTTATTTGTATGTCGAATACCTGAATTAAGAATTTTTTTTTAATTCATCTTGAATATTTGTCCATTGTTCAGGAATGGGAATTATACATACAATATCAGAATTGACAGTATTTGCTTCAGATTTTAGTCTATCATTAATGAGGCGTTTGGTTTTCTCATTTAATTGCTTCTTTTTGGTCATTTGACCTTTTTTAAATACTGCTGGTCGAATGGTGACCACGATTTGTTTATGTGTATGTTTTGGTCTATTATTGATAGATTTTTTAAAATACATGTTTATATTTTTCATGTGTATTCCATTAACTTAAACGTCAGTGTGTAACTTTTTTGGCCTTAATGTTTATTTTAGAAAATTAAGCCAACTCCTTTCTTTTCAATTTGCTAATTCAAAAAAAAAAATTAAAGAAAATATATAGTAATAGACGTTTTGCATATCAGACTCGCAATAGTCACTTTACGTAAATAATAACAGTGGTGTAGTGATATAATAAACAATCATTGAGTACTATCTACACGTACAACATTAGTTTTATACTTTAAAAGTACATTGCAAACATTAACCTCGATCAAATTAAAACAGGTCATTTTTACACGCCTTTAACTCAAAAAAGATAGTACTTTTGTTTCAATTATGGCATAAGAACTAGGCAAATTAATTTACCGATGGTTAGATCTCATACATGAATAATATGTTTTAAAATTAAATAATTGCATTATTATAATACGTTATTCTGATTGGCTATACTGCAATCTCGCGTTACATATTCCTCAAACAATTGCATTACACAATAAAATTTATCATTCATGATGACACGAAGTCCCACAATAAAGTGCACAGATAAATTAAAAACAAACTTGATAAAAATCGTGTCTTCATGATCCTAGATAACGAAAATGTAATTATAAATATTGAATGCTTCTTTTTGTAACTTCATAGGGTTGTAAAATTGTTGACCGTGTGCACATTTTTAGAATGAAGCGCTGATACAAAATGTTCTTCGGTCAACTCTTTTACACCCCAATGAAGTTACAAAAAGAAGCATTCAATCCTTAATTGAAAAGCATTATATGAATATTAAGTCCGTAAAACTGTTTAAAGTGACTAAGTCATAAAGGTGATTTAAAAGTCAAAAGGCCAGGTGCAACATTGACTTTGCAAACTCTTTAAATGTGTTATAATCACAAGTTACTATCATACATGGATAACTTACTTTCCTAGTTATGTGTTTAACAGATACAAATTCACGGAATATCAGAAGCCTGAAAAGTATGAAAACGGGTGCATCGACCGTGTAAAGGTTTTGTCAAGATACCGCCCCATTCTGTATTTATGTGTTTGTCTCGAGTCAGGAGCCTGTAATTCAGTAGATTTCGTTTGTTGTTGTGGTACATTGTTTTTGTTTATTTATTAGAGATTTATCAGGCTGTTAGTTTTCTCGTTTGAATTGTTTTCATTTGGGATTTCGGGGCTTTTATAGCTGACTATTTAGTATGGGCTTTGCTCATTGTTGAAGGCCGTACGATTACTTATGTCTATCTATTTATGTGTTATTTTTTCTTTTGTGGAGAGCTGTCTTATTGGAAATCATACCACATCTTCCTTTATATATAAAGCATATAAATCATTGAATCATAGAAACGTCAAATATAATTGAAAACCATTATCTTAAGTTAAAAGCATTCTTAAATTGCTGCAGTTAAATATTAAGCAAATCATATTATACAAAGGAATATATATGTAGTTTGTAAAGATAATATAAGCTACTTGATGTTTCTATCAGGGTTTTTTCCCAAATGTTCTGTCTTCTGGTATCACTATAATTTTTTAGAATTTTTTTCGAACTGCGTTTGTGCGTATTGTAACTATTTTTTTCACTAGAGAATATTGGATCTAAATAGTGTGAAAGCGTTGATTTTGATATCCTTTGTCCTTACAAACAACGGTATATTGCTAGGTCTTCCATGTGCTCCACGAAACCTCTATTTTATCTATTTTATCAGCAATCAAAGACGGGCTTCAAAGTTATTGTGAAACTGCATATTCTAGAGATGGCGTGAATCAGATGTGGATACTTAAACATTCCAAAGATCTTTTAGAGTACATACAATCTAACTCTCTTTCATCTTGTAACAGTATTAAAACATTTGATTTTTCTACTCCTTACACAAGTATTCCACATTCCAAACTAAAAGACAAATTGGAAGAGTTGGTATTGCTTTGCTTCATTAAAAGAATGGCCGACGTAGATACAAGTATCTTGTCTTAGGGAAGGACAAATCCTACTTTGTAAAGGATCACTCTGATTCAAACAAAAAATTCTCTGAAACTGATATTATCAAGATGCTTGATTTCTTGATTGACAACATATTTGTTACGTTCGGAGGACGTGTTTTTCAACAGACTGTCGGCATTCCAATGGGAACAAATTGTGCCCCTCTACTTGCCGACTTGTTTCTTTATTATTATGAGGCTGACTTCATGCAGGAACTTCTTAGGATGAAAGATAAGAAGTTAGCGATATCCTTTAACTCTAATTTCCGCTATATAGATGATGTTCTTTCACTAAATAATTCAAAATTCGGTGACTATGTGTAACGCATCTATCCCATCGAACTAGAGATAAAGGATACTACAGATACAGTTAAGTTGACCTCATATCTTGACTTACAACTAGAAATTGACAATGAAGGTCGGTTGAAAACAAAACTTTACGACAAAAGAGATGATTTCAGCTTTCCAATTGGGAATTTTCCATTTCCAGGTAGCAACATTCCAGAAGCACCTGCATACGGGGTATATATTTCCCAATTGATACGATATTCCCGTGCTTGCATTTCCTATCATGATTTTCTTGATAGAGGGTTGCTGCTCACAAGGAAGCTATTAAACCAAGAGTTCCAAATAGTGAAATTGACATCATCCCTTCGTAAATTTTACGGACGCCATCACGAGTTGGGTGACCGTTATGGAATAACCGTTTCACAAATGATATCGGATATGTTCCTTACGTCGTCACTACAATCGTCTTCCCTTTCATGAATTTGACCTACCGACTATTTAGCGGATTTGTTATCACATAAGCAACACGACGGGTGCCACATGTGGAGCAGGATCTGCTTACCCTTCTGGAGCACCTGAGATAACCCCTAGTTTTTTTGGTGGGGTTTTTGTTGTTTATTCTTTAGTTTTCTATGTTGTGTCATGTGTACTATTGTTTGTCTGTTTGTCTTTTTCATTTTTAGCCATGGCGTTGTCAGTTTATTTTCGATTTATAAGGTCCAATGTACATGTTAAAATGTGTCGAATTTTTGTAGATTATTTTAAAACTAAAAATGGTCTTCCATCGATATGAAAAAAAAATCAAAAAAATACTGAACTCCTAGAAAATTCAAACGGAAAGTCCCTAATCAAATGTCAGAATCAAAAACTCAAATGCATCAACCGAATGGATAATAAATGTCATTTTCCTGACTTGGTACAGGCATTTTCTAATGTAGAAAATGTTGGATTGAACCTGGTTTTATAGCTAGCTTAACCACTCACTTATACATGTATGACAGTCGCATTAAAAATCCATTATATTGGCAACGATGTAGTCTAGACTGTCAAATATCACGTATCACTTGTTGTTCCTATTCGGTGACCGTGGGTTGTACAGTACCTATATTTCTATATTTCCCCTACATATAAAATCAGTCAAAGTCTGTCTAGACTGTCAAATATCTCATTTACTTGTTATTCATATTTTGTGGCCGTGGATTCTACAGTACCTATATTTCCATGTTTCCCTACATATGACATCCATGTATACGCATGACATACATAATCACTACGACGCGTCTGATTAAACAGGAAGTGGTTATCAGTACCTGTTAAATTACACCATACCTAAAGAAAACACGTGGAAATCATTGAAGTACAAATTGTCAGTGCACTTACTTTTATGTACTATCAGGGGCTCAGAAAGGGAGAAACATAATTTATCGACATAAAGGCGGAGTTATATCTTTTAAATGAAAATTACATCCTAATTTATGATAAGTGTTTATTATTATGTAATGATATTATAGTATTTACAAACTAACCAGTGTCAAAACTGGTTGTGATAATAAGATGAAAGATAAGAATAATAAAGAGAGGTTTAGCTAGCTATAAAACAAGGTTTAATACACTATTTTCTATATTTGAAAATGCCTGTACCACGTCAGGAATATGACAGTTCTTGTCCATTCGTTTTTTATGTGTTTTTTCATTTGATTTTGCCATGTGATTATGGACTTTCCGACTAGCTTTTCCTCTGAGTTCAGTATTTTTGTGATTTTACTCGTTATTCAAAATGTTTATCAAGACAATGTCAATATCTTTAGCTGTATTGATGATACGATTGGGAAATTTAAAAATCAGACTAAAAGAATATATGTGGCAGTCAAGGAGGTCGGATGCTATATATGAAGAAGCAACTGATTTCACCATGTATATTTTTGTTTCCGACTTGCCGAGTCTTAATATCTATTGATTAACCGTTATTTTCTGATTTTCAGTTAAATCTTTTTTGTTGTTGAAAATGTATTATATATTTATATGTACTGTTTGTATGTTCAAGCTACAATTTGTTTCAGTTGTCATAGTTAAAGCGTTTTAATGTTTTTGTCCGTCCTATAAAGAAAAAAAAAGAAATACATTTTTGGGTAATTTTTCATTTAAATATATATTATGTATCTATTCTCAATGGTATTGATAAACTTACTTGTGATGAGAAAGTGCATGGTAATACGGATGTTGTCGTCACTTGAAATGACACTTTCAAAAATATAATTGTTCCCCTTTTCCTGCCAAGCAATTATTGTAAAGGATATAGGAGACGAAAATAGTAAGAATCAATCTTTTCTTTAAAAATTGTCATTTTAGTTTTATATCAAACACTGCCATGAAAGTGGGAGGTTTCGCTAGCCTTAAAACCATGTTCAACCCACCGTTTGTTCTAAAATGTCCTGTACCAAGTCAGGAAAATGCAATTGTTATCTTTCAGTTCGTTTCTTTGTGTGTTGCGGTTTTTTTTTGTTGTTGTTGCACTTTTATATTTCTGTTTCTTCATTGTTTTCCTCTTATATTTGAAATGTTTCCCTCAGTTTTAGTTTGTAACTCGGATTTGTTTCTCTCAATCGATTTATGACTTTCGAACAGCGGTATACTACTGTTGCCTATATTCTTCTATTGTTAAACAATATTAGGAAATGAATGAAACACGTTTTATACTTACACATTGTCTCCGAATGATAATGATTTACGTTGATTCTAATTAAAGTACTATTTGCCATATGTCGATGCAATGGTTTATGTTTTTATATATCATCAGCTTTCAAAAAGGAATTTGCATTATTCTCGTATTTGCTGGCGTATCTGTATCGACGTATCGTATAACACATATAGGAGGAAAGGATAAATTAAGTCAGGTTGGACCCGTTGAATATATTTCATAATGCATTTGATTTTAAGTCAGGTCGGGGCTTTATCATTATTTTATACAAATCTGCAAGGTACGACACGTCGATACGGATACGATGTTCTCATAAGGTAGATCATTAGTATATATATACTTTTTGAGATAGAATTTTCTAAAGATTTTACTATGCTTTTTTCAAAAACTATAATTAGAAGTATGGGTCACCGTGCTATTTTTCATGATTCGTTGAAAACTGACTGAATTTGGTTAGATTGTTGGTGAAAAAACACATTTGTGTGCATAAAAAAAATCTATGAGATAGGATTTTGAAATAAATTGTGAAAAGATAGGCTTTATAATATGTTTTAAGAAAATAAAAAGAAAAAATGGTGTCACCGAACTTGTTTTCTTGCTACAAGTAAAATCCAGTCCAGTATAAATTTTTACTAAAAGAGTTATCTCCCCTTAAATGGCTTAAATGAAAAATAAAATAGTATAAAATCACAAAATTTGACATTTCTCTAAATATTTTGAATAATACAACATGATACAATAAACCACAAAATTTTCTCTTTTTAAATATAGAATCTAACCATAAAATTGCTTATCTTTCTCCAAATTTGCAGATTTGGGAAAATAACTAGAATGATTTTGTATTGCGATTGTACAATCCAAGATGGCGGTATACCATGAATCAATACTAAGTATGCTGAAAAGCTACATAAATTTGCGAATTTTTCTTCAAAATATTTTAAATCGGTGAAGGGACGAGTGAATATAGACTTTTGAATCAGTTGAAACACTACCAAAAGGTGTATTGCAGAACTGCGGATCCCTAGCTAAACCAGCCAGATATTGTAATTCGAATATGTCATCTTTTAAGCCCCGGACACACTTTACCGGATTGCGCGAACGAATAACTTTTTTTCAATCCGTTCATGTAAGTTTGACATCAATTTTTATCCATTGAACGACTGTCCATGTCCGGTTCATGTCCATTCAGTGTCTTTTTTTATCCGTCGTCATTCGTTCTGTACGGGGGGAAATTTTGAACATGTTCAAACTTTGAATGGACGTCCAACGGATGAAGTGTCTGAAATTCTAAATCATACAAATATTTATCCAGCTCGCTTGACTTTATTTCAAATTTTAGTCGTGAATGATGTGTACAACTTTATATTACCTCCTATACATTTCTAGGAATATGATTGGTTAAAAGCGTTCACGTGAAACTTTGTATATTTTTCAATTAGGTTATTATAGAGGCGGGGCTTATTTCAATTTAAGTAGTGTAGTAACGACTTTGGCACAGTTTGATTATTCAAAAGTATTGAAAGTTCTGTTTAATATTGTTTTATCAAGGTTGATTATAAATAGTTATTGTTTACATTAGTTTTTTTTTAGTGCAGACCAGCCAATTGAAGAAGGTTCTTAACATTGAACACTTGAACACTTTAATATAGAAATAAGTAGATGTGTTATGATAGCAAATGAGACAACTCTAGTCTTCATTCAATACATATAGATATAGATAAATTCGTTACATAGTGTGCTAGTGACCCAACATGATATATACGGGGTCAGTAAATCCCATATGGGGTTCGAACTTCGCTCTCACCCCATATGAAATTTACTGACCTCGTATATATAAAATTAGGTCTCTAACACACTATGTAACTAATAATAACCTTTGCAAGGGGTCGATCTGCAATACGTATGATGACTGAATACGTTTAATAGGTGTACGTATCGACCTCAGAAAAGGCTACAATTGAAATTCTAATTATTGCCAATAAGTCAGAAATAGAGCAAAGCTGTATAATTGTAACTTTTCTAAAAATTACTGTTTAATATAATTTTCCTATCTGTCCTATAAACCAACCTTTAGATTTATTTGATAAGATCCCTCTTAATAAACGAATCAAATTACTAAATATTTACTGTGGATTCATTAATATTCGTTGGATACCCATTTTCGTTGATACCGTAGGTACAGGGGAACCACAAATATAAATTTTCCAAAGGAATGTATGCAGACTTAGCCAAAACAACGAAATCAAATATCCACGAATATGCAAGTTTCCTCAAACCACGAAAATTGATATTCACGAAAATAAATGAATCCTCAGTACACAATAATAATATTTTATCATTACATTTACGGTACTGATTTCTAATTTCTTACAAAAAGAATATTCATATATGTTATGATTTGTGTACAAGACTAAACTCAATGGATATTGATATCGAAAGTAAGAGTTATACTAGTCCAAGCAATGTCAGACCTTTTCGGTTTCTAAAGACCTAATTTTAGTTTGCAATGTTACATTCATTGTGTCAGAGAATAATTTGTTTTCTTATTGCAAGTTTAGCCATTACTGTATTATTGTGTTTATATGCGTGTTTCCAGATTGCACATGTACAGGATCCTGTTCAGGTTGTAAATAACCGCGTCAATGTCTCCAATGGTCCGTCTGATCTAAATAATGAACCTTTCGATATCGACGATGGTAGTTATGATAGAACACTTTTTTATTACATGAAGGTAGTCATGACGCTACTCCAGGAAATGGAAGTAAGATTAAAAGTCTTTCGTAAAGGCTGTTCCTTTTAATTTAACACACTAATAGAGGCAACAATACTCTACCAATGTTCAAAAACTCTTCAATTCATTCAATATACAAAACAACAAGGATAAATAAGAATAACCCCAAACGGAGCGATACAGATTTCAACTCATCTGCGAGTTAACAGTTTTTCCAAGCGAGTACCAAACGATAATTGGCAGTTAACAGTAAACATAAATTCTATATAGTTTAAACGGTTGGAGTGCATATTCAACAATACATTTCATAGCAGAAAAATGTTCTTTGGAGAAACCTGATCGATCAATGAGGCAGATTTGTGTACGAAGATTAATTATTAACCGGCAGACTTTAAATGCTCGTCGTTTAAAGGTTTAAGGGAATACGATACAGTAGCAGGGGCAGATAATAATGTTTTCAAAACTTTTCGTGTTGTTTTCGCGACGTTGGTAACCAGAACGTTGTAATTTCGCGGTGTTTCTAATAAGAACATTTCGCGACGTCGCTTTAAATGAAGTCATATTTTCGCGGAATATTCACTGACGTCATAATCAGGTTGCGCGAATTTCAAAAAAAGTACCTGCTAAAAAAGCGGCTTTGTCGTTTCTAAAAGACGGCGAAATCCGCCGAAGAGCAGTGAGAACAAAGGAAATACTGGAGATGAACAAAAATAAATAAAATACAACTTTGCATGACGAATTGAAGAAAAGGTAAAAAACACAGAACCTTGACCTATAATGGTTTACTTTTATAAATTGTTACCATAATTGAGAGTTGTCTCATTGCCACTCATACCACATCTTCCTATATATATTAATAACTGCTTGACGTTCAGCGTCAAATATTAAATTGAACATTTATGATATTAACATGTTATTTTTATGAAACTAAAAGAAATGAGAAAACGTCTGAACCCGTGATTAATAAGAACATTTTATCAAAATATATGGCGCGTAGAGTGGCCGAAATTTTTCATGACGAGAACATTTATTTTCATTCATTGATAATGAAGTCAATAATACTATCTTGAATTGAAAGATAATCAGAATCAAAATAGTTTGTGTCTTTATTGTTTTTCTTCTTGTATAGCATTGGACAGACTGCAAATTGAATGGTGAATTGTTATTGTACGGTCGAAATTAACAGACAATCAATAAAATAACAAAACCGACTGCATATATATGCCAGACCCTCATGGGTGGACAAGGTCGTACAACACCCCTATTCGTAAATAAAATTGTAAATAAAGAAGTCTCTCATCCCGTTCTGGACTTGCCTTGGTACATCTAATCTGCTGGGATCCTTTTTTATATCCTTTTTTTATTATGAAAAGGTTCCTGTTCAAATTACGTTTCGTAAATGTTTAGCCTCATGTTTAGCACAAAAGTTTAGCGATTTTACGAATAACCATCTTATGAATTTTTATGATAAGTATCAACGCTTTGGAAAACACCTTCATATACTTGACAGCATAGTCTTGTACGGCGGGAATGATTACACGACGTTGGTGCGATTAAAACTTTATATAACGTAATTTAGCGCCATACTGGCAGACGTCGTAAAAAATTAAGGTATATGGCTTTTATTGAAAAAACAAGCACATGGACCCATATTTTTTTCTTTTGCAATCAATCAAGTACTGTTTCAAGAACACTCCGCCAAATTTTCAAGAAAAAATCAACGATCAATTTTTTTCTGCACTTCCGAAAAGACGCAAAAATATGGTCAATTTCTTTATTTCGCATATATCAATCTAAATCCGGAAAATAATAATTTGGTTTAACCTTAAATTTGTTTCAGCATGTAGATGCCATGGATCAAGGGAACGTTTTACAAAAAACCTGGTTAAGTTATGACTTTTTGTTCAAAAGTATTGTTACTTTCTATAAAAGTCATTATTTATGAATTTTCGGGAATTTTCTTCCAAATATGCAAATTTCGAACCAAATTATCTCAAAAAGTAAGTCATGAAGGTACTTTTTTCTTTTCATATTTGGAAAGTACACATTGAAATTGACCTACTATCAAAATTTTAGGAAAAAATCAACGAGGGATCTCTACTGTATCGTATGCCCTTAAAGTATTTCTTTCTACTTAAATAATTCTTTAAAAGATAAAAACAACACGTAATAATTTTTTCGTCCGAAGCTTTTTGGATTAACCTTCAATCGAAACGTTCAAAGCAGAATATTTGAAAGCCTCGAACAGTTGAAGAGCTATGTTACCATAAAGGATCTTACACATAGCCAAATCCATCTAAGTTCAAATTTGCCTGAATTAGTTAAAACCTCAGTTTCTTACAACTTTAAGATTCATTTACAGAACATTTTATTAAGGTTTGTTATAAATCATGTCAGTACCGAGGTACTGATTACTGAGCTTATAATACCCTCGGGGACTGATAGTTTCTGATATGCACAAAAAACGTGGGCGGAGACAGAGTTTTTTTTTTTGTACACTGAAAATAACATCATTACTAAAATTTATACAAAGAGGACATTCAGCGGAAACGTTTTCGTATTTCCATTACTTTTTCAACAGAATTAAACAATATGCTGGATACTCAAATATGTTTTTTCAAAGACTTCGTCCTCTCTCTTAGACAACACCTACCTTATATAAGTGACATTATTTTTTAAATGTAATAGGTTGTGTTGACTTTATAAACTTTTGATATTAACAATACTGTAATAAGTTTTTTCAATTTTTCCGTTGAAAGACCTTTCGGTTACTTTTGATTATCATTATTTTTTCTTCTTCAGCCACATAGCTATAGGGTGCTGTAAGGTTTCACAAGATGTCGGTTAGATTGTTTGCATGTGATATAGAACAGTTATTGCGCTTTTACAACTGACCCTGTTTAGCCGAACATTTTGTATTGTAAGAGTAAAATCCCCATAACACAGTTTTTCTTGTGTACGCATCTCCTTTGCAACCGTTTAAGATTACGACAACAAATGTTCACCAATTTGCTCGTTATATCTTTAGAATCTTAAAAAGAATTTGACCGAAGCGATGCGGAAACTCCATATGAGAGTTATTTGCCCTTCTGTATTTGACATTTAGATTTTGACTTATTTTCACCTCTTTTAAATACCATATAATATATCGTCAACATATATTTACTTAATTGTTAGTTGCGACACGTCGTAACACATACATATTGGTGTAAAGGCTACTCTTCAATTAAATTAGAGTTTCTCTCCTCTTGTATTTATAAATATGCGTATGGTGAGATAAGTCATTAAACCAAATATTATTAAGACCTAGGGTCTTTTGATTTGAGGTCCTTAGTTTATGACCTTGAAATTGAGCTCAAGGTCATAGGTTAAATTGACGTCATAGATTTTGACCTTTGCTTTTACCTCATATGTATAAATGATAAAGCCATGGGACTTTAGGTTTCAATCCATTTAACCTTTGAAAAACAACCAGAAGTGACCTTGTATATATCTGAAGTAGTTATATTTTGTACTTAATTTATGTCAAAATTTATAGAACCAGCTATTTTTGGTATCAATGTCAATTAAACATTTAAATTATACCGAACGTAAAATTTTTCCAACCGGAGGTAACAAATTATCTCTCTTAATTAAAACATATTGGATGGAAACCATACATTTTTGAAACAGCATACTATGAGCTATCAATTGACGCTGGAAATGACATTTTAAACCGAATTTTAATATACTCATATCAAAACACATATTTCTTTTGTGGAAAGACCTTCAATTATTCTGTGAACAATTGGGTTTTAATATATTATATGTCTTCTTAAAGTGATCGTCGCCATTTTAATCTTTTAAAGTATGTTTGGCAGTCGGTGTTTTACTTTGATTATCTGTTCCAATCCGATCATATGTCGGACAAATGAATGTTATGGAAGCAATGAGTAGCATAATGACAGGACCTTCCGTATCACCTGTTATGCCTTGTCGTGCAAAAGGTGTATTGGTAGTTCCTAAATGGAAGTCTGCTCTATTTTGGCCTATGATTTTGAACAACACAGAAAATAAATTTTATTATTTTATTACAGATGTTGTTGAATTTGATCGTCCTAAACATTTCTTTTTATCTGGTTCAGACAAAGACAGTATTTTCGCTCAATTCCCATTCATCAGTAACGTCCTTGTTTTTAAACTTGATTGTTCATCGCAGGAGGTCACATTCTTTTGTACGGTTGAATGCACAATTTTACTATCGGGTGTAAATTTTTACTACAAGGTAAAATACACGTATCGAAATAGGTAACTACTACGGAATGTAGCCACCCACCTACATATGTACACATTATTAATCCAAGTATAGCTTTAAAGAATTGAGATGCACCTTGTGCGGTTATAATTTGTTAAGCACCAGGTGCAGGTTACAATTGAGATGTACCTTGTGCAGTATATAATTAAGATGCACCTTGTGTAGTATATAATTGAGATGCACATTGTGTAGTTTATAATTTAGATGCATCTTGTGCAGTTTGTAATTGCGAAACACCTTGTGCAGTATATAATTGAGAGGCACCTTGTGCAGTTCAAAATTGAAAAGCACCTTGTGTAGTTTATAATTGAAAAGCACGTTGTGTAGTCTATAATTGCGAATCACCTTGTGCAGTTTAAATGCCTAAATGCACCTTGTGCAGACTTTAATTGAGAAGTACATTGTGCGGTTAAAGTACAAAAAATGCACCTTGTGTGATTTAAGAATAAAAATGCACCTAGTGCGGTTTACAAAACGAAGTATGTACCTTGTGCTGTTGTTTAAGATGCACTTTGCATGATTGTTATGTAATAGTGATATATTTATAATTAATATTTAGCTTAGTTGTGCTTAGTTTTATTTATGTTTCATTATTACAAGACAGTGCAACATGGAGGGAAATTTCTCAGTTTGTGAATTCAAATCAACAGTTTACCGGATGTGAAAAAAGTATTTTCAATATTGTGAGAAACAATAGAGCAATTTCTACAAATAAAAAGTATGATGTGTATTTCAAAAATATAAAGAATGGTGTATTACATATAAAATTATTCCGTTGCCCGCAAGTGTATCATCCGTTACAGTTTATATTAGTGGCCTTGTGCAGCAATCCCTATCCGAGTCAGTTTTATTAGCTCATTTTTAAAGCATAAAGTGGTATCACGATCGATTTCAGTTTAGTGTATAATCCGTGTGAAGACAAGCTTATTCAGTTGATGATTGAAGAAGCTAAGATTATTTTAAGTAAACCAGTTTTGAAAAAAGAGCCAATTACAGCAGATCATTCACAGAAGATAGGGGCAAAAATTGGTAGTGATCGTGCTCATTTGCCGAATGTTAGAATTTGTGCTATGATGTTAGTTGGTTATGCAGGATTTTTACACTACAGTGAGATTGCAAATTTAAAGATGTGTAACAAATTTTTTTTTTGACACTTATGTTTCTTTGAATATTGAATCTGGGAAAACTGATGTATATAGAAGGGGTAATAATGTTATAATTTCTAAAACACATTTGTCTTCTTGTCCGGTAGTTTGGTTATTGACATACATTAATTTAGTTTGGTTATTGACATACATTAATTTAGCTAAATTGTCTTTGGATTCTAATCAATATGGTTTTAGTTCTGTTAGATTTTTTAAGTCAGAAAATTCTTATAAGTTAGCAGAGGCTAATCGCCTTTTATCTTATACTAGAGCTAGGGAATTAATTTTGGGCACATTAACTGCGATTGGTCTTGATTGTAAGCATTTTTGTCTTCATAGTTTGCGGAGTGGTGGTGCCACTGTTGCTGCAAGAAATGGTGTTTCTGATAGTTTAATAAAAGAGCATGGAAGGTGGCGTACCGATTTTACTAAAAATGATTATATCAAAGATTCTGTTAAAAAGCAACTTACGGTTTTGTCAAATCTTGGTATATAACGGGTTATAGACGTTTAGTTTTTTGATGATATTATTCAGCTCAATTATGCTATGTTTTTTTTTATTAATTTTCCTTTGTCTTGAGGTTATAGCGAGTAGCACACCTACATTATGTCGTTTGTTCTTTGATAAGGCCATAGAATATAATTACTTTATATTCGGACGAACGTGAGAGAGAATATAAATAAAATTTAGTTCGTCGTAAGTTCGGAATATTCATGACATGTGACCCTTTATCTGCCCTTAAAACCCGTGCGGTCAATTTTCTGGCCATCGACTCTCGCTATAGTCTAAAGAAAACACGTGTATTCACGGATGATTTAATGTGAACTTGTAATTGCAATTATGATATTATTGTTATTATATAGATATAGGAAGATGTGGTGTGACTGCCAATGAGACAACTCTACATACAAATAACAATTTAAAAAATAAACCATTATAGGTTAAAGTACGACCTTCAACACGGAGCCTTGGCTCACACCGAACAACAAGCTATAAAGGGCCCCCAAATTACTAGTGTAAAACAATTCAAACGGGAAAACCAACGGTCTAATCTATATAAACAAAACGAGAAACGAGAAACACGTATATATTACATAAACAAACGACAACTACTGTACATTATGTTTGTATTTGATACTTGTACGACTTTGCCCCCCGCAGAGCTATAGAAAAACAGTACTTTAACGGGTGTTACACAGACTCTTTTGTTAGAATGTAGATTGCCATGGTCAGTTAGTTTTCATAGAGTTATCGTTCTTTGTATAGTTTCTTCAATATTATGGTCCGTATATTGTTTTGTAATTAGAATTTAGAGATTAGAGTAGAATGTTGATGAGAAACGTTTGTTTTTATATGTGCCTCAGCCTACCCAGAAAATGTGAGCTAGCTTCCCTAGATGGTGGAGGTACCCGAATTTCGTAATAATTTTAATACATCATCGTTATAATAGTGTATGAACACAAAGTAAGATTTTCCTACATAAACATTGAAAATTTGACACTCAGCATCAGCACATCATCGCCACATGGCACCTCGTTTTCGCACTTGGCCACGATAAACAAGAAAAACAATTTGTTTATGTCTTTGCGTTTTATTATGAACTTACTGCCGAGCGTTTTATTCTGAACTTACTATGTTGGATTGCATTTCCCTCGAACACTCATGAATCAAGGTGGCAGTGACGATGAAAATTTTTACCTCAACCCAACATTTCTGTCATTTTATAACATTTCAGACAAATCCGTTTTAAGTGACACTTTCCTTAGCAAAAATTGTTTGGGCGAAACAAATACACCAATTTCAAGGTCTGATTCTGACTCTAGTTTTGCTGAAAAATATTTAATGGTACAAACTCCCGAAACACCTGAAATAGACCCAATTCAGCCATACTTCACAAAAACTGTATTAACACCTGCTGATATTGATGAACAATTAGTTTCCGCTAGACAAAATATAAAATGCAATTCCGAAAATTTGAAGAAAGTAACATTTAGCACAAGTACCCCCTCAATCATAAATTCAAGTTCAAAATACAGGAGCATTGCAGTAATGGAAAAATTGGGTACATGCCGAAAATTTGCGGGTTATCCTAAAGACAATGGAACAAAATTTCTACGAGAATTTGAGTCATTCTGTAAGCTTCACGAACTAGACATTTTAAATGAAAAGACAGTTGCTGCTTTTTATCTTCATTTAGAGGGACCCGCCCTCACTTGGTTTAACGGTCTTAGCCCGGATCTTTCATGGACCACTGTAAAGAGACTATTTACTGACAAATATGTTCAGATTGGTTGGCAGCATCCTTCGGTAGTTATAGAAAGTGAAACTTTTCACAATATGCAATTGGGTCCAACACAGGAAATTGAAGATTTTTCTTGTCAAGTTCAAGAAAAGGGGCAAATATTAGCTTAACCTGAACATGAAATTATGTTTCGTTTCATCAATGGTCTACCTGAGAAACTAGCGTTTTATGTTAGGACTAGTCATCCAAAAACTCAATCAGAAGCGTTATCATTTGCCAAAGCAGGCGAGGCATATAAATATCAAATTCACGAACAATGCGCCGCTGTTGGAAAAGGTCCCTCATTCTGAAATGCTCCACATCCGATGATATATCGGAGATGAAATCGCAAATTTCTGAGTTGACTAACATGATGAAGAGACTGACCCCTGATAAGACATTTCAACAAAATGACCAACGACAGTCATCAGGTTGTTTTAATTGTAGTTGTACTGGACACGCTAAAAGGTATTGCAATTGGAATGGAAGTGGAACGATATCGGCTGACATTTCTTGTCAGCTATGTAATCAGTCAGGACATGGTGCAGGTCAATGCCTAAAATTCAAAGCAAAAACTGATAACTATAATAGGAATCGTGTTGTTTGTCAGATATGTTCTAAACCAAACCATACAGCATCTGAATGCTATCACAATCAATTCGCTCAACAGGGAAACCCGAATTTCCTGGAGGACACCAGGCACGGCCCCTCAGGAAGGTAAATGGTGCCGAATATCGAGAGCCTGCTCCTTTTCGTCATTCAGGGATTGTAAATACTTTGACTAATACTAATAATGTACCTAGCTTTAGTGGTTATAGTGACAATGATACATCCGAGTTTTACTCTGACAACGAAAATTTTTCGATTGCACGAACAGACTCTAAGTTTATCTATTTACATGTTAAATTTCATTCTGTACAAGTTGCAGCACTCCTTGATTCGGGAAGTTCAATCAATATTATGTCCACAAGTTTATACAATTCTATTCCACAAGCGTGTAAATCGATGATTGATGTAAATAATTGTGACAATATAAAGTTAGCTAATGACCAAAATGTGCAGGTAAAAGGTACTGCTACAGTGAAAATGTACTATAAGGGTGATACACATTGTTAACAAGTGTATGTACTGGAGCAAACGTCCCATTCATTTATTTTGGGTACATCGTATTTAAAAGACAATAAAATTACTATTGATTTTGGAGAGTCCGAAGTTGTTCAAAAACATGCAAACATAAGGTGTCGAAAACGCATTACTCTAGATCCACACAGCGAAATTATAATATGGGGTAGACTACCGAGAAATATTCACTTCGGTTATCAAGGAATGTGTGAAAGTAGTACTCAGATATTGTCACATGGTTTAATTTCTAGTAAAGCCGTAGTTACTGTATCACAAGACAGAACCGTACCCGTTAAAATTTTGAATCCCGGCAGTAATTCTGTTGTTATTCCGAAAGGTAAAATCATTGCCAAATTTAGTCAATTGACCGAGGAGTACCAGGTCCGACATGTTAATTGCAAGAGCAATGTTCCTGTTGTATAAAATATTAATTTAAGGAAACAATGTCCAGCTGAACAAGGATACAGCATAATTTGCGAATTTCTAGAAAATTTTGAAATTAATCCGAATCTAAAGGACGATCAAAAGATTGCATTAAATCATTTATTATGTGACAATAAGGAGGTATTTGTAACAACGGATAGTCCGAATCTTGGCTGCACTGATATTGCTCAACACCATATCATACTTAAACCAGATATGAGACCTTTACATCAAAAACCGTATAGATTAACTCCTCACAAAAAGGAGGTATTAAGACACCATCTTGATGAGCTTCTACAACAAGGTGTTATTTGTGAACTCAACGCAACTGAAGAGGTACCGATTACGAGCCCAGTTGTTTTAGTGGCTAAACGTTCGAAACCTTCTTCTGAACAAATAAGTGAAAAAACTACTAGTTTAAGACAATTTAGATTTTGTGTCGACTTTCGTTATTTAAATACCCAAACGGAGCCTCTTAAATCATTTATTCCTGATATACAAGAGCTAACAGAATCCTTTACGGAACGAATTCCAAATTATATAGCGTCAATAGACATGAGTAGTGGATTTTTTCAAATGAAGTTGTCACCAAATAGTTCGAAATATACCGCATTTGATACATGTTTCGGGACTTACAAGTTTTTGCGAGTACCAATGGGTTTACACACAGCTCCCAACTCATTTCAGTTGTTAATGGACAAGATTTTACGAGGTTTGACATTTAAATCTTGCTTATGTTATCTAGACGACGTTCTCATTTGCTCCGAAACTTTCGAACAACATATGTCTGATCTTCAAGAAGTTTTTGATCGTTTCCGTAATGCAGGGCTTAAACTTAATCCACAGAAATGTACTTTTGCAAATTCGTCAGCAATATTTTTAGGACACCATATTTCAAAAGAAGGCATCCGACCACCTCCCGATCGTGTCAGGGCTTTGAATGAATTTCCTCCTCCACAGAATGTTAAACAGCTACTTCGTGCGTTAGGTATGTTTAATTGGTTTCGGAAATTTATTCCAAACTACAGCTCAGCGGCCGAACCGCTTACTCGATTATTAAAGAAATCTGCTAAATTTGTGTGGTCACAGGAACAGGAAACATCATTTACAAGAATCAAACATTTATTGCTAACATCCGCAGTTTTGGCATTTCCTAGATTTGATTTACAATTTTTCCTAGCAGTAGATAGTTCAGCGACAGGTATAGGCTACATGCTTTATCAAAAACACCCAAGTGATACAGGTGAACAAATCCGAGTGGTACGGTTTGGGTCTAAATCATTGAACTCATGGCAGAAATCATACGGACCAACCAAATTGGAATTAGGAGTTGTTACAAGTATAGTTGACTGTGCTAGTTATTTACGCGGAGACAGATTCACCGTAGAATGTGACCATCAGGCGTTGCGATCGTTATTTCAAAATCAGTTTAAAGGAGCCACTTACGACCGATGGTTAGCTGTGTTACAACAATTTAATTTTGATATCAAATACAAGCCTGCCGCCGATATGCAAGTTCCCGATGCACTTTCAAGAGTCGAAAATGCGCCACTACTGGACGTTAATGCGGAAGAATCACTTAATGAAAATGACCCCCATTTTCCGTATGAAGTCGAAGAAGTTGGAAAAATTTCATTTGTTAATTTTGCAAAACTCAGTACTGACGAAATCGAAACGGGTTATACAGCAGATACCGAGGAGGAGTCGAGTAAATTGACATTCAAACAAGAAAGTATTGATGGACATTCGTCTTTACCGTGCAATTCACCAATGCACGATTGATCCTATAAATAAAGAAGTGTACGTGTAATACATGTCCAAATAAGCAGCAACTCTTGAAGAAAATCATTCAACTTATGTCAGGCCTCAATTTTGGACGGTTGGCTGCGATTTGTCATAAAGTAACACGTGTCTAATTAATCGCGATCAACACTTGCAGAGACCGAGCATGATTTTATTTTTTTTCAAGTATATGTCTTAATATATACAATAACAGAACAACATCCTTTTTTTATAACATTCCATTCAATAATAAAGTAGAAAATTCATTCTTTTGATACATATATATTGTTATTGAATTTAATTATAAGTTGAATTCAAATCTATCAGGGGCGGATCCAGTCATTTTAAGAAAGGGGTTCCCAACCCAGGAAAAAAGTGGGTTTCCACTTTTTGTCCACATTCAAATGCATTGAAGGTCCAAAAAAGGGTTTCCAACCCCCGGCACCCCTTCCCCCACTGAATATTAAATTCATATATTTGACAGCAAACGTGCGATTTTTACGAAATGTTTAAAGGGGGAATGGGGAAATGAAATGGCACATCCTGCATTTTTTCATCAAAGTAAAGATCACAGCATGTTTATTTCAAATCAATTGAGGCCCCCTCCCGCTTTCCGTTTCACCCATAAAATTAAACGTTAGCTTTCTTACCACTAAAATATTTCTTAAATATATTACATTTTAACGAAGTTGCATTTAAAAAAAGTCTCAAACTTGATAACATAAGTCTTATACTTGAAATGGTTCTTTTGTTTTTATCAAATTATTAGATTCCTGATTTTTTTTTCTGGAAAAAAAACTCCGTTGAAGGAAAATGAAAAAAATGTGTTTATTCTATAACTTACATTTACTGATTTGAGGCCCTTGAAATTTTTCAAATATTCAGCTTCAAAATGTAATACTTCTTCCTTGAAACGTCCTACAAGTCAAATACAAAACAAAAGTAACAAAAAAACAGGCCGGAAACAACCTGCCGTATAGTTTTTCCGCACTTGTAGTCAGGTCAAGGTCCTCGGCTAGCGCCTCGGACCTTGACCTGACTACTCGTGCAGAAAAACTATCCAGCAACGTTTGTTACCGGACTGTTTCTTTGTCACCTTTGTATTATATCTAATACATACAGCGACATATAAAGGTTATAGCGAGTAACACACCTACATATAATTATGTCGTTTGTTCTTTGTTAAGGCCATAGAATATAATTACTTTATATTCGGACGAACGTAGTGAGGGAGAATAAAAATATAATTATATATAACTCTCTTCCATATTTAAATTTGATAATAATAATAATAATAATAATCTTGTCTTGCTTTGAAATATGTAAGTAATTTTCAAATACATCTAATAGAAATAAAATTTTACGATAAGCAACTATATTTTCACGGATACTTTATTTCGCGTTTTAGCCATTCTAGTCCACGTCCCAGCTATTTAATGTCGCGATTTTCTAATTTACTTTATGTAGTTAAATTAGGAAAGATCATAGTTTTACATATAAGTGACGGGTTATATTCGCGTTATTTTTTTTTACTAAATACGTTGGTTAAAAATTTATCTAGAATATATTTTTGAGTTACTTATCTTACCTGTTTTTACTTTATCGTTGTATCCTTCATAGTTCATAATGTACAATATATTACAAGCTTTTATCACTTTAATATCGATCGATCCTCTTTCTATCAAACTACATTTATTGAAATAGTTTTAAAATAACTATAGAACGTCATTTTCCCTGTATTTTTTAATTTTCACTATCATTAATATCCGTACATTAATTTTTAGATTCATGTAGTTAAAATTAATGTCGGTCTTTGTAGCGGTGAATTGAAGTTTGAATAGAATCGTTATCAATTTTCACAATTGTTGATCACTATTCTTTCACTGCTAACGGCACTATAAAATCTATTTTCTGCAATATAACTGATTATAAGGTATGCATGAATCTACTATTTGACATGTCAAATGAGTGTAAAACAAGACAACAATTTCTCTGTAGGTTTGTTTTCTCTCTTGTGTTTGGTGTCTTTTCTTTATACCGTTTAGGAGTTTACATTCATGTATTTTAATCTAAAAAATGCATGTTCTTTGAATTGTTTGTAGACATCAGCTTAATACGGTTTAAAAACAAACATTATTTGTAAACACTTGACTCGTGCAAGAAGCTATTTTATGAATTTGTTTTCTTACATTTCCCAAATATTGACATGTTGCTTAATGTTAAACCATTAATTCATATCCAGGCTGTACATGCAAATATTACCATGTTTTTTTCAGATTTACTGGGAAAAAATGAATAATGTAACGAGAGGAAGAAGAAAATGTTGTTGTCACAACGGCCTGTCCCACAATCAAATATGTTATTTGTCCTTGGGTTTTCTACGTTTCCTCTAAACCGACAGCTTCTTGGTGATAAACCTTGTAATTATTCTTTCGTGCTTCAAAAGATCATGACAGTTTTAATGGGTTCTAAAAAAAAAATATAGTGCAAAGTTAAAGAGCATTAAGGAACTAAATTCCGAGAGGTTTTGCCAAACAAATTTAACTGAAAAGCAATTTATTCATTTGGTAGAAAATCGTTAGTATTTCGAGAAAAAAAATAGACATTATTTTATAAAATGCGACTATATAAAACCTGTTTTGAGTGATGTTTTTGGATTGTTTTGTTCACTGAGAGGCAGCATGCAATCAATTGCCGTGACTTCCTTTGTTAGCTTCCTGCAACATGGCTTTCACGGCTTTTAAAATTAACTGGAACAAATGGGTAGGATTTCCTATTCCTCCAAATATTCGTGTTTTTCAGCAGTCCAAAGGAATACATTGTCATTAGGCAAATGCTAACTTAAAATATAGTTTAAAAAGAGCGTCTGATGTTTCGCTTTATGGAAATGTAATTCTTTTATGGCTCAGTCGTACATACATTGAATATTTGAATATTTGTTCTGCTTTTTAAATAATATGATTTTATTTCATAGGATTTATAAAAAAAAATTAAAGCATTCGACATATAGATTCTAACACTGTATCATCCATTTAGAAGCCACACAAAGTTATGTTATGAGTTCTAGCATCTTATGATAAAATACAAAATCAATACAAAAATCATCAAAGATACCATGCTTATAATTTTCTAAGCCAGACCCGTGTTTCGTCTACAGAAGACTCGTCGGTGATGCACGAACAAAGTAAAAGGCGAAATCAAGGATGAAAATTGAGGAGCATTGAGATGTTGGCAAGATAAGTAAAACCAGGGTGGTCTCTATAATAGATGGTTAATCCTAGACTTCAAATCGAAAAGAATTTATTCCTGCTCTATATATGCTTTTCTACACTCCTTTTATGTTTATAACTTTTATAATGTCATAATGTTTACATCACCGATTGATTTTCTGTATGAATAGAAACACATTTTTTTGTCAAATGTTTCATCTCCCTCACAGTGCCCCATTGCCACATGTGCAATATACACCAGCCAGTCTAGGTTATCAACAACCACCATTTTGTCGTGTGGCAATTCTTATTGAAGATGCTATCATCTAGAAGAAAAGTTTCAAGTTACAGGTAAATATTCTGCATATTTGTCCATTTGATGTTAAAAAAAATTTAAAACATTTTTCAGAGTGAAGATTGTTCATATTTTACATGCACTACCTAAATAATGAATATAACATCAGTTCTGATGTATCAGGACCGTACGGTTAGCAAAATAATTGTTACCGTTTTATTATCTTATATAACTTTTCATATTGTTTTATTTAAAGTGATGAAGATTTAAGTATTTAAGTCAGTTTTAAATACTTTCATCATTGACAAAAAAAAACATGCAAATGTTCATGAAATGTTCTTTTATGCTGACTTTACGATATGAGTTTTGTCCTTTGGTCTTCGTTGTATAGTTGTCCCATTCGCAATCATTCAATATCTCCTTCTTGTATATTAATAAGTGGCAGTACATTTCCTTCATTTTAAATGTTTCAATAGGGAATATTGAAAACGTGAAAAAAAGGTTTTTCGTGTTTGGTTTTATATGCTTTATCTCAAATATTCCACGCGCATTGCCTTTCAAATAAAAACAAAAGTCGGCAAGATTTCAGAGGAATATGACTTAGCGACGATATATGACTTGGATAAAAACGTCTCTATTCACACAATATTCTTGACCTATTTTTTATTGGATCGATGGTGTGTAGTTCATTGAAGGTGATTATATCACAGCTGCTCATTTACAATACTACGATAATATTACATAACATGAGATTCGTCAGAACATAAATTTATCGAGATTATATACTTAAACTGTTTACACGTATAGCTCATTTCGAATGATTTTTTTTGTAGATCAAAGATACGGAATTAAAACGACATTTCAGATATATTAAATCTTACATGAGGTTCTGGATAGGGTTTTTTATTTCCCTTGTCTCTGTTCGTTATTTAATCTGAACATTGTTTCATATTCTTTTATATGTTAAAATATTCGTTTATTCTCTATTGTTCTTCGTTTTTTGGGTATTTATTCTGCACTACTTGCCGATTATCCTCTATTCTTCTTTTTCCTGGACTATTTACCAATTATTCTCTATACTGTAAACCCCATTCGTTCTCTGATACAAATGTTTACAAAGCCCTTATACATGTATGGCCAAGTTTAAGAATACATGTTTGTAAACTATATTTGTCAAAATCTACACACCTATTGCTTTGAATGAAATAAGTAAAATGAGCATGAAGTTTAAATCCTAGGCAATAAGCTTACGCCAAGGCATTAGTTATTGCCTGAAAATTTCAACCATTAAGCTTATTTTTTTAAATAAGATGTTGATTATTCAACCTTTTGCCAAAAATCATTTCAGGCAATAAGAACTTTGGGATTTTTGCTATATCTTCTGAATAAATATACATTTGGTAAAATAATCTTGATGTAAAGTATTGTTTATTATATATTCAAAAGTATTAAACTACATTAATTTAACGTATCTTAAAATTTTAGTATTTTTTCATATTCTTCCCAGAATTAACTTTATAAGTTATTCTTTGTGGAATTTCAAAAAATATGCTTCAAACAAGTGATTGTTTCTAATGAAAGGAGGAGGATTGATGATTCTATCTGAAAATTATTTGAAATAAATTCGCACTACACTGGTCAAATGAAATTTTAATATGAAGAAACAATATCTATGGAAGAGAGTAGTAGTGAACCCATTTTATCCAAAGAGTTGAAAAGTAGAGGACAGGTTAATCTAATGGATTTCCTATTAAACCCAGATGGAAACTATAAATTTGAGAAAAACAACTAACAAAAGCTTGTTATATATAGCTCTCGAGTCCAAATGTGCTTCAGAGTTGACTTTCGATTTAATTGATGTTTTGAAAATGTTTGGTGCGCTCCATAAACTGCAAAGTGACAATGGTTGTGAATTTAGACTTTTGGTTGTATCCGAGTAGAACTTGTGAATTTCTTTTAGGTGTTTGACATTTTAAACTTCAGTTATTAAGATTTAAGAATTAGGTCGAACATCATTTAGGCAATTGACTTACTGCCTTGGCGTTAGCTTATTGCCTATGAGTTCAGCTTAATGACTAATTTCACTTATAGCCGCTAACATATACAATATAACTGCATAGTGTAGTAAAAAAATATATCAATATATCCCTAATTGTATGTTATTAAAGTCATGACATTGAATTGTGCAGAAGGGCCGTGTTAAATAATGTATTATGTCCGATTAGTTAAAATGTACTTTAAATAATTCATTGTTGACAGTCGAAAAGAAACCCAAACATTTAAACGTAATCATTCAATATAAAAAGTGTCATTATCTCATTAGAGATATTACAACGATGTATTGATTTGTGATTTCTTAATAAAAAAAAAAACTATGTAGCGGCGGGAGCGAATTCAAATATTACAAAAGACAGTTATAAAAAAAACGACAATAAGTCTCCAAAGTTACCTTATCTTTAGTTAAATCCGAAATAATGTATATACATATAAAATTCAAAATATGATTACATAATAAATCTTTGGAATCAATTTACACTTAGAATATATTTTAATTTCTTTTAAATGTAAATCAAATGATTCATAATTTATTTTTATATAAACAACACAAAGCTGAGAGGGTAATAGAGCAGATTGGTAACCCCTCCCCCCTTTCCCTAGAAAACATTGTCAACCGCGGCGAAGCCGAGAAGGTGACATTCAAAAAATAAATCACCCGCTCAGCCATGTGATAGAGTAAATTAAAATCAAAATATGGCATTTTAACGTGAAGTATAATTAACTTGATTGTAAACGTAAGGTATACACTCCAGTTGATTTATTTTAAACGTAACCTGACTGTGTGTTATTCTTATACCACAACAACACATAATTATACTGTAGTTCAATTTGTTTAAAGTTTTGTACATACATTTGTATTTGTTTTAAATTCACGCTATTTGTTGCCATTTTTTTCAGTCCATGCGTTTTGTCTCATACTAATCATTATTGCTAATCACATATTCTCTTCTTTTGGATTCAAAATCAGTAAAGTGTATTCAACGTTAAAATATTAAGTCGTACAGAACATTCTGTGCTCCCTGATCTACATATGTGTTTCCGTTGAGTCTTGAATGACTTGGTGCTCATAAACGTGTTTTGCTTGAAGACATGTAAAGCGATCAGAAACATTATTAACTTGTGTTTTGTTTACGTGAAGTATGATTGTATGGTATAGACTAGCAATGAAAATCGCCAAAAGCATGGTATTCAAAGTTTTTTTTATCATATTTATCAATTTGTTGTACGTTAACAGTTCCTTATGTGGATATGCAATACCATTCGCTCTATATGCATGGATTGTTAATGCATATATGATTATAACTAATATCGACTTTAGTACAAAGAATTCATATTTTGTGGTAAATCAAGCGGAAAAAACTATCCGTAAATGAATGTCTTTTTTCCAATATGTTCGGTCATGACACGCAAAAGAATTTTAAATGATAATTTTAATTGCTGAATACTTGACCCATTTATTATGTTGATTTGAAAAGATTTTTAAAAGTCATGTACCTTTGAAAGTCATTGAAGTAAATTTAGTCGAAAAGCGATCTTTTAAACTACGTGAAACAAAACATGCAGAACAGATTTGTTAAAATTAATAATGATTGGTATTCATATCGTATATCTGCTGACTACTAAAAGGTAGGTAAAGTTTTTGTATTATTTTCGAAAATATAATCGTTTTATTCAATGAATTGTCAACAAATCTTCCACATAAACTTACTTATATTAATGCTACAACGAATTTTTTTCTTTCGATAAATGAAACAACATAAACACACAGGTATCGTTTTAAAAAAGTCAACATGAGTGTATACCTTACGATTACAATCAAGTATATTTTTTATGAATCATTTGTTTTATGTTTTAAAGAAATTAGAATTCATGTATATGCCAAACTATAAATAATTTGTACAACTGTAAATTGCTTTCAAAGATTTATTATTTAATTTAATTGTGAATGTTATGTGTATATAATTTAATTTTGGATGTAACGCGTCTTCTGATTGGCTGATGTTATTTTTTATCAGTCCATAGGCATAATTTAGTCAGGTGACCTTGACGTCATCAACGTTTTTTTTTCTTTTTTTCTACGGTTTAAAATGGAATTTAGAATTAAATTATAAGAATTGACTGTAATATTTTTTCTGTCTACTCGAAATAACATGAAAATGTGGTGCACACTGTTAAATAACCCGCTGGGGGCGTTATTCAGTGTGCATCACAATTTTTTTATGTTATTTCTTCATAGACAGAAGAAAAAATTACAGTCATTCATTAAATACATTATTACAGATTAAAATTAAGATAAAGTAAATTTGGAGACTTATTGTCAGATTTTTAAAAACTGTCTTTTATATTTGAATTAGCTCTCGCCGCGATACATTTTTTTTTATTTAGAAATCACTTATCAATACATCGTTTCTAATGAGATAATGAGAATTTTTATGTTGAAGGACTACGTGAAAATGTTTGAGTTTCTTTTCAACTGTCAACATTAAAATATTTAAAGTAACTATTCATTATAGGAATTGTATATTTATACATTATTTAACACGACCCTTCTGCACAATACAATGTCATGACTTTAATAACACACAATCAGCGATTTATTCAAATACGCTAAAAAAAAAAAGTCTACAAATCGAAAGAACAATACGTAAAATGAATCAGTAAGACAGGAATTAATAAATAATTAGAATAACATATGTGCATTTTCTTATTTAATATAAAAAAAATTATATATGACCATCACGTCTTTTTATTATTATACCTGACAGTATAATTGATTAAATATTTTAGCTGATGAAGCATGTAAAAAGTCACAGGTTGTGAATTTTTCGGATATTTTCGTTCAAATCGGGATGGCCGATTAATAATCTCTTCATAATTTATTGTCTGGACAATAATACCATTATTAGGCTCCGGTTGATATACCTTGCAGTTATTACTCACAGAATAATAAACCATTAGAAAACTGTTACGAATTATATATCCGGGAGAGTTGACAATTTTAGATATCCCACAGCTTAATTGGCAGTTATTGTACATACATGGTGATCTTGATTCATATGAAACAAATTTCGACTTTGTTAATCGTCAAAACGAAATTTGTAACTCGACGGGTGCAGCAGAGTGTTCTTGTCATTCCGGAGCAACTTAGATCACCAATTTCATTGATTCATAATAAATGGTAAAATTGAAAAAAAATCAATTACTTTACTGCAACAAAAATAATATAAAACAGCAATTTGTCTGTGGTTCCTCTTAACGTCGGTTTGCTATTCTAGTGATGTTTAGGATTTGTTTTTGTTTTTTTCACATTTAACTAAGACCTCCTTTAATTGTGCGTGTTTTTTTTTTTGGTGGAGGACAGGAGGATTGTTGCTGGTGCTAAATTCATCTAAACCTGTTGTCAGTCTGTTATTTATTGTTTTACTATTGTGCACAATTACTTTCTTTATTTTATTAGACAGATATTTTTTTTACCTTGTTTTTTTGAAAGATTTAAGGATATATTGTTAACTTATTGTCCGGTCAATGTTATCCAGGCCATAATACTGCTGTCCTAAATTTACACTACAAATATGATGTCATAAAATAGACTTGTCAAAAGTTCCAAATCGAACCTGTACATGTATCTGTATTTTTTAGTTAAACAAAAAGATGTCGAAAAACAATGGCCATGACTTGGTTATGGTGTTAAGGCAACGGTTCTTGGAATGTGGAATATGCACTGAGATTTACGACGAGGAAGTTCATGTCCCAAAACTACTGCCATGTCTACACACATTATGCATAAAATGCATAACTATTATACACAAAGGAAATTCTTTGACGTGTCCATTATGTAATCGGAATCATCAACTTAAAACTGGAGAACTATCAAGTTTACCGAAAGATAACACTAGACGCGACTTAACATATATTTTACAAAAACATAAGAAATGTGATTTTGAAAAATGTGCGTTATGCAGAAAAAGCAAACATCTATCTGTAAAATGTGAAACATGTGTTATGCGAATTTGTTCGGATTGCAATCATAAACACCAGTACAAGTACCCAATGCATAATATCGTGATAGGATTGCTTCCAGTCACTAATGAAATGGAAGAAAATGATTTATGTGATCAAACTGGCCACGATAGAGGGCGTTTAAGGTATTTCTGCATGGATTTACAGTGTAAAACAGTTCTCTGTGCAACATGTGTTATTACGGAACATAAACATCACCCAGTAAAAGATATTGATTCATTGATTTCTGGTCGAAAAAAGTCTTTTCAGCAGTTGCTGCAAAGTGTTAGGGAAAAACATACAACTGTAAAAGAACTTGAAGATAGATCAAAAAAGAGAATACAATTTCTGAATGATCAGGCAAAAACTTACACGAATAAAGTAAACGATTCGTATTCGAAAGGTGTTCAGAAGCTATGCGAAAAAAAAGAAACAGTTATCCACTGTTTAAAAATGGTAAAAGAAAGAAACGAAAAGCGTATGAATACAACGAATGAAAAATTGGCATCATTTCTTGTAAATGCTAACGAATGCTGCAATATATCGGAAGAGCTTCTTCGAAATTCCACTAAAAGTTCATTTTTGATGCTTGAACAAACTGTGAGTGAACATCTACACAATTTTTTAATTTCCGAGATAGAGCAATTAGATGTTCAAGGCAACATTCTTTCAAACGAAATAGCCGAAATTTCAAATGGATTTGAAGATATCATAAATCAATTGGACAAAGTGATCGAAACAAAACAAGCAGGTAATATGGTCAAATATTTGCACCTGTTCTTAGTCAGGAATCTGATGTACAGTAGTTTGTTTATGTAATTTATACGTGTTTCTCGTTTCTCGTTTTTGGGGCCCTATATAGCTTCTTGTTTGGTGTCAACCTAGGCTTCGTTTTGAAGGCCGTACCTTGACCTTTAATCGTTTACTTTTATAAATTGTTATTTGGATGAAGAGTTGTGTCATTGGCACTCATACCACATCTTCCTATATCAATCTATGGCCGAGCCATTTGGTAGCTTTCTTATTGAGATATACTACACACCTCTATCCATTCTTAATAGTTATAAACATAGATAGTATCACTGTAAGTGTATTATACGATATTTTTCTACTCGATACAATTAAATTTCCAAATTACAAGCGCGCGGCTTGAAAATGTAATTATATGACATCTGCATGTATCGGCCACTGCATATGGCGTCTTAGACCCGCATAGTAAGCAAAAACAAATCGACATTTGAACTCTTTTATAATTGAAAAGTCCAACGCATGTTTCGGTTAAAAGCACACATAACACAATTATAAAACATATATTTTCTATGCGTAGTACGAAAATATAAATTTTTGTGTTTTATCGTACGCGCGATTAATAAAATTGATATAAAATATATGTGAAACATGTACTTTTTTCTGTACACTGTCATATACTCTTGGTACATAAGTTTTCTTAATCGACGAACTTTGCACTTTTGCATCACTATTTTTCGAATGCATATACATGTATGTGCTCCGTGTTGAAGGTCGTACCTTGACCTATAATGGTTTACCTTTATAAATTGTTATTTGGATGGAGAGTTGTCTCATTGGCACTCATGCCACATCTTCCTGTATCTATGGCTACACTATGTTCTGTTAAAATTCAGAACAATTGGAGATTTTTGAAATTTAAATTTTTTTTCTCTTTCTATAGTAATGGCGACAATTTTTGAAACTCCAAAATTTAAACTGACATAATTTAAGAATTTAGGATTTTCAGGAGGTAACATGCAAGAAGTATATATAGATGGAAAACCTGAATCCTACTAAGTGATTGCTATCGTTTTATATCTGAAAGCAGTCATTGTTCATTTTACAAACATCGTTGGTATTCAACACGCTCCCAAGACTCGCCTGAAAATCGTTTGACCAGTTATGTGTAGTTTAAAGTCCTTAAAAATGTACTTATATCCCGTTTTACTGACAGAAGTACTAAAGGTGAATCAGGTATATAATCAGTTAATTTCTTTTAAATATTTTAAAGTCTATAAAGGAAAATACCATAGACCAAAAAATCGATTGTATACCTTATATGACTACAATTACGTTTGGCCTTTGATTTAAATTAACATTATTTTTCATTTTAGCTTTAACGAAGCTGCCTAGATTATTTCGAAATGTCAGCATAGCCAGTGTCAAGAAAATTGGACAATGTCTATACAAGTGGATAAAACGGGTTACATTTTCTCTTATCATCAGCGTAATGGTTTTATTCTTGGCTTATATAACACCAATGCCTGCATTAAATACAGGATATGGTATGTTGTATTCTTAACTTAAGGAAAACGGATAAAAATAAACGAAACGAACGTCTTGATATTTTATACTATAAATTGAACTTACACAATCAATTATTGCAGCAAACAATCAATGAAAATCACTAGATAACAAGTTTCTGTCTGTGGACAGCACACAAAGAATGTTACGGTGTAAAATATATGTGTGAGCGCTAAACCATCCTATTATAACTATTACTCCTAAAATCAAAATATACATGTCAGTTTGAATAGTATGATAAAATTTAGGATGAATGGAGAATATGTCGAAAGAAAACAACCAGACAAAAGATGAGATGACAGCCGAAAGCAGTCTTGGTACTTCCCACAAAGACGACTTACAGAAAAAAAAAAGACAAACAGTAATGATATAATAGTATCTCCATATATTGAAATAGAGTTCAAAAGCTGCCCAATAAATAAAGGCAACAGTAGTATACCGCTGTTCGACATTCATTAAAAGATTGAGAGAAAAAAAAACAAATGCGGGTTACAAATTAAAACTGAGGGAAACACATTAAATATAAGAGAACACCGACATAATAGAAACACTGAAATGCAACACACACAGCAAAGAACTTTAATATAACAATGACAATTTTTCTGACTTCATTTTAAAATATAATGGGGCGGAGGGTCGAACCTTGTTTTATGGTTAGCCTCCCTCTGTTATGGCAATGTTGACTGTCCCTGTTGTATCTTTCGTCCCTCTTTTTCAAATATGACTTTACAATGACAAAATTACATGACAGGACTACAATACAAATATTCTGGTATACCAATACAGCAACAAGTGAAACCCTACTCCTGATATGAAACCCCGAATATGTTGGATTTATAACGATTTTGAGCGCCAAAATCTCTCGAAAAACATTGGACGACATTTGTAAAAAAAAACATTCAAGAAAGAATTTGGAACAGGGTAGACTAATAAATTGGTATAACACACTTTTTTAACAAAACGAAAAAAAAAGTACCTATCTGAAAGTTAGTTCATCATTTAATATTTTCATGCAAACTGCGTCGTGTCTGTTAAGTCCTTTTAAACATGCACACGTGTTTTTCAAGATCAGTCTATGTGTCAGTTCGGCCGTTTCCTTTTCAATGTCATCAGGTGAAGCACCTTTCTTCATTTTCAAACAAAGCCCCACAGTTTTCAATTCTTTTAATAATTACTAGAACACACCCGCGAAATCGCGGGCATTTAGAGCTTGGTTGAAAGTAAGTTAATGCCTATTTTTGCGTCTTTCTCCCAAAATAACCCAAAGTGAATAATCATAAGAATGGATGATAAATGCGACTATGCATGGTACCCATTAAACACAGAGACATGATGATTACTTGATTGCGGACGGAAGAGAAAATGAGGTCTTCTAGTTTAATAGTATAGATATTTATGGAAAGTGAATCATGCTTTTCAAGAATCTAGATCTTTTTGAAATATATCTGACATGGTATAATGAATTGCCCTTAAAATTAACTATTGCTGTAAATACATGGCTGCGTTATAAAAACGAAATATCTTCCTTGTTTTCATAATTTTGAAAATTAATCAAATATGGGTAGGTTTTATATATATTTTTTTAAAGTTCGGTATTTTAGTTATTTTATTTTTTAGTTCCAGATTTACATTTTGATGTAGACTGCAACAATCCATATACATTTCCATGCAACTCGGCTGATAATAAAACAGTGTCTACAAGGGTTAATGAAAGTGGTATGATTTGTAGACAGTATCAACACAGGAGTAGGCAAATCTTTGGAGAAAACGGTTTCAGCAGAACAAAAGAGTATCGAATGGATATAAAGATTATAATTGAAACAAAAAACAACAATGATAAAAAAGATAAAAAATTTCAGTTTAAGAGAAAAAACGTGATATTTGAATTTGGAATTACAACCAAAGAGGACGAGAGTTCATTATACTTGTACCAGAGGAAATATGATGCATGGGGTATAACAGGATATGCATGCAAAAGCGGCATGGGAATTTGTTTGCGAACTCATGAAAAACAAATATTTTCTGAAAATTCAATATTTAAGAGCAGGAGAAATAACAGCTATGTAGAAGCGTATTTTACAGTCAAAATTCAATTAGAGAAACGTAGATGTGACATTTTGTCAAAAGATGTCTTATTGTATACCTTCGAAAACGTATCCAATGAGTTTTTAGTATGGCCTGTATATGGAATATATGATGACAATAATTATATTTCTGTTACAATAACATCTTCAGGTCAGCTATTCGATAGGTCAACACTTTCCCCTAATGTTCCCTTATTTATATCTGTAGACAACACAGTGTTTGCCAACCGAAATTTAACAAGTGGTACAAAAACAGTACTGGTGAATGAGTTCCAAAGATATATTTTGAGTAAACCCTTAAAGAACTTTAACCATTATGATAACATAATGCACATTATTGAAATATCTTTTCCCGAAATCTATACTTTACCAAATAATACTGTACTTTTAGAAATTGGATTCTTGATAGAAACTCCTTACAAGGAAACCGTAGTGAAGGATATGACGTTTTTCCTCACAAACAGCTTCACGTATTACATAAGCTCCTTAGATTTAAAGAAGTCAATTTCTTACTGCATCGAAGATTCATCGAACGGATTGAAAGTATGCAGTAATGATGGATTGATATTTGGTGTGCGCAAACTAAGATTAATGATTAATTTTAACACATTATTATCGGGTATACAATTCCGATCAATAAATGATATACCTTTTAATTCCGCGTACTTTTCGTATGAACCTTGGGTCACAATGCCACGGCTTTTGATAAGAAGGAAGTGTAAAGTGTGTGAACCTGATATTATGATTTCTATCCGTGCTCAGAGCGTATTGGATTACCTTTTTAAATGTTTAATGTTATATTTGTAATTCTCATCGGATTTTGTCAAATGTGTTGACGTCTTTTCTATTATATTTATGTGTTATGGTAAAGAAAATTAATCACCGCCTTCATTTATCAGATTTGATTTCGTTCAACGTAATCAGTACGATAATTTACGTTTGAAGTTAGATTCAAAACAAACCGGAACTATTTTTATAATATAGTTAATTGCTACTTTAGTTTGATATTAATACGTATTAAAATGTGCTTTGTTATTAAATGCAATATCAGTATTTAGTTCAAATATATAATCTTAAATCAACCCTAATCATATCTTATTCATTCTTATGTGACGTCATTTTTCATTTTTTTATGATCTGTTTTACAAATTCAAATGACGTCATTTTTTCGTCATTTTTCAGTTTCAAATAGGACGTCACTTGGCGTAGAGGTTTAAACTTATTCGGATGTGTCTACTTTTGTGTTTCAAATGTCTAGTTATGTAAATGTATTTCAGTTGTTTCCTGTAATTAGTTAATACTTCAGTGTTATCATGTACATCTTTTGAATATTCATTTTATAAAATTTACTGTTTGCAAAAGTATAAATTATTCTAAATTATAGGGATTTTCTGGTACCTAACAGAAAACCCTTGCCGTTTTTGGCACAACCTTTTTGATCTTTTGGTCCTCGATGCTGTTCAACTTTGTACTCGTTTCGGCTTTCAAACTTTTGTATCTGGGCGTCACACGTAGGTCTTGTGTGGACAAAATACACTTCGGGCGTATTAAAATTTTGAACTTGTTGCCTTTTGTTGGCTGTTGTTCGTGTGATTCTTTGTCAATTGTGTTCTCCATTTTTTTTTATATTGTAGTCCTGTGTTTTTTTGATGTTATATTTCACATGGCCATAAAAGTGCGAGGTTTGGCATGCCACACAACCAGGTTCAACCCACCATTGTTTCCTTTAAAAATGCCCTGTACCAAGTCAGGAATATGGCCATTGTTATATTATAGTTCGTTTCTGTGTGTATTACATTGTAACGTTGTGTCGTGTGTTTTCTCTTATTTTTGAGTGTAAATTCACATTGCGATAAGACGTGTCTATCCCAAATTCATGTATTTGGTTTTGATGTTATATATATATATGTTATATGTGTTATTCTCGTGGGATTTTGTCTATGTGTGTTACATTTTAGTATTATGTCGTTGTTCTCTTCTTATATTTAATGCTTTTCCCTCGGTTTTAGTTTGTTACCCCGATTTTGTTATTTGTCCATGGATTTATGAGTTTGAACAGCGGTATACTACTGTTGCCTTTATTTAGTATGTAAACAAATGTTTGAAATTTGTACACTTTGATCATTTACAAAATGTAGTTTTCGTTACATGCAAATCATAAGAATAGAAATTTCGGTTATTCAAAACTATAAAAATGTTCGGATCATCATCAATCTTGTACATATTTTTGATGTTACATGAATACTTATATAAACAAAAATATCTTTTGGGGGGAAATGTCGCTGTGGTCAGGTAAGCTAAACTTTATATAAAATGTTTAACAAAGGGAATTAACCCTTGAAATAACAATATAATTTAAAAAAAAAAAAAGGCAAATATCTCAGGAAGAAATAATCACAAATGATTTCATATTGTTCACAAGCTCTGTTTCAAAAATGTCACACGTTGCATGAATTATTAGTAAGGATATTATGTAAATCAGTAGTATGTTAATTATTAATACTTGTGAAAAGGAATCAATAAATATAACACAATCACAATTATTTCTTCTTTAAAATACGGAGATGCAGATGTGGCATAATTACCAAATAAGACAAATATCAACTAAAGTTCATATGAAGTGGTTGTAAGCAAATATGTAACCGTGCAGCCTATAACGATGAGAAAAACCCATAAAGCTTAAAATCAACAGGACATGAATAGTATGAATCAATTCAATTCAGAAATCTAGTGGCTTATTTATTAAATAACAATTGCCAATAAACAAATATGATCCGGCAATAACCAAAGAAATCACTAAACTACAGGTTCCTGACAATATGAGACATAGTAGCAAGAAGTCATCATATGGATTAAAATAAAAATACATTTAACAAAAACATAGATTTACTATGTATGGGTACTTTTACAGAAATCAATAGATACACCAAGTACAAGTTTTAGAATATTCAAAGTTACGGACAGAGAAGTGAAAGCCCAAAACTTCTATTTGGGAAACACATTATGTATCTAAAATATCAATCAGCACAAATTCAAGTTTCAATGGATTTAGTGTTTAGACGTCATTAAATAACATTCAGATACAATAAAACATCTTGTATCCAGCACATTTTTATATTATAAGTCAGCAATTTGATAAAAATTGTAAGTTGATAAAAGAATTAAATCCCACAGCATTAGTATATGTAATTTGAATTCGATGTAATATGCCATTCAATTCAACCCTACAGATGGTTAACACATGATTTCTGCGTGTTCAGTTATTAGAAGGAAAATGATGTCAACATTGCTAGTAGAACAAAGTTTTAATCATCTGATTCGACCTACAAATATCATTAATAAACAGATAGAAATTTTAGTAAACATATATTTTATTCGAAATACTAAGGATTGTCTAATCGCAGGCATAGATAAAGGCAACAGTAGTATACCGCTGCTCGTAATTCATAAATCGCTAGAGAAAACAGATCCGGGTTACAAACTAAAACCGAGGGAAACGCATCAGATAACTAGATTAGATTACCTTAGCCATATTTGGCACAACTATTTGGAATTTCGGTTCTCAATGCTCTTCAACTTTAAACTTGTTTTGGATTTCTTACTATTTTGATCTGAGCGTCACAGATGAGTCTTTTGTAGACGAAACGCGCGTCTTGCGTATCAAATTATAAGCCTGGTACCTTTGATAACCATTTACACCCCTGGATCGATGCTATTGCAGGTAAACGTTTCGTCTCGGAGGGTATCCCCAGCCAAGTGGTCAGCTCTTCGGTGTTGACATGAAACGCAATTACATAGTGATTTTTTTATATAAATTTACTGTTTGCAAAAGAATGAATTATTCGAAATACTAAGGATTTTCTTATTCAAGGCGTAGATTACCTTACCCGTATTATGCACATTTTTTTCAATTTTAGTCATCAATGCTCTTCAACTTCATTACTTCGGACTCTTTAGTTTAACACCTTCCTTAAAGACCAAACAGCTCGACGTTTTGCATTTGTGTCATCTGTATTTCATTTTTTATGCTTTCACTTGCGTAGATTTTGTCTTTCATTTGCGCCGATTCTGTACAGGTAACTTTAGATAGGTGAAAGTTATTTTATGTCCCATTTATGGGCATTATTTTTAAATTTTGTGGTCTATGCGTCCGTCTGTCCGTTCGTTCGTCCGTTTGTCGCGCTTCAGGTTAAAGTTTTTGGTCAAGGACGTTTTGATGACGTTGAAGTCCTATCAACTTGAATCTTAGTACACATGTTTCTTATGTTATGATCCTTCTAATTTTAATGTCAATGTTTCAAAACAATTGAAAAATTGAATATTCAGAAGCTTAGGTCGATAAACAATAATTCCAAGAAGTATTGACATACTAACAACGTATATGCATAACGTATTTCTGGATGATTCTCGTAAAATAGGTCCGATCTTGAAATGAAGCTAAAATTTATTTATACTGCTAATTTGACAAAATCTTATAGAAATGACAAATGCTCATTGTCGTTCGTAATTTGTTTCATTTCAAATTGTCTTAAGGAGAAATGATAAAGATTTCGCCTGATCTCACTGAATATTACAGCATATTTCTATTGTATGTAGAGCAACACTTTGGTTAGCTTGCTTGCTTTATCTGTATATGTTTTATAATTATATTGGGATAACGTCCAATTAAATTTTTATATCACATATACAGGTTTACTTACCTCGATATGAAGATATCAATCTTAATTACAAAGCTCGAATAAACATGTATACAAACAAAGCAAAGTTTTACCCTACATGCATTAGGAAATTATCGGTAAGGCAAATCATATAAATAAAATTAATACAAAGAGAATGTGGATTAAAATCAAAATTTTCGGTATTTAAAACTAAATTGTTGTAAATTTAACTTATGACAAAAACAATGGCTCCAAGAATAATACCAAACATAAAATATCTCCCTTCCATTAATTGAAAACAAATTTCGATTTTCAATGCCGGCATGACAACCAAGTCTTTGTTTAAATTTCCAAAATGAGCAATTAAGATTAATAATATTTAATCCTTTTGGAGAAATCTTACTTTGTTTTTTCAGCGGAAAATTATTTCTAAATAAATTTCTGAATTAAAAATTGTTTGTTTTTTATATTTACTGTCTCGTTTATAACACGTGAGGTAGTAATAAAAGGGATTGAATTTATGATAGATGTATCAGTTTTAGAATCAAAAACTTTATACATTCTTAAATTATACCTATATTTTGTCCGTCCATGCCTTTGTCTATCCGTCTGTCAACAGTAGCGAATGAGTGCGTAAGGGAAAACTTCTGCAATTGACGCGAAAAAAAACTTCACACATCTAGTCTGATATAGTCAGATAGTCTGTAAGTAAGCCAATGCCATTTTTCTTTTTTTTTCATTTCAATAATTTTGCTAATGAGGGTTAGAGGACAAAAACAGAATTTCGTAACAAAAGCGGCGTGAAAGATTATGTCAAACTATTTTCCATTCCGACGGATGGTGTTGTCTGAAGGTTAATATTGTGCGGCAACAACATCATAAGATCTGATACTTATACCTGCATTTTATCTCTTATACTACCGGATAATAAAGTAGGTGAATAAAGTTATGGGTTTGTTAACGTCCAATTTGCGATTTTTTTAAATAGTGCGCCAGCAAGGAAAGTTTGTACTATGCTGTCAGATCCAATGTTCTGAAGAGAGACAACTCTTTTCTTCATAACTAACGAGAAAAAAAACATGAAAATTACTCATAACTTTTTTGAAAGGTCGGTGACATACAACATTTTTATTTTGAAGAGTACATATGGCACTTTCCTTTTCGAAATTTTTATGAAGACATCACTGGTAGATTTTTTTTAATACTGGAAACGTTTTTCGTTAAGATAATGCACATAATACACAAACAGTTTCTATGTTGTTGCACTCCTCATCATAATAGAGAAAAACCTCATCATAATAAAGATAAACCTCATCATAATAAAAATAAACCTCATCATGATAAAGAAGGAAGTACCATAAGGCAATTACACCGTTCCATGCAATTTGCTGAACAACAGCTTAAAAAGTGTATACAGGCTGCAACTCATCACTACCAATGTGCAGACCAAATATACAAGCGTTCCCTTTAAAAGACGACAAGAAATGTTTACACAAATTATCTTCGTACAATAACAGTTGAAACTATCGGGACATAGTGTGTGGCTATACACAGAAGCTACACAACTCTAAACTTTCGATCTGAAGACCATATATAAAATTATACCCCTCCAAAGAAGCCACGAAAACTAAATTGTTCGAACCAAGAGCCTGATACATACAACCGAATGATGAAGGAATGACGGAATGATGGTTGTAGCCGAATGGTCACTAGATCAGTTCGTTTAAGGCAAAATCATTTCAGTATAACCAGTTTGAAAGTTTTTTTCATGATTTAGAAACAATTCATATTTCAAAATAAGCATACACTTCTGTAAAACAAACAAAAATAACATTCATACAATTACAAAAATATATGTTACAGTTGTACTTGTGAAATATGATAATACATGAATCTACTTGTGAAAACACTATATTATTCCAATATTTGTCTTTTCGTCGATTATACATGTTGAAATATAGTGTAAGGTATAAATAATCAAAAAGTATAAGGTATGTAATTAAGTAAAACATATTAAAGGTTCTCTTATAGTACTTTTTAAAATAGTTTAGAATCAATTGAAAACAGACAGAAACGAACTATAATATAACAATGGCCATTTATTTCATAAGATGCAGCACAAGATACATGATTAACTATATAACATAATGTTTTGAATACTATTAAAATAAAGGAAACAACTGTTGTTGTTTTTATCCACCAAGCATAAATCTCTTTTAAAAAAAACTTGTTACCTCAAAATGCCATATTAATACTTATATGCAATAGATCTTTTATTGCCTGCTATTTTTCGTTAACCAATACAAACTAGTTGTTAATTATGCAGTTGCGTCTGTACTATATTGCTTCGTAGAAAAAAAACTTTCAATTTGAGTAACTACAATAACACACTGATACCAAATACTATATTTAAACAAATTTTTGAAAACATTAAGAATTGATCAGGAAAGTGTCATAATGTGAATGACGTTCTACTAATTACGCTCCTCGGCTCTTCGAGGATGTAACTATAGCATTCATTTCCCGATGTACAACGAGGCATTTCATTTAAACGAGGTCAAAATCCTTGACCTATGGGTATGACGTAGCTATACCTAGCTATAAATACTGCGGCTATTACCTGTGCCAGTCATATTATTTTCGAGCAGCGAGGTGTCTAAATCGTTAAAATCTGCGATGGCGTCCAGAATTTTAAGATTTTGTAAAACTGAGAACGTTGTTCCAGTAAAAAATGTTTTATAAACATTAGTTATCTTGAGAACTTATTATCTAAGTTCGCTAAATACAACGTATGTTTTTCGTTGTCTTGTTCTAAAAATACACGTGTACTGCCGTGTGTAACCGAACGTGTTCACTATTTAATAATTTTGAATTTTTTCGTCTAAATAAATTGATACATTATCGTAGTTAGTTTTAACACGAATGAATCTCTATACAGAAGTATATGAGAAGAATATCTTGATTTTCAAGGTAAGTGCAAAATGTGCGAAGGTGTACTCGTATATTCTTGCTATAATGTACCCATGTAGTGACGTATAATTTATAGAAAATATAGCAAATATATTTCAGATCTTTTTTTCACAAAATGTTGTGATTAGAATAAATTTCTTACAATATAAGAAACTGTAATGTAGTGCATTGGAATAAGCTAGACTACTTGTCGATATACACCTGTATGTGTGTTATTATAACTAGACAAAGTTAGTGATAATACGGAAAGCAGTATGTGCCACTTCCAATATAAGGTATCTGAAAACCTTTGCTAAAGATATGTTATATCAAATAATGTTCAAATAGCTAATTTTTAAAAAAGCTTATTTCACAGTCTAAAGCAATTAATTAGCCTAGAGACTTTTATAAGTCCTTGGTGTGTCATAAATGTGACAACAGTTCAGAATGAACTTACAATATTGTTGAAACTATCAAGAATATGTACAGAATATGTATATCTGTAATTTACAAAGCCATTGAAGGCTTCAAAATAAGCTCTTAGTGAGATAATAAAACTGTGTTATAGCTGCAACATTTACCGAAATAACATGATGTGACTGATATTTAATATCTGAATATTGAGAGGCCAGTGGAATATCACGGCAAACATGACCAGAAATAGGTCGAAGGGAGAACATTATCATTTAATGAATAGTTCCTTGTAGAGCATGTAACATGCCACTAACAAACAATTGATTAGGTAGAAACATACTGTAGAAAATAATAGTAAACAATTATTATTGTTTGAAAAATCTGCAACCATGCAGTTTTTAAAATGCATACTTTTGTTGCATAAATGAATTCTGTACATGAAGTTTATCTCATGTCTTTACTATGATTTAAGATTTTATATCTTTATCTTGGCAAAAAATAAAGCAGAGGAGCATTGCTCATTGTTAACTCTTTTTTTCTTTGCTTTTGAAAAAAGAATAAGTACAATATGATAATAATGTTGTAAATTGTGAAAAGTGTGATGCCAACTACCAAAACATACCAGTTGATATCAATTATTAAAAACGAAAGATAATAGGATCTTCTGAAAAAATCATATGATTGACCTGAATTGGTCAGATGTAAATTCCTTTTTTCAAGGATAATTTTTATGATGTTTGTTAATTTATATGATAACATGCATAGTGTTACCGACCATGCAAGGGCTGTATAGTCAGTCAAGGTCGTTAAAAACTTCCATATATATATATATATGTCACGATATCACAGTAGCATGGGTTCGAATCCCGGCGAGGGATGAACCAAAAATTTGCGAAAGCAAATTTACAGATCTAACATTGTTGGGTTGATGTTTAAACGAGTTGAGTCTGAAAGATTGTGTAACAATACCGATAAATAGATGGAAAACAAAACACTAAAAAGTGTTGAATATCATTGCACAAAGATGGAAAAAATGAACAGATGATATAAATTATACAATAATTGCAAATATTTCGGCTCAACAAATGGCCTTCTTTGGTGACAAAAGTTTTAACAATAATAAGATATAATGTATAAGGTGTAAACATAGATCACTAATAATACAGGTAAGTTTTGGTCGTTTGATTTTAATCCAAAATCCTGAATATAATAATATAAACACTAGACTGTAAATTTAATTATTTCTTTCTATTGATTCCATCTGGATGGAGGACACCCAGTGTTTTTATCCAAAACCTCTCCCGATTTTCTCTTTGCCTATTTTTTCATGTACAATCCTGTTCGATCACAAGGATCTTCATGTGATGAAAATCTTTCAGATTGTGATCTGGTTACCTGAAATGTTGGCTGACAGGAATATACGGTTTTTTTGTGAGGTCACTCCTGTGGCCATTGAGGCGTTTGTGAAATGGCTGCATAGATTCACCAACATATTGGAGACCACATCTAGGACACTCAAGAACGTAAATCACGTTTGAGCTTTTGCAGTTGACATTGCAGAAGATCTTGTATGTCTTTTCTGTGGTCTTACTGTGAAATGTTGATGAATGCTGCAATTGGTTGCAACATTTGCAGCGTTATCCCCACAAGGCTGACAATTACCTACAGTATGGTTAGGTTTGGAAAGGTCAGCACGGACAAGTATATTTCTCAGGCTATTAGGTTGTTTGAAGGCAATCATGGGAGGCTCAGGAAAGATTTTGGATAACTTCGAATTTTTCTCGATTGCTGTCCAATGATCACGAATGGTCTTGAAACTATTTCTCAGGCATGGATGTTAGGTGAGCACACATGGGATTCTTTTACTTTTCTGTTTATCTTTGTAAGTTAGCAGACTGCTTCTGGGGATGGATTCCGCTTTTCGAAAACTATTTTTGATGTTTTTGTGTTTATATCCCCTTCTTTTCAAATGTCCTTTAAGCTGCCCCAGACGTTGTTTTGCAGTGTCTTCAGAGGAGCAGATTCGCCTTATTCTGAGAGCTTGGCTGTATGGAATGCTCTTCGTGCAGTGTGGAGGATGGCAACTTTCAGGCGACAAGTATTGATGAGTATCTGTAGGTTTAGAGTATATATCTGTGTTTATTATACCTACAGAGAGGGTGCTAGATGTATCAAGGAAGTTTATGGTGGAATTAGATGTTTCATGGGTGAATTTGATGGTAGGGTGTTGATTGTTAGCATTTGTTATTAAAGTTTGTAATTTTTGGTCTCAAAATATAACCTGAATGTTAGTACTCCGAAAGTTTAAATCGGAAGTTATTCAAAAGTCCCCTAGCGAGGAAATACAGCTGTTATCCATTCTTATTATGTGGGTAAACAGATTTCTGTCAGAACATGACTCCAAATGGAAACATGTTTCCAAAGCATTTTTCTCCTTTTATGATTTAGAGGATTTATTTACGAGCAGATGTGAATTTGAGTTTTTAAATTTAAAAGCACCTCTTTTTTATATAGAAGTGTTATCTGCCTGGAAACAATTCAAGGATATTATTAGCCCGTTAAATGCATTTCACGTTGGAAAAGAATTTATTTGGTTCAATCCGTTTATCAAAGTTGACAGAACGAGTATATTTTACAGATCTTGGTACATGAAAGGAATAAGGTTCATCAATGATATTGTAGATGATAAAGGCGAATTTTTGTCTCATGACGCTATTAACAAAAAATATAAGCTGAATGTTACTTTTGAAGACATTCTATCTATCAAACTTGCTATACCACGTCACTGGAAAGATTTGTTATTACAACAACACATGTCGCCTAACAGCAACTCATTTGGTTTTGTTTTTGAGCATGAGAATAAAAAAATGCCTATCAGTAAATTATTCGCTAAAGATGTATATTCACTTTTTATCGATCGGGGAAGTGTTTCTCCTATTTCACAAAAAAGGTGGGAAGAAAGTTTTAATATAGAAATTAGTGACGAAAAGTGGAAAAATATTTATTCACTAGCTTTTAAATGTACTATAGAAAGCAAACTACAAGCTTTCCAATATAAATCGTTACACAGAATAGTCTCACATAATTATCTTCTTGAAAAATATAAACTTTCATTAACCAATGAATGTTCCAGTTGTAAAGAAATAGAAACTATAGAGCATAAATGTTTTGAATGTGCAGAAATAAAACGATTTTGGAGAGAATTTTCTAATTGGGGGTATTTAGTATTTGGAGTAAAAATATTTTTAAATAAAGACAGTGTAATTTTCGGTGTATTAAATTCTGATAACATAGTTTTAAATTATTGTATTCTACAGGCAAAGTATTACATCAACTGTGCTAAGAACACACAATTAGACAGACTGTTAATATCTGTGCAAGCGTTTCTTAAATTTTGAAAAGAAGGCTAAAGATATTAGAATATTTATATCTTTCTAAAGACAAATACGAGTCATTTGTCGACAGATGGGGAGGATTTATGGAAGTTATTTAATTAAATTTATTTTTGATACTTTTGATATGATCATATATATTTAATGTATTCCAAAGTATCCTTAAGAGGTATCATATACTGAGTATTCACATCATTTACTTGTAATTTTTTTACTATGTCTTATTCGTAAAATATCAATAGTATAACAATGCCATAAAAATATCATGTTATTCACTTATGTATTGTAAAAATGTATGTAGGCACTGTAGTTTGAACACCAAAAAGATCAATAAAAAAAAAACCAAACAAAGCCATAGAATAGATAAACAGTTACTCTTTTCTGAAGAAAATAGTACAGATTTGTTGTTCTCATTAATCAGAACACAATTGTAGATCCTGATCTTACTGACTACAAGGTACCAGTAATAGTAAAACAAAAATTTACTGTAAAATATAGTTTGAGATACAACTATAAAAATTATTTAGATTCTGCCAAGAAAGGAAGATTCTTTCCAAAAATCCATATTTTGACTTGCAGAAAATATTGTGTAAATGTGCTTATTTTGATAAGACAAATTGTGCTTTACAATCTCAGTAATGATACTAGATATAATAAACTATAATATATTTATTTAATTGCAAATGGTAGCAGCAATGAATGTTAAAGAACTATACATAACAGGAAGATTTTTCTCTGAACATGCAGATTTTGCTTTGATGTTGGACATGAAATATCTGACATATTTTCCTTTTTAAAAAAGGAATACCATAATGTACGTTAGATATGTGCATCTCTAATCTTTATGTGCCTAAGTGTTGCCTTGGTATAGGCTAAGTCATATCTCTGTAAACATTTGTATATAATGTTTAGGGGACTAGTCTCCTGCACATTGTTCATGTCAGATAGTTACTGCAGAAAGAAGCATTACATGAATTTATGTAGAATTTATAAAGATTTCTATAATGATAATCAAATGATTATATTGCATCTATGCATCTGTATTTTTGAAATCCATGATAGAAATTAAAATAGAAAATGGTGATCTTTTTGATGCGTTTTGTTATTTGATTTTGCCATGTGATTATAGACTTTCCGAATTGATTTTCCTCTGAGTTCAGTATGTTTGAGATTTTACTTTTTTCTACACTCCATGAACTTGAAATAGAATTGCTCTATTGATGCTTTTGTATCATCAGTTTATAAGAATCGAAATTTTCAAAGTATGATATATATATATTTATAGAAAATACCCATAGCAGAAATGTATAAAACCTATGACGTATAATAACAAAAACTGTTGAAATTTATGTCCATAGAGCAAATACAAAAATATGAATTTATCGTCTTTACGTCAACTTTCTTGAGAATGATGAACCAAATTTGATTTCCACATTCTTTATCATAAGGCGCCAAATCATACAAATTTCCCATATCAATATTATGCATTATAATTGACATAATACTTTTTAATAATCTGACATAACAAACTCTCATCTTAAAATGTTCTTCTCTCACATTACTACTGATTCAACCTATTCCATTGACGTTGTATTTATTTGTTGCTGAATTGTATGCTGCATTTTATAATTATTTTTTTGATTTTTCAGCTCGTAAGTGTCAAATACAAAACAGATAAGTATAGCGTACAAATGCATATGCACTTCATTTGTTGTTATACAATGGTGGTAGTAGAATAGATAAGTAAATCAATAAATATACCTTTTAAATGATTATCTCAGACGCGTGTTCCGTCTACAAAAGAAGCTACAGATGCCAAATAGAGATTCAAACTCATCACTCAAATTCAAACTGGCAACGACATGGCAAAAGCATAAAGAGACAAACAACAATATACACAACAAGAAAATAACGAAAAAAACATCTGGACGATTTCGTTTCCATGGGATCAAATAAACATGGATACTTTAATCAGATTGATTACGCCTTGATTACAAATCCTTTATAAAAAAAACAACAGGAAGTAAAATTAAGAACATGGGATTTAATATTTCCAATGAGGAAGCTATCAAGAAGAAGCATAATGACATTAGGTGGTAGTAACAAAATGTCAGCCTACTAATTTTAATAATTAGCATTATAATAATAATAAGTTGAAGAGATCCCTACATGACAGTATGTGAAGTAATTTAAACGTGAAAACTTTCACTGATTAGTACGACTAGTAAGTCCGAGCGACTCGCTCTACATAATATACTATTTTCTTATTTTAGGTGTGAGTGTGGAGGGTAAGTACTTTAGATAAAATTTACTATCCATATTTCTTTTCTATTGCTTGTCAGTACAAAGTATGAATAAGTCATACAAAGACGTAGAGATCGTAGTTTTAAAAGTATTAGTATCACAATTAAACGAAGTATGACATGCTTATTTTGAGTTGTTTTGTTTGAATCTTCCAATTAGCATTTACTACGCATTATTTAATTTAGTTATGTAACGGCACGACAGGAATGTGGAAAGAATAGAATTGTCCTGCAGTAGTCCTTTTAACTTCTGTTTGTAAGGGTTCATGAAAGATTAAACTTATTTACAAATTATTTCTTTTGAATGACACTATTGGTATGTCTTTCATTTCTGCGTGTCTGGTAACTCCTAAAATATATAGACAACTTTTAGTTACAGTACAGCCTGTGACATTCTCTTAATTATGTCCACCCTCTTTCATGGTCAACATCCAATGGTGGCCATTGTTTGGGGTCATAAAACATAGGTTGATGTTTTATCTAATAATGTTACCTGTTGTAATCAATCAGGGTTGAAGTTTTCAACTTGTATGTTTCTTTAAAATATACCTGTACAGGTAACTTAGGTTTCTTTCAAAATTGACATTTCACCTTTTTTTGAAAATGTAAAATAAGACATTGTTTTAGTCTTTGTTAATTAATATTTATTTTGATTTTTCTGTCTTTTGAATTTATTCAAATTTATTATTTTTATTTATTTTTTTATTTGTTTTTACTCATTTTTGTATGATTTTGTTTCTTATTCTTTTAATGTCTTCTTAGTAAGAATTTTGAGAAGCACAACGACAAAAATGTCAAAGATAACGTTATTGACTAGCATTTGAAAGACAACAGACTTTAATTTATTATTTTTAAAAGTAAAAAAAAAAAATTTAATGTACATGATGTTCATTGTATTTTTAAATTGTTTATTTGCATTATTTAATGAATTATCATTAATAATAACTAATAATCAAGCAAATGATATTTTTAAAGAAACCATGAAATAAGTAATTTTTAGCAAGCCTGTTTCTCAACAAAATAAAATAATCAGACAATATCAATCCTCTTATAATAAATTTTTATAACATCTATTATTTTTCAGGAAAACTACAAATATCATTATACAGTTTTAATAGGAAAAAACTATTTGTCTATCTTTTTTTTTTAAATCCTAACTCAGGAGTTAACAAAATGGACATGTTGAAGAGACTTATTTTCCCAAAAAAAATTGAAAGAAAAAAACTGTCTTGCTTTGCCTTTTTGAAACAAATGTGAACTTAATAAATATGACATCTTCAGTTTGGCTAATATCTGACAGTTAAAAGCCAAAATTTAACAAAATACACTTATATAGATGGTTACACTTTTACGGTCTATTAATTAAATCATTTTTTTTCTGTGTACATTTATACTGTTGGAAGTGCTGGACTGGTATGATACATATTATTGGTATACATTTGCAAATATTTCCCTAAACCCAGGCCTTTTAGATAAAGGGACTTGAATGAATTAAGACTTTAAAACCCTTGATGAAAAATCAATTAAAAAAAAATATAAGAACATTTTTGAAAATATATTTAAGAATAAAAACTTTGGTAAAAACTGTATACTCAAGTGTGTCCCATAGAGAGCTAGTGGTCATAATTTAGAAATAGAAAATAGTGGATAATATAAAATTCCTAGAAAAGATAGAATATGTAAACTGTGCAGCTTGCTGGACAATGAAGACCACTCCTTCCTTAATTGTAAAATAAACAAAACAACTTGAGATAATCTATTTGAAAATTGTTTACCTTCTCATAATATTGTCTCTTACCCAAGAACAAAAAGTGAAAGAAATGCTAAACCTTTATTACATGAATATGTGGAAAATATTGGCTCCCTTATAAAATAGTTCTTATTAGAACTGAGGGCAGAAATCTAAAAAAAATCCATGTGTTTTAATTTCTTATAGAATTGTTAATGCATTATAATTCTTTTTTTGTTTGTTTGTTTTTTGTCACAAACTAAATACCATATGTTTATATGACAATACAAATATTATCAAATTTTGTTGAATTAATGAATATTTTGAATATATTTATTCAATAGAGAAATAAGGAATTGCCTAAATTTTATTTAGAATAAGTTCTAAAGACAATCTTTTACATTTGTAAAACAGTATTAAATGCAGATAAGTCTATTTTGATTTAAGAAAATTAATTTGAGAAACTACTTTTCAATAGAAAAAGGCAGGCATTGGGATAGTTTGCATTATATTAGGAGATGATATTCATTTATTCTTCACTTACCATAAAGTACATGTAAAAATAACTAAAATTGATTAAAAAGGTATAATGTCAAAACAAATAGTCATGAGTCAAATTAAAAAAAAAAATCAACTATTGTTTTTTGATTGAGTTAAGTCTGCCAATTGATATTTTATCGTATGTTTTTCTTTGTTGTGATGTTATGCTATTGTTTCAGAAAAAGGGAGAAGGTTTAGATCCATTAAAACGTTTAATCCCGCTGCAAATGTTTGCACCTGTCCTAAGTCAGGAATCTGATGTACAGTAGTTGTCGTTTGTTTATGTAATATATTCGTGTTTCTCGTTTCTCGTTTTGTTTATATAGATTAGACCGTCGGTTTTCCCGTTTGAATGGTTTTACACTAGTAATTTTGGGGCCCTTTATAGCTTGTTGTTCGGTGTGAGCCAAGGCTCCGTGTTGAAGGCCGTACTTTAACCTATAATGGTTTACTTTTTAAATTGTTATTTGTATGGAGAGTTGTCTCATTGGCACTCACACCACATCTTCCTATATCTATTTATTCAACTAGTTATATTATATCATTTTATTTTTTAATTGTCTTGTCATAATCACAGTAATTAAATTTCACAAACACATACATGTATATTTTACCTGAGACACATGACCTGAAAGTTATATAATTTTAACACTTCAACGCAGTCAAGATTTCCCTTTATCCTTGACTAGTTTTTGATTAATACCTTGTGTATTAATTAAGCGACAGGGGGTATAATGATGGACATATAGGGCCACCATGGTGGACATAATTTTTATGGCCACCATGAATAAGATAATGTCACAGGTAGTACTGTAGCATGATAGCAAAAATTTACAGTAAGCTCTTCTTAGTTTTTACATTATCATGCATTTCAACATAATCATAAGTTGAATTACTAGCACAGGAAAAAGAAACAAATGTTATATTCGTGCACCAATATACATTGTCAACTTGAGTTGGTTTTTTATGTCATGTTTTTATCATAGCCTAATCCCTAGGCAGTCTGGCACTTAAAAGCTAAAAAAACACTGAAAATAATTTGAAGACTGAAAATGCACCTTATATTTTAGAAAAATATGCACACATAAATTATTATCGAACTCGGAATACATGAAGGATGAACCATTTGCATTCAAAAAGCAAAGGCTACACATAAGATCTAAAACAACTGCTTTTATTTTGAAATAAAAATAACCATAATGATGTTATTTTGATGATTATTTAAACATGTTAAAGCACCAAATAATATCAATTTATTCAGTTTATTGCAGATGGTATAAGGCTATAGCAGAATAGCAAAGGAAACTCCTGTATCATTCACTAGAAAAAGGAACATAAACGTATTTCTTGAACAATAGAACACAATTTATGTATGCTTACATGTTTAGTTTGATGATATAAATATATATGATTCTAGTTGCATATATGAAAACATTTCAAATAGTTAGCTACATAGAGGTGTTAACCACATATGTATGAAGCTTTACTCGTTGCACCATATGAATCATGCAAACTGTTTGGTATTTCGTTATATTAGTAACTAATATGAACTTTATCCACTCTCATTACTGTATTATATTTAGAATTTGCTAGTTTAAATTAATTGTATATAAACAATGATAAATGTAGCACAAATAGATTTATGCATTAGTATCTTTTGGTTTATTTAAAACTGCAACCCATAAGTTGATTTCAGCTTCCTGGTATTCATATAATTATTATTACTGTAGACATATACGCTATGAAAATAGGATTATTATATGTCGGGTATTTCGATAATCAATTGATTAGAAACCAGATTAAAAATGTGCAGAAATAATAGTAATTTAACCTGTTTTTTCAAGTTATACACAACATGTAAAATAAATATTCTGACACATATTTGATTCAAAGTGAAATAACAAAAAATTACAATCTCAATTTCAAATTTAAAGTCAATAATCAAATTTCAAAATCTTAAGCTCACGTACAAATCAAATGAATGGATAAAAAAACTGACACTATACACCCCCTTATAGGTTGACTTCTGTAAGTATAGACAATTCAATTCCACATAGGATCTTCTGTTATGACTAAAACTGACACTATACACCCCCCTTATAGGTGGACTCCTGTTAGTATAGACAATTCAATTTCACATAGGATCTTCTGTTATGACTAAAACTGTAGCACTTTTACTATTAAGTTTCGTAAAAATATATATCCTACAACGAAAAGTTCATATTCACAATTTTGTTTCAATGGTCAAAACATAGGATTGTTCGGCATATTTTCAACATTTATATGCCCAAAACTTATATTAAAACATTTTACAACCCCTTCCTTGACTTGGATCTTCCTCAGAATCCAATTTGACCGCCATTCATTTGTATTTATAATGGTAACATACCTAAGTTAAGTCTCTATGAGACGAAACATAGAGATCATATCTGGGAACCAGTACGTTAAACAAAACAAAATGTTTATGAATAATACATATCTCCCCAAAAGAGGCGTGGTTCGCGAAATAGCTGCATTTACAAAGTGCAACATTTGATTATTTTTCAACACATAATAACCATTTAGTTACAATAAGGAGATGTTGTGTGACTGTCAATGTACATATACGAACCATTGTTCTAAAAGGGGCTAACGTCACAAAGGGAACTTTTGAAATGTGTCGATCAAAGAGAAAGTGACAACTTCAAGGTAAAAAACAATAAAAGTACGAAACGATAGACAATTTTACAAAATATTCGATAGACAAATTAAGAGTCACCAACACGAACCCGATTTAACAAAACAAGTCGACACGAAGAGGGGCACTGTTGGTTCCAATAGGAATGTCGATTGTCTGCCCGAAAAACACGTAACAAATATGCTGTCAATCAAGATATACAGTATCTTGGTTATGTCTGTGTTTGATGAAGGTAAATCCAGAAAAGCGCTCAGTAGTCCGAACTTAGGTACTGACATGGTCTATAACAAACAGCCTTAAATTGCCTCTTGTGGAAAGTAATCTTATTGGTAATCATATCACATCCTCTTTTTTTATTTCTTCAATTGCCCATTTATAAATTTTTGAATACATAGAGACACTAAGATTTCAAATACCTCAGGTAACGTTTGCCTTAGAGAGATTTAGCTTTATAAATGTCCATTTGATTTTATCTCTGTAACGTTTTCGGTCCTTATTCATCCTTAGTTTTCAAATTTTTCGGCTTTAACCGTTCCTCATGGAGGTAAATCCAGAAAGGATCTTCATTTTTTTAGGGAATATTTTGTTGAATCAGAGTGATTTCTTACAAAGAACGATGTATCCCTCCATTATACATGATACTATGTTGGTCATTCCCTTTTTTATGAAACAAAGAATAACTATTCTATCAACTTGTCTTTTACTTTTGAATGAGAATATATGTGTTAAGTGAAAAAAGTCAAATGTTTAAAACTGGAATAGCCTTGGATTGTATTACCTAATTGAGTACCAGAAGCTTTTTTGTCTGAGACGTGCCATTTTCATTGTATCTATATTCAGGTCCTTATCGATTATTTAGGGAACATTTGAGATATTAATTCCTGGTTTGGGGGATATCAAAATAAGGGCGATTGAAAGAAATGATGGGCTTGATTGTCAAGAAGGAACACTTGTTAATCCTCTTATGTACATGGTAAATGTATAGTGCTCATTTTATTTAAAAAAATCAATCTTTACTGTTATGTTCAGTTTTTCGAGATATCTTTTAGGCGTGACTCGGTATCAATACATCCCGCCATTGTATTATTGTATTATGGAAGTTAAATATGTTTTACTACACGTTTGCTTATATGTTTGATTAGGGATCTTCCGTTTTGAATTTTCCTCGGCGTTCAAAAATTAAAAACGGAAAGTCCCTAATCAAACGCGGGTAGGTTAATGCTGTATTTTCAAAAAAATGAAAAAAATGATACTTAAATTTCAACTTTTAATAAAAAGACTTTTTGACTCATTTATAGTGTAATTTGTTATATTTGTTAGTTTTGCTAGTATGTTGCCAATATGAATTTTCGTTTTCAAAAATAACATTATCAAATTATCACGTGGTTATCACGTGACACTCAAAATCTATTTATAAACGTGAAAACAGTAAACTCAAAAGTGCTAGCGTGTGGACAGTCTTGTTTTTCTAAGTATTGTTAGCTGTGGATAGCTTATATACCAAAGTAATAGAAAAATGCTACTCGTCTCCTTTGAATAAAATGATTAATTGAATAAACTGAGATTTTCGATTGAATTGGGCAAAAAATACTATGACCTTCAGATATTACAACGTCTAATACTTAAACGGTATAAACAACATGAACCGAGTAGCAGTTTTTGTAAAATATTGATATTCTGCTTTCTGTACGTTAACTTGACTCGAAAATTCATCATTTCTACACGCTAGCACTTTTGAGTCAAAGTTGACGTGTTTCACAAGTTTTCGGGTCCGACATTGTTTACAAACGCACAAGTGACTTTCAAAGGGAAGTAATTCTGTAAACAGAAATAAAAATTTCAGTCATGGGGAAATTTTTGTTGATCTTTATTTAAATGTACTTTTTGTTGCATCTCCTCCATAATCAATTGATTTAATAAAAGAAACAAACTATTTAAATACATGGTGTTTTTTTTTGGAGAATAGTTCAGAATGATTATAATTACACATCGGCTTGGGGTATGAAGCCCTTTTTCTTTCTGTTTGGTATTTTTTGCAAAAATAATATGTATTGAATTTTTCTACTGACACTGTAGCTTCATCTACCAATAAAACACAACCTCCGTATATTCGCACAACAGCGCGGAAAATGATGTTAAACACAATTCAATCAATCAGATAATTCTTTGAATAGTGTTTTCTATTTTGTCAGATGAGGTGCCTCTCATGTTTGGGTTTTGCCTCTTGTAACAGTGTAAACTGTCAGAGTGTACAATAAAATCTTGAATCTTGCTCATACTTTATAAATCATACAGAGCCATACACTGTACATCATTCAGTCGTTGGTCACAGTGGCAATCACACCATATATAATGACAGCTTGGAATATATATTCAATTCCCAGCTTATTTTTTCTCTCAATAAATTTAATTACCATATACTGATAGGAAATATAGTTTAAAAAAAATAGATGCTGATTTCATGAAAAAAAACACCTTATGATGGTCAGTAATAATGGAACTATTAAATCAATTTATATGAAATATGATAGTCCAAGAGCAAATGAAAATTTAATTAAATTTCAAATCCTGCAACATTTTTTTTTCACACATACCCTTACACAATGTACACATTCAATGAACATTCTGTGTCACATTCAAGCACACTTAAAACTCCAGAATATGTATTTATTCTATTTATGTATATATGTACCATTCTCTGTAACTGTGTATTTAGTTTATGAGAATAAAATATTCTAAAACTGCAGAATATTTTCTTTTACAGCTAATTTCCTAAAGCTTGTAGAGTAAAACTTTGGTTGGCTTGCTTGTTTTGTTTGTATAAACATTTACCCAAGCTTAAAGCACTTAAGATTGTCATCTTCAAACAATAAATATAGGCAAACTTAAACCTGTAAATATTATAGTTAAATTCAATTGGATGTTATCTAAATTATTATTATACAATATACAAACAAAGCAAGCAAGGTAACCAAAGTCTTGTTCTTCATGCATTAGGAAATTAGCTGTAATATGTGCCTTCTTTTTAAGGTACAGGAAACAGGTATATAGGTATATAATAGGGTGTAAAGTTCTTTAAAGAATATATAATAATAATTTTGTAGGGATAAGAAAAGATGCTATTTGAATAAAAATAAAAGAGAACGATTCTCTAAACAACTAATTAACACCCCCTCCTCCAGTTCAGACCCCCATTTATGTATCTGTGGCCTAAATCTTTATAAATTAGAAAAAATCATGAACTGGGACAACTGTTTTGATTATCTATATTTTATTTATATCAATATAATATATTATCTTTTATAATTGCAATGCTAACCATCAATGAGGTGTTTATTTTTTAAGAATAAACAGCATAATACTAGCAGACATCAGTTTAAACCATGTTGAACTGAATAAGAAAAGTTATAATATTTACCATATTTTTAAGCTTCATGTAATTAGATAATTAAATTAATTTTGATAATTGCTCTTCAATAAACATTACTTGGTACTTTCTGAAAAAGGGGAGTGAATGTTTTTGTAAGGGAATATATGATCAGTGTCGGACAGAAAACACTACTGGGCAATCTCAAAGTTGTTTCATTTAACCCAAGTAATTAAAAATACACATTCACTGATTGATTGATTTGAAATTGTGTATTAAATGCAGCAAAACTGACTTATCATGTGGTATGATTTTCAATGTGTCAAAACTGACCATCATAACCAAATTACATAGACTTTTTTTTGTTTTTGTTATAAAACATGTTTCACAATCATTGAAATTAGCGAATGGATGATCCTATTGATGAAATCTATTTGCTAATTTGTATGTGAAAACATTTCATCATTCCTGACACTTTTGTTTTTGTTTCTAATTTTATATTAATAAACAATATTAATAATTTTGATTTAATATTCCATGAAGCACGACTAAATATACTTTATCAAACGAATGAAATCACAATTTGTACACAGTGACAAATTTATGAAGTAAAAGTTCTGTGAAACATCCTCTTTTCAGTGATCATAATTAGGACACAATATCACATATCATATGTATTCCACTTTCTTATAAATTTTTCCTTTGTTTGATCATGAACTAACACATGTTCCAAAATCATTGCAGTTAGGTATTCATTCATTTCAACATATTTTCTTTTGTTGAACCTGCTTTTTCATACAGTAAATTTTTTTCTCACTTTTTTTAAATACAATTAACTTCTAATTTTTTTTAGCACAGTTAAAACAGTCTTGATTCCATTCATTTTTTCACACATATGTTTAAGTAAAGAGTTGTCTTTTCAGTAAAATTAATTTTCTATTTATATCTTATGTACAGGAATCTGATAGGAAAATGATATCCTTGTTTGGGTTTCATGTGTTGATCTTCCTTTGAATGACAAGTGCAGTTCTTCATTTTATCAAATGTGCTATTGTATTGGAAGTAGCCATTGTTTCTCATTCATCTTAAAATCCTGCATAAACAATAATATCATTATACACAATATAATTAGTTTTTAATGCATAATACCTATTACTTCAATCATTGTACTTGATTTATATGCTCTTAATAATTTGCCCTGTTATTAATATTTTGAACATAAAAATTATCTTATTCTTATTCTGATACAAAAAGAAAACTTCAATATAATCAAATTTGAGTAAGCTTAATAGCCTATAAGCAGTGGTTGGTAAAACCAATAGTAAACTTACATGTTTGTAATAAAATAATTGCCACGTTTGTTTACTTTCTTAACAAATAGATTAATCTAAACTCATAAGCAATTAATCTTTTAAATAGCTTTCAAATCACTCCATGTGACTATAAAATAAGTGTCAGTAACAATAATATAATATTTGAATGCTTACATGATAATGCAGAATTCCTACATGTCAAGTCACTTGGAAGCAGTGAAAAACCCAAGTGAATAAAAATTCTGCAAAAGACAAATATAAAATTGCATAATCAAAACTTTAAAAGCAAGTTTACAGGTAAATGTCTCTGAAGGAATAATCTCTATTGATGTGTAACTGAACTAAAAATGAGCAAGGTACATGTATCGCTCATTAATAAAAAATGAAATTTATAGTGAACAGATACGTATCGATTATCAGGTTGTTTGCATACTGATATTTTGTATATTTTTAAGTTCAAAAAGGCTTCATATTGTGTCGATCAAATTAAATTACTGGAATCTAAAAATGTGATATTTTCAAAACAGACGTACTAAGCATGTGCTAAACATAGTTTTACGAAAAAATATTTGGCGTCTATCATTTTTTTTTCTGTTGACGAATGCCACTAATAAGTTATTCTGCGTATCCTTTAAAAACCCTCTTTTACCTGGTTTAATTTCTCTGTAAGACATTTAGGTTAGATCTGAGTGAAATGTTTTCTTGACTATTGCATGAATTATCTGTGTGTTTTTCTTTCTTTCTTTTTGAACATGATATTATCTGTTCTTGTTTGGTTTGTGATTTATGTCTTCTGATTTGCAATATTTTTCTCAATGTGCAATTTACATTTTCTCCATCTAAGATAAATTCAATACAATTTGTATGTTTTGATAGGCATCCCGATGACGTAGATTTATTTGTTGGAGGGATTACAGAAAAACCAAGCCACAATGGTGAAATACTTGGACCAACTTTCAAATGTTTGATAGCACAACAATTTCAGAGGTACAAAGAAGGTGACCGATTCTTTTACGAAAATAATTTTCAAAACACCGGTTTTACATTAGGTATGTTTATAATAAAATTTTTGTTCAAAAAAAAATTGAAAATAAAGTGGAAGTGTGAACTGAGTAAGACAAACTGACAACGACTTGAAAAACTAACAACGACTTGGCAAAATACCGAAAATATAACAAAAATCAAACAGTATACAAACACAAAAACAAAACACTTACATTATAATGAAGAAGAATAACAAACAATTTAAATATGCAGTTTTCAGACGAATTGTTAATTTGAAATCTTTTCTCGAGAAAAAGTTCCGAGATATATAGATTCTACCACTGCATCGAGAGTGATACGATATTTATCCACTCGAGACAGTTAAATTTTCAAATTTAAAACGCGAGGCTCGCCGAGCGTTTTAAATGTTTAAAATTTAACTGTCGAGAGTGGATAAATATCGTATTACGCGAGGCTCGCCGAGCGTTTTAAATGTTTAAAATTTAACTGTCGAGAGTGGATAAATATCGTATTACACGAGATTTGGTGGTAGAATCTGTTTCTCTAATAATTTTCAAACTATACGCAGGCAAACTTATTCCTTCTTTGCGACTAATCTGCAAAAAGATGTGTTCTTTCTATGTGACGTCATCAGGCATGATCCCCTTTTTTCTTGCCGTCACAATAGGAAATTTAGAGGAAAACAAACAAAAATCGACGTCATAATCGGATTTTAACCAATGAAGAACTGAGATCAAACGAATCACAAGTTTATTAAAAAAATTTATACAATGGTTGCAGAAAGGGATACATTGACGACGAATTAGAGATATCATTATATTGGTTAGACTTAACAATATCACTTTAAGTATATACTGATTAATTTCCCGACATTCACCATGAAATAGAACCGCTGTAGCTATATCAAGGTATAGATGACATTTTTTATTCAAAAAGCTATACAAAAAAGTTAAAACTCACAATACTGAATATAGCAAATTACTTGTTCGATATCATTGTTTATCAATGTTTATTACGATATGAATGAATACTTAAGATGGTATTCTATATAAAAACTTTGTATGCATGTCCTAAATATATTTTCCTATATTATTAAAGAGCAGTTAAATGACATAAAGAAACAAACGTTTGCTGGTATTTATTGTCGGAGCCTTAAGTTGAAGACCATACAAATTAAGGTTTTTGAAAAAGGAGGCACGTATGTATCATGCTTATAAATTTTTACAGTATATTTAGTTTTGATCTCATCCGACAGTAATTAAAGTGGTTCAAATAAGCTTGCCAAAGAAATATTAAAAACATTGAACTGTACTTGTATGGGTTCCTATTGATAAATTAAGATCTATTTGAAAAACAATTTCATGTTAAAAACTATAATTTTTATCATTATCACGATGAAATGTATGTATTTACGTTAAATGATTAAATGTGTAAGATTTATGACTGTAAAGCACCAGCTGACTATTGGGTTACGGAATTTGATAATTACCACAACAATTCAATAAATGACTATTTTTTTCTTCTACTGGGAATATACATAATATGGAAATCAACATTATAGAAAAATTGGAAAAAGGACAATCACACACACATATACAAACACGTCTGTCGGCACTTGCATTTACCTAGAACACATCAACTTGTATACTGCAGAGAAAAATATTATATTTGTTAGGGTCTGCTCTTTATAAACTGTAAGTTCTGGTTTATTGATATAGATTATGGAAATTTCGAGCGTCGCATGGTGTGACAAGTCTTCTATTTTATTTTCAGAAATCGAAGACTACATTGTGATTCAATTCCATCACCAGATCTTAATCTTTGGAAGGAAAACTAGAAAACATTTCAAAAGTTATAATAAATATGCCACGAACTTTCTAATTAGTATAGCCATTCGAAAGAAATCGTAAACAACCAATAGAAAAAAATAACAATAAAATCGAACCATCACCGAATGACAAGGACTGTATAAATGTTTGACACTTAATTAAGGGAGAATTTCAAAACAGCCAACTCCATAATACATGTATCGCTTATGTTGAATAACAGTATTGGTACCAATTTTACTGCACCAGGTGTGCATTTCAACTTTTTTTTATTGTGTTCTTTTTTTTCAAAATTAATCTAAATATCAAACAATTAATTACAATCATGAAAGTTTCCCTAGTCATGCTGTTGAAGCAATTGTAGTCTCCGTTTCAAAACACATTTAATATTTGAAGGTTGTTAAACACATTTGTTTGTATATTTCTGGTTAAATTTATATTTGATTGAAAATGTGGCCATAAATGAGACCATTTTAAAATCAGTGTACTTACTTTGAAATGTCCTCTAAACTTATTCACATTCATGATGATTGCGGTATAAAGTATTAATTTGCTCATATAACATGTATAATGCATGAAGTAATTAACAACAGTTCAGACCTTTGGTTACGTATGGTTTAGACTGGAAAAATAGGTCGAGCACAGGTCGAGAATGGGTTAAAACTGTTTCAGATTATTTTCAACGGCAAAGATAAGGGTCAAGTACGATTCAGTACAGTCGAGTATGGTTCAGACTGGGGTCGAGTAATGTCAAGTAAAAGTCAGACCAATTCAGACTGGTCGAGGAAAAATCAGTACAGTCGAGTACAGATATAGGCCATTTCAGACTTTAATGGTTTGTATTGAAAGGTAAATCTTTTGATTGACTTATTCGATCCACAAAAACTCATCATTATACAGGTAAATGATGATTAACTGAATTTGACAGTCAATTTTCCTTCAATCTTTATTTAATTAAAACCAAATGTCGGATACCATATAAGAGAGGAGCGAAAGATACCAGAGGGATAGTCAAACTCATAGATAGAAAATAAACTAATAACTCCATTGCTAAACCATAATTTACATTAGTGAAGTACTCACTCTTTCACTTGTATGTCCTTTCACTCCAAGCGATCCAACTTTCGCCAACACAGTTGTCTGACTAATAAAATATTACTAACCTTTATAAATAGTTGTTGACGTCAAAATGCAGGTTTTATATACAGATGAGTGAATGTTTTGACATAAACGCTTACTGATTTAAAGTGTATAGAATAGGCGTATAAGATACCTACAAAATAAGGCTTATAAAACGGAGGTTATTAACGATATCATATTGAATGTTAAGATCACTGGTTTATTTTTAGCAGCAAAGGTTATATGATTTATCATTATTATTTCAATATCTTATCAGGTAACATTAAAAAAAAAAATCATTAGATCATTAATGGAAATTTCTGGGGTGTTAACTTCTTTTTAAATTCTAAATTGGAGCAATATTGGTTAACCAAACTCCTTTGTTTAAACAGGGGTGATCTGAGACGAATCAACCATACCAGATCATCCTATCTCGAGTTTCTTTGTTCTGTAACATTTTGGCGGGAATGGAAAAAATCTACCATCAAGCATAGAAATATTAATACGGAAAAGTGAATAGATCATAATTTGTGTGGAAAAAATCCAGTGTCTATACTAAGACTCGAAATCAACACTTTTTGCATATATACCAAATAGTCATGCCAAATACAATGAAAGTCCCAACTATGTATTGAGAAATAAAAAAAGAAAGAGAGAAAAGAGAACTCAACATGCAGACTTCTAATACGTTCAGGTATTTCACATCCAATTTTTTATGGAAATATTCTTTATAAAGCACAAAGGTGTCAGTATTCACCCCAGAAACTTACAAAACCTTTGAATAGACTTATTAAGAAGGGATATAATTACGATACTGTTGTCAAGTCATTAAAGATTGCATATTTTGGCGTTAATATTGAGTCACTGATAAGGTCTTTGCATCGGAACTAAACACATTTATTCTAAAAACAGTTGTTGGCATGACACGGGTTATGTTCTTCTCATATATGTTATGATGGTATGATACTAAACCCCTAACGGGAAGGATTGTGCCTGATGTTCATATGATGAAATCATAATCTTTCAGTCAGTTTAATTGAAGTCTGGAGCTGGCATGTCAGTTAACTGCTAGTAGTCTGTTGTTATTTATGTATTATTGTCATTTTGTTTTTTTTCTTTGGTTACATCTTCTGACATCAGACTCGGACTTTTCTTGAACTGAATTTTAATGTGCGTATTGTTATGCGTTTACTTTTCTACATTGGTTAGAGGTATAGGGGGAGGGTTGAGATCTCACAAACATGTTGAACCCCGCCGCATTTTTGCGCCTGTCCCAAGTCAGGAGCCTCTGGCCTTTGTTAGTCTTGTATTATTTTAATTTTAGTTTCTTGTGTACAATTTGGAAATTAGTATGGCGTTCATTATCACTGGACTAGTATATATTTGTTTAGGGGCCAGCTGAAGGACGCCTCCGGGTGCGGGAATTTCTCGCTACATTGAAGACCTGTTGGTGACCCTCTGCTGTAGATTTTTATTTGGTCGGGTTGTTGTCTCTTTGACACATTCCCCATTTCCATTCTCAATTTTATACCCCTACAGCATGACGACTGGGTACAAACTGTCTGCTAATTTGATAAATTATAACATTGTTTTCGTGGCTTTTAAAGTTAATCATCCTCAATAGCCAAGGGTTACGAGCCCCTTTTTTTCCTCTTGGAAGATTGCGATAGAAGTTTGGAGACAAAAAGTAATGATTTTCATTGGTTGCAGTCGTAACTGGGTGCATTAAATCAAACAAAGGTAACAGTAGTATACCGCTGTTCAAAACTCATAAATCCATGGACAAAAGCAAAATCGGGGTAACAAACTAAAACTGAGGGAAACGCATTAAATATAAGAGGAGAACAACGACATAACATTAAAATGTATCACACACGGAAACGGACTAAGCATTAGACAAAATCCTATGTGAATAACAAATATAATATCAAAACCAAATACATAAATTTGGGATAGATAAGTACCGTGATACGTCTTATAGTAATGTGGATTAACACTAAAAAATAAGAGAAAACAAACGACACAACGTTAAAATGAAACACACACAGACACGAACTATAATATAACAATGGTCATACTCCTGAGTTAGTACAGGACATTTTTAAAGGAAAAAATGGTGGGTTCAACATGGTTTTGTGGCATGCCAAACTTCCCTCTTTTATGGCCATGTGAAATATAACATTAAAATGACAACACAACATTACAGGTCTACAATATAAATAAATAAAAGAATAAGTCAAGGATTATGCCAGGCAATGGGCTAAGCGCGAGAAGGAAGACGTAGACACTCTTTCCGAATGGATTAATGCATTGAGGTCGTTGATACAAATCAGAATTAAGAAACTGAATCGGTCTATCAATGCCCATGCTACGTCAATCTTTAAAGACCCAAATGTTGCAAAACACCTATCCTACCTCCATGACAAATATGTTGTTGTCCCCGCAGATAAAGCCCCAAACAACATCATTTTTGTATGTAAAACTCATAACATTAACTGCTTGATAAACGAATTAGGTATTGACAATTCACTTGGAAACTCAACATATACCCTCACGACACTTACCAAAGAGGAAATCCTGGATAATCATAGGTCTGTTCTATGTTCCTTTGGAATTTCAATCAAAGATGAAGAACTGAATCTTCCATCACTGTATTGGATACCTAAACTACATAAGTGTCCTTACAAACAACGGTATATTGCTGGGTCTTCCAAGTGCTCCACGAAACCTCTTTCTAAATTATTAACATCTATTTTATCAGCAATCAAAGACAGGCTTCAAAGTTATTGTGCAACTGCCTATTCTAGAGGTGGCGTGAATCAGATGTGGATACTTAAAAATTCCAAAGATCTGTTAGAGTACACACAATCTAAATATCTTTCATCTTTATTACAGTATTAAAACATTTGACTTTTCTACTCTTTACACAAGTATTCCACATTCTAAACTAAAAGACAAATTGAAAGAGTTTGTATTGCTTTGCTTCATAAAAAGAATGATCAACGTAGATACAAGTATTTTGTCTTAGAGAGGGACAAATTCACTTTGTAAAGAATCACTCTGATTCAAACAAAAAATTCTCTAAAACTGATATTATCAAGATGCTTGATGATGTTCTTTCACTGAATAATTAAAAATTTTGTGACTATGTGGAACGCATCTATCCCATCGAGCTAGAGATAAAGGATACTACAGATACAGTTAAGTCGGCCTCATATCTTGACTTACATCTAGAAATTGACAATGAGGGTCGGCTGAAAACAAAACTTTATGACAAAAGAGATGATTTCAGCTTTCCAACTGTGAACTTTCCATTTCTAAGTAGCAACATTCCAGCAGCACCTGCATACGGGGTATATATCTCCCATTTGGTACGATATTCTAGTGCTTGCATTTCCTATCATGATTTTCTTGATAGAGGGTTGCTCACAAGGAAGCTATTAAACCAAGAGTTCCAAATGGTGAAGATGAAGTCTTCCCTTCGTAAATTTTACCGACGCCATCACGAGTTGGTTGACCGTTATGAAATAACCGTTTCACAAATGATATCGGATATGTTCCTTACGTCGTAACTACAATCCCCTTCCCTTTCATGAATGTGACCTACCGAATTAGACTATTTACCGGATTTGTAATCACATAAGCAACACGACGGGTGCCACATGTGGAGCAGGATCTGCTTACCCTTCCGAAGCACCTGAGATCACCTCTAGTTTTTTGGTGGGGTTCGTGTTGTATTTTCTTTAGTTTTCTATGTTGTGTCATGTGTACTATTGTTTGTCTGTTTGTCTTTTTCATTTTTAGCCATGGCGTTGTCAGTTTGTTTTAGATTTATGAGTTTGACTGTCCCTTTGGTATATTTCGTCCCTCTTTTACAGTTGAACACAGACTTACAAACAATTTCATTATAAAACCCCGAGGATTAAAATTGTATACGCCAACACGCGTTTCGTCATTTTTTCCTTGTATTTTAGATCAAAATTAAAGGTTACCGTGATTTTGTAAACATTTAAGAGGATATTTATGAAAAGCGTGTCCTACTTTTAAGTACATTACCATTACATGTTTAATAAAGTTATAACTATGCATAAAATTTAAGATAAACATGAGTAAACGACAATTAAAAATAATTTTTAAGGTAAAATTGTTGATGAAATTATATACAGTTATATTATGAATGGCATGTTTCATATTACAAACCAACAAATTTAGCTATGGCAAACCTGTTCAACCCAGTCCATATACCGTATAGCCACGATATAATTGATATTCATGTCAACATCGAAGTGCCGACTACTGGGCTGGTGATAACATCGGACACGATACGTCCAACATCAATGATATCGACCCAGTGATGTAAAGGTAACAAACTTATAATTTGATACGGCAGACGCGTGTTCCGTTCACATGGGGTTAAATAGATGATAACATATGTATATACACAAATTAAGATTTGGGAAGCAATAAATTGTTCAAATATGTGCGCATGACTTACAGTACTTCAGCAAGAGTAATACTAATGCATCTTAGTTACATTGTATAAGTTCGTATACTATGCTTTCATATATTACCTAAAGATACCAAAAACACACTACTTTATCCTTACAAAATACTGGTCAACTAACTTTTTCTTTTTGTTTGAAAGATATGATATTTTTCCAGCAAAGATTAGAAATATTATTTGTTTGGTTGATGTTATTGCCTCAAGCCATTGGAATTAAACGGAAATATTTAAGAAAATAAGTATAGACGGGATACTTTTCGGATTTTATATCAAAATAAGAAAAAATATAATATATTTTTAATTGATATCAACGACTGATTGTGAAAGTACTCTATGCCCCTTTTTAAGGCAACTAAAATACGACTTAAGTTTTTAAATTTGTAATATTTTCTTTTAACTGAATCCTGATTTAGACATGTTAGAAGGTGCTAAGTGTCTGAGAAAAGTAGCTATTGATATGAAATCTCTTATTTCGAACATGGTGTTTCATTAGCAAGTTTAGAAAGACTAGCTATGTTGCCTGATATATTTCTCTGTTTATACTTTTCATCAAGAACTGTTTTTATTTCTCGGTATATGGATTGTTTTTCTTACTTTCCGCTAATCCCTGTGATCCTAGACTGACATAGTCTGCTTCACCACATTTTTGAACTGTGTTCGTAAATTTACCAATAGGTCGGGTCTCAATGGTCTTTAGTTTTTCAACAAAGAGTGCTTTGGTCCAATCTTACCTACATGTTTTTTTTACCCAAAGTGTACGAATCATATAAAGATGCAATTAAAAATTTACGAATTTAGAGAAACTCTTCATACATCATAAAAACATGCAAAACAGGTGAATAAACTCTTAATTCTTCATTCTTAACCTCATTTTTATTTTTAAGCATCTATATAAGTTTATTATCACCCAAGGTATCACAATTTGTTTTGTCATATAAATTAATAGTAAGCAGTAAAGACTTAGACATATGCAAAATACGTATTTTTAAGTGTAAACAAGATGTATGATATGAAACAGTTTTTAAAACAAGATGTATACTATAATTCATTCTACTTATACTGAAATAAAGTATTTGCATTGGTGTTTACTACATGTAAGGGAGATAGCCTTAAATTATTTGAAATTACTAACATATAAGTATATAACATGAACTTGCTAACATGTTTTGTTTGCAGATTTTGGAAATTATAGATTTATTGTTCCAGTTTTTTACCATGTGTGTGATCCTCTGCTCTCTGAGAAAGAATATATATATATTAGATAGAGATGAATAAAGTACACCAAACACGGGATTTTGTCATTAGTTACAAATGTAGGTTAGATAAAAATGGAAATTGAGTTTTCATAATGATACACTTAATGTTCCAGCCAGAAAATAAGACAAACATAATTTCTGATAATAATGGGAAAGTTATAGCTTGTAAAACGTGTATAGAAGAATCATTACAGTAGAAAATCATGTACAGCGCATGAATAATTTGCCCCACAAAATAACAAAGTTCAACAATTTATCATGGGCAGCAAATTTAAAAAAAAAACCACAAGAATCAAATGTACTAACATCTTTTCATAACGTGCACGTTCAAATAAAGATAAGAAATTAGCAATATACTTTAACTCTACTTTCCGCTATAAACATGTAGATGACGTTCTTTCACTTTTAAATAATTCAAAATTTGGTGACTATGTTGATCGCATCTATCCAATCGAACTAGAGATAAAGGATACAACAGATATAGTTAAGTCGGCATCATATCTTGACTTTCATCTAGAAATTGACAATGAGGGTTGGTTGAAAACAAAACTTTACGACAAAAGAGATGATTTTAGCTTCCCAATTATGAACTTCTCATTTCTAAGTAGCAACAATCCAGCAGCACCTGCATACGGGTTATATATCTCCCAATTGATACGATATTCCCTTGCATTACCTATCATGATTTTCTTGATAGAGGGTTGCTGCTCACAAGGAAGCAATTAAACCAAGAGTTCCAAATGGTGCAGTTGAAATACTCCCTTCATAAATATTACGGACGCCATCACGAGTTACTTGACCGGACCGTTATGGAATAACCGTTTCACAAATAATATCGGATATGTTCCTTACTCGTAACTACAATCCCCTTCCCTTTCATGAATGTGACCTACTGAATTAGACCATTTACAGGATTTTTTATATCATATGCAACACGGCGGTTGCCACATGTGGATCAGGATATGCTTACCCTTCCGGAACACATGAAATCACCCCTAGTTTTTGGTGGGGTTCGTGTTGCTTATTCTTTAGTTTTCTATGTTGTGTCATGTGTTCTATTGTTTGTCTGTTTATCTTCTATCATTTTTAGCCAGGCTTTGCCAGTTTATTTTCGATTTATGAGTTTGACAGTCCCTCTGGTATCTTCCGTCCCTCTTTTTCAATTTAAAAATTCGTTTGGCGAGTTAAATGGACCCCAGTCGAAAAATGTAAAAAAATAAATCTGATGTTTGTAGTAAATGCGGTACTGCTAACAAGGGCCTGAAGATAATGTCCACTTTCTTTAATGATTCTTTATATGTCATCAAGTACTGATATATTGATAGCAAAACCAATTATTGATCCAATATGTAACTACTACGTTGAATTTTGAACATCAGTTTTAAATGACACCATTTTCGTATAAAAGTACATTTTTGAAACAGACTTTAACCATTCAAAATATGATAAATGTGTAAATATTGGTGTTTAAACATTGAAAACTGTTCGTTAACTACAGAATTTCATGCCTATTCTAATTTTCATAGTTTTTCATTCGAGTGAACATTTCAATGTTCGGAGGGGACCATTTCTGTACATTTTTACCAATTTTCGTAATTTCAATAACAGCCCTTGTGTCGAGATCGTCATGTTTAAAAATCGATTTGTGTACCTTAACTCTAGACGTGTACGTGCTTTCTTCAAACAAATCAGCAGAAGTTCAGAAAATTACATATTCTCTACACAGTAAGTCAAAAGTCGAGCACCACCTCGTTTCCAAGCTAAAACGCAATACAAATATGAAACAGACTATAGCTTAAAAACTAATTAACCAATAGTTCATTTATCATCAAAAAATTCAGTTTCACTTCAAATTTCAAGTACAACTACTGTTTTGGCACTTTTTGAGCACTCTGTTAAAGTAATGTCGACTCTGTATAGATTGAAATAATCAATTAATTTTCCAATAGCCGACAATGATAGGCTTTTTTGAGATACAGACTATAGAAAGTTGATTTTTATAACGAAAACTTGCTAGCAATACAGTAAAGTTATTCGGACATTATTTTTTGGTCCAAAAAGTATAGGTTCGCAATGCTTTTCTTAGTGTATTTTGACCTTATCTCCCATGCCTATCAATTTTGCACCTTACAATACGTGTCTCGTCCTAGCGTTGAAAAGACGTCTCATTTCCGTTTGGGTTAAGGAAAATATTTTGTTTGGCCTATCATATCATGCAAAATACACCAAGTCTCTAATAATAAAAAATTACGGGCGCACTTATCAACCAATCAGAATTAGCAATACTCTTAATTCTGAATACCATGTTATGCTTATAAAATGGCTGCGCCATATAGCTAGTCATTTAACTATTTTTGTGATTGTTTCAATGAACGGAAAAATATAAAAATAATTATATAACCAATAATAAAAATACATATCGATCAATAGAAAAATCAGTGATCATGATGAAAAAGGGAACTCACAAAAATATTTCTACAAAGATAATCTACATGTTCTTTCAGTTTTATGTTAAGCCATCTTGAATCAAAAATCAAATACAGTATTGGTATGCAATACTTCTTTATTTTAGTGACTCTTATTTTCAACAATGTTGTTTAAAATGCATGATATCGATTAAACAGCGTAGAACATATGTGTTTGACAGCTGTCTTTGTTGGTTCTAAAATTGATTTTGTAATTGTTTTTTTTAAACAAATATGTCGATTTTTTTAATAATGACACATAAATATTTTACAATATACTTATATTTTGTCATTGTACAAGGTCATGTTTTCCTCAGATTGCTTATGACACCTTACCTCAGACATAGATTACCTAAGCTGTATTAAGCAAAACTTTTAGGAATTTTGGTCCTCAATGCTCTTCAACTTCATACTTTATTTGACCTTTTTAACTTCTACGGATTCGAGCGTCACTGATGAGTCGAAACGCGTGTCTGGCGTATATACAAAATTTAATCCTGGTATCTATGATGAATTTATTTACAATGGATTTCTGGAAATGTACTGCGGGTTACTTGAAATTTATTCTCATGCACTTTAACACTTGATTTTCCATGTTTTATTATTACAACATGTTTGCAATTTATTGAACCAACAGCCGTAAATCACAAATTAAGATATTTCTGTTCGTTCGATTGATTATTTTCTTCAAAGGAAATCGGTCTACAACAATTTTAACTGCATGGCATTATCCACAATATGCGTGATATAAGACGATCAAGGTATCTATAAAGGATAAAGTCTGATAAAGGTACAAAAGTTTAGAATGATTTTTACCAGTTTCGAAAGTCATTTCTGGAATTAGCATACATATACTCGAAATTTTGAAAGCATAATATTGAATGTAAAAATAAGTGGTGATGTCTCAGCGAAGGATTCGAGCAAACTCCATATAAATAACTAGGTAAGATTTGACAATAGTTTTTTCCTCTTCTACTTGCAGTTTGATTTGTGTTAGTTATATGCTTTTTTCATATAAGATCTTTGATTGTTCATTTTGATGGACGTGTGCTGCGCTGATTTAAAACAACAATGTCCAAGTGTTTCCTTTCTTCCAAAATAATGCTGGCATATACTGCAAAATTTAGTTCTAACATCAAAAATGTTACAAGTTGTTCCACCAACTAGACTAGAATATCCCGAATGAAATAAAGTCAATGGCTTTTTAAGTCAAATGAATAAATATCAACAACATAATCTGATAATTGAATTATAAATAAAATTAGACATGTAAAATGTTTGAAAACGGTTTATTTGTATGCGCTTTAGACACAAATGGAAATGTGTGGTGTGTCGAGATTGCTTTTGCTGTTACGCCGCAAGTACAACTCAACCTAAAAATTCCAATGTGTCGGGTATCTATTCGAATATCATAATCTACCATATTTTCAAATTTTATTGAGGTAGGACAATGTTGATTTTCTCTGAACAACGTTTCTCAAGTAGAAAATGTAGGTAAGATGCATGTCCTAGTTTTTAGTGAACCACAATGTACAGTATACATGTATGCACCTATTGTGTATATATATACATACCGAGTAGTATTCATTTGTCATTGTTCTACCATGTATACTAGATACTGGGATATGGACCTTAACACAACAACCAACAAAGATCGGAACAGACAGAGGGACATGAATAAATCTATAAGTCCTTTCAATTTTCATGGTTGGAGCATAAAAGGTTAGTTTGGACTAGATTATTGATGTGTAAACGTGACAGAAACACTAACGCACATGCATTTTACACAAATTCCTTCAGTTTATAAGCAATTCGGTAGCATTTACACATAAACTCCTAAAAAAAAAAATCAAATATTTCTATAATATTGCTGATATATTGCCAACCGGAGCCTCTTGTTTGCCAACTAGCGTCACAACTGCATTCCAATTCTCACTATCGCAAACAGATTGTTCTGCACTAGCAGTTTGACAGGAATCTGATGCCTCCTCCATAACTGCAGACTTATACGTTCAGGTATTTCACATCCAATATTTATGGAAATATTCTTTATAAAGCACAAAAATGTCAGTATTCACCTCAGAAGCTAACAAAACCTTTAAATATACTTATTAAGGAGGGATATAGTTACGATACTGTTGTCAGGTCATTAAAGATTGCATATTTTGGCTTTAATATTGATTCACTTAAAGGGTCTTTGCATCGGAACTAAACACATTTATTATTAATAAACCAGTTGTTGGCATGACACGGGTTATGTTCTTCTTATATATGTTATGATGGTATAATACTAAACCCTCACGGGGAGGATTGTGCCTGATATTCATATGATGAAGACATAATTTTTCAATCAGTTTAATTGAAGTTTGGAGCTGGCATGTCAGTTAACTGCTAGTAGTCTGATGTTATTTATGTATTATTGTCATTTTGTTTATTGTCTTTGGTTACATCGATCTTTTGACATCAGACTCGGACTTCTCTTAAACTGAATTTTAATTTGCATATTGTTATGCATTTACTTTTCTGCATTGGCTAGAGGTATAGGGGGAGGGTTGAGATCTCACAAACATTTTTAACCCCGCTGCATTTTTGCACCTGTCCGAGGTCAGGAGCCTCTGGCCTTTGTTAGTCATGTATTATTTTAACTTTTAGTTTCTTGTGTACAATTTGGAGTTTAGTATGACGTTCATTATCACTGAATTAGTATATATTTATATAGGGGCCAGATGGAGGACGCCTCCGGGTGCGGGAATTTCTGGTTGCATTGAAGACCTGTTGGTGACCATTTGCTGTTCTCCGCTCTATGGTCGGGTTGTTATCTTTTTGGCACATTCCCCATTTCCATTCTCAATTTTATAATTTAAAACAAGAAAAGAAAGATACAAATTAACTTTTTTATATTCCACACCCTACACAAACTTGTTCTCGGTGTCTTTGCAATAAAGTGCAATCAACAGGACTCATCATCACCAACTATAAAGAAGAACCAGATTCCATAAAAAAATTTCATGACTTCATAGTATACTCCATGGTTGGTGATATTTTTATTGTACCCACTATGTGCAAAGTAAAATGAATCACATATAACTTGTTCTTATAACTAGAATGCTTTCATCATTAATTTTTGTATTTGTGTAGTATAAAGAAATTCTACATGTATCACACATCCAAACCATATATATATCTGTGTGGTAACAAATTAATTAAACCACTTCAGTATCTTTTGTTTATGAAAACAATTTAAAAAAAAAACTATATTTTCATCTGTACTAATGCAGATTCGTTAAATTTGCAATTACTTTACTGTGTCAGGTGGATTTATTCCGATAACATACAAGTATCATCGGGAAATGTAAGACAGATGCTTTATATATCAGAAAAGTATATGTTTTATAATGGGAAAGATGCTTCCGAAAACTTCCTGAAAAAGATAGTATCAACGAGTGATTCAGTTGTTGCTTTTCAAACATCTATAGAATTCAATTTAATGGATCTTCAACGTGCAAGTTTGAAATATATTCATCAACATCCAAGTGAATATTTAGACAACGAGAAAGGCCTTAACATGGACAAAGAATGCATGGAATTAATTTTAGAGTCGGGAAGACCTCAACTGGACGGAAACCCCAACTTTGCAAATTTGCAATGGAATGGACGAATAACAAATGCAAATTATTGAAAAAAGAACCATCAGGACCAAATAAAAGAGAGCTACTTTAAAGCTTACTATATTTGATTCGATTCCCCGTGGTTGATAAACACTATTTCACAAACGAAATTACTAGCGATGGTCTTCTGGGTGACTCTGAAATTATAAATATATATCAAGCTTATTTTGGAAAACACAGTAAAGTATTCCTTATTGAGAAAAGGACAAATCCTGAAGAGTATGAAATCGAAACCACCATAGCAGCACATACAAAACAAAGACGATATCCCCTAGAAACAAGTTCAGGTCCCGTATATAAGTTGACCAAGCCCTACTAGGTGGTAAAATAAATAAAGTCAAAAATAGTAAATCGCTGCTCAAATAAGAATTAAACTTAGCATTGATAACGAATTTAACATTGATTTCAATCAAGATGTTAAAACAGAAAAACGAACTAAAAAAGATGTTACAGAAATGTCTTATTACATCTGTTATATCGGAAGTTCACACCGCAATTTATTTGTGTTCCCCGCCAATTACTTGCTTTATATGCTATAGCTTCTAACTGTTTTTTTGTTGTTGTTCATGTTGTTTTTATCAATCAATGCTAATATTTAAATGGTGCAAAGTGACATTCTGCCACAGAGTTAATTGTAAACATTAATTATTAACTGTTTGCATTATGTATAAGTATCAAGAACAAATTTCATTCTATTGAGTTGAACGATGGAAAGAACGTAGAGATATTGTTGTTACATTTATAATTTGAACATGTGGCGGGCACAAAATAAGGGGATTCAGAATAAAAATTAGAATAACAAATCTTAGAGCAAAAAATACACTCAAAATTAACACATGTGCAGTGTAATAACTTGTTTACAAATAAATGAGATAGTCTGCCATAGATAGTGCAAATATATCTTGTTTTTGTTCATTATTTCAGACCGTTAGTTTCCTTGTTTAACTTGTGTGACATTTATGATTTCGGCGGATGTTATCGCTGCATATAAGATATGGGTTATGCTCATTGTTGAATGCCTTATAGTGAACTATAGTTGTTAATTTCTGAGTCATTTAACATATTGTTTTGTGAAGAGTTGTCTCAAGCATGTTGCTTAGTAACAGCAAACTTTTTTTTCAGATTAGAAAACAAGAATTTAAAGAATATACTTATAAGGGATGGGACCTGATGAGCTTTAAAAGTTATTTAACATTTAATGAAACAAAAGGGTAACGAAAATCCAACGCAGGCAATTAACAAATTGATATAAACATGATCGTGTAATGAATAAACTCCCTGGGCACAAAACCTAGTGAACACTAAATGTTTTATCATAGCAATGGATGGATATTATGGTGATAATTACTGACTTATTATAGTAGTATAAGAGGAATAAGACCCCAAAATACAAATCCTTCCGTAATACATATATATATTTTTTTGCTTTAAACATGTATAACTTATCTTAGAAGAACAAAGATTATTTTTTTTATATTCATTTCAAATGTTAAGGTTGGATAAAGGTCATATAAAGAGGAGATAAAATATGATGGAGGCACCTCTCAAACAAGAAAAAAAATGACAAAAACATTAAAAGATTAGATATCTGTTAATGTTTGTGTCATTTGAGTCACCGTACGGCTTCAACCGATATATGAATTCCAAAACCGCATAGTCAGCTATAAACTACCCGAAATGACAATGTAAATACATTTAACAAGAAAACTAACAGCCTAATTTTTGTACAAAATATTGAACGAAAAACAAACGACAACCCCTGAATATGTACTCCTGACTTGAGACATATAGAATGTGGCGGGTTAACACTAGTTTTGTTAGCTCCAACTCCTAGCCAACAAAAATAAGGTACTCAACAACAGCAAACTATGCAAAATAAAAAACGAAAAAAACACATATGAGAAACAGCAAAGAAAAGACAACAACCAAACAAAAGTCACATAATTTGGCGGTTTGAAACTGATTTGGAGGTACCAACCCTACCCTAACCTGTACGGTGGTAAAACAGTAAAATATAAGAACAAACTATATGCTGACAATTGCCTTATACGATTTACTGATCCCCTGTAGGTTCACGCATACATATTGGTATAGTCTTTCGGAACACCACAAATACCAACTGTGGTAATAATATGTAATGAATTGATCTAATAAATACTTATGGTCTCTTAAAGTTGCTTTAGAAATAATTGTTAATCATAACTTATTGATATCCTTAATCAGTATCGAATTATACAATAGTTGCATATATTCAGGTTTCTTAAATACATTGAGTATCAAGTATATATTAAGCGAACAAAATGAAGGTCATTGGATAGGACGTGTTAACGATTTTCAAAATAATTCATTTTCACCGAAATCAAAAATATCCATATATGCAGCAATTAAAATTTACAGTTAGAAAAATGTGAATATTTAATGTGTTTCAAAAATTATAACTATTTCTATCAGAAATTTAAAAAAAACATGAATTTATCTTAACAACATATTTTAAGTGGAAAAATAGTCGAACCAAAGACAAATAGTAATAGAGCAAAGAAATTAAAGAAAAACAAATTGATTCTTAAAGAATCGTTGAGGTGTAAAATGCACATTACAGATGCTATAACGGAATATATTGTGTTCATATACACTGTACTTATAAAATATATTTATGCATATGCTAGTAGCAGTGACAATATACTTGTACATTCGTATACAAGGTCAGACGGCTGATGCACACTATGTTCGGTTTATCACATAATTTTTCCACATTCGACACAAGCATTGAAATATATATCACACATTGTGTTCAATCTTTAAACACACATAGACAAGACCAATGTTGTAAATTTGGACACTTTGAGTGTAATGTTGAATCAGCTTATATTTGATAGCTTTAGACTCAAGAAAACTAAGTATAATGATGTGTATTGTCATAAACTGACGACAAATGCCTTTAAGCTGCATTTACATAATCAAATTATAGTTAAGAAAAATTACCTTGTATCCCGCCTCTGGAGCATACCTATAAGTTTGAAATGTTCTAGTTTTCATATCTATCCTTTTCTGAACGACTTAAATTCTTGGATTTAGTTATTTCACCAATAAAAATAAGTTTATAATAATTAGATCGTTACTATTCAATATGTGTCTTGGTCTTAAATACGACGCGTCAAAACACCAACTTCCGGTAAAGTAACATGTCACTTCCTATTATTGAGAGCGACATATTGAAACACTTGCTGCTCAATGGAAAGCGTCACGAGTTATAACTTTTAAGATAGGTATGTATGTTATATTGAAAACGCATTACGAACTTAACCTTTCACTTTACTAGTCATTTTTTTATGACCTGACACATTAGAATAAATGTAAATAAAACTATTCGGTAGTTTGAAACGTGCTGTTATTCCAAAATTAATTTCAACTAAATACGCAGGTACTTTGTAAGAATACACGAAAATGTTCCTATTTCTCTATGTCTTTCACAATTGCACGATGGAAAATATTTTAAAAAAAAGTAAAAAAAACACATTGTAAATATAAAACAACATTTAAGCAGTTACTCACACTTTTAAGGATGACCATCTGTAAAAATGCTATAATAGTAGTTCCAATGATAAAATTCTTAAACATGTTCTGAGGAAAAAGGAACATGACAGTGGTTGTCCATTCATATGATGTGTTTTATCTTTTGGTTTTGCCATTTGATTAGGGACTTTCCGTTTTGAGTAACTGTATCTTTATAATTTTGATTTTTACTAAGAGTTCAGCTTATATATATTTAACGATTGGTCAATAGATTCTTGTGATATCTGCAGTCAATGTAGTGTTTTTTAAACTTATGTACAAAAACATAATGGTGTTTAAAGAAATGAAGATTATTTTTTGTAAACGGACATATAGAATCTGAAAGAATTTTTACTCGAAAATAGCCCATCAATTTATAAGTAAAACCAAGACAGATGCGACGTGAACAACTACATTTAAGAGATAACTGTATTGTATTTGAAGCTTTAAGGACGTCCATCGGTAGTTTTACTGTGGCAAATTTAGTTTACCTGACGACGTGTAGCGGAGATAGGTAAACGTGTATTTGCGATAGTAAAACTACCGATGGACGTCCGCAAAGCTTCAAATACAAAACAGTTATCTCTATTCTAATGCAAGCAAGTTCATAATTAAATGTCATATCATTATTTCAGTTTAAAATCTTCATTAAAGAAAATTCCGCGAAAAGATGTTATCTTCTTTGGTCCCTACACTAAGTTACGGCATAGGTATGCTTCCGGCGTCAAAAATCAACACCGGGCGTTTTCTGGCTTTTGTGCCGCTTTAGAATGTAATACAATTTGATAAAAAGAAGATTTTTAGGTGCAACATATAAGTTTTTTGGCTTATTATTGTAAAAATTACATGTCAATACATTCAGCAATTCAAAATGACGGCCTCCTTAGTTACGGACAAGGAGATAGAAAATTTTACGCTAACTGTCATCCAATGAGAACCATTGATACAAAATAATTGCATCAGAATCTGAAGTATTGCATTCATTCAAAATTGAAATCATCTGATATTGATGACATTTAAATGAAATTGCCAATAAAGATACAAAAACTAATAATTGTTTTCCAATATCGACGTGATAAGTACGTTTATATTATCTACTCATACATTTTTAATTTCTCATTTCAGAACGTACGGTTCTTGGTTGGTTCATAAGTTTGTAATAACTTTCCTCACCTTGTGTTTTTTTTAAAAAAGAGCTCAAAAACAGTTATGAGAAATTCGAATTATGTTCGGCTATGTGTTGGTTGGATTTCGACTATCTGAAGTGATATGTAGGCAGTGAATTATCGAAAATATGTTTGACACTTGAGTCCTCCATGAATTTGTTTTGGATTTGTAAGAAATTAAAGGCAGTTCTGGATAGATGCGATAAAGATCAGTTAGACTGTGTTTAATACATTTATGCATAGCCTGACAGAAAAGCCAATCATTATTGTAATTTATACTAAAATAATCATTTTGAATGTGACGAAACTTTTGTATTACTAGATTTAAAATAACAGCGATTGAGGGGCGAAGATAAGAATCTGCACAATATTTGAATATGGACACCTTTTATTAATGTAGTTGTAATGTAAATTCGAAAGTTATCGTTCTAACTTTTTTGAAATGCTTCTCGTTGTTTAGACGTCCCTTTTAAATTTTGCCTTCTAAAATTTATCAAAGATTTCTTATACGATTCAATTGTTATTTTCACTTGACTACAAGAAATGTTTCAGTCCAAACGTTTTTAAAAAGGCTACAAGGCTTGGAACGCGTGGGGTTATTTTGTTCACAAGGACGTGTCCCAAAATTAAACACAATGTGTTCTTGAGTCTACACTCTAGGTTCAAGTAGTAAACACAGTGATGTTGAAAATTGGAACTATTTAGAACTGTTACGCGTTCCAGAAGTGTAACAAAAGGGTGTTCAAGAAGTGTTCAAAATCTAAACAAGTCAAATCATTAGCCAACTTCTTACTTCAATAACTGCTATTGAGTGTTTTTTAAAGCACTGAGAGTGAAACACTCACAATTTAACGGGCATCTTAATTAGAGAGAAACACTGCGGTGTTCACATACCCTATATCTGCTTTCAGAAACCATAGCACCACAGACTATTTTACAGATATTCTTAGTTAATTGATATTAATAATAAGAAAAATAAGAATATATATTTAATTAACTCAAAGGCCTGTTTTAGAGCATAAACATATATATATATATAGTATTAATTGTACAGTATTTTATTCAGATATATTACAATGATCATATGACTATAATCAATACCAAATACAGTTTGAACAATAAATAGAATATAGTAATGACCGTGAATACATAAATCTACATCACTACTACATATTTTAATTTCTGAAATTCAAATTTTCTCTTATTTTAAGACATCTACTCACACTGACATACTAACATGTTTTGACTCACTTGACATCAACCAAAAAAATCGTTCATACTTTGAAATATAAGTTTTTAAATGAAAGCATGCGTCATCAAGAATAAAATCTGTCTTTAACCTACATTGTTTTACAGTGCAAGCGAAATCTCTTATCTTTATCGAGTTTTATATCCACCTTTCTCAATGGCTTACTAATGAGTACTGATTCTAAATTGAGTTAAGCTCTTTTCATATTGAAAGTTATTAACTTGACTTAAATATGCGTCCCTTTTGAGGATGTCTTAAAAAAAGTGCACAACTTACTTTTTTTAACCGTTTCATTATCGTCTGTAGTTTGTTCCTCATTACACCCTATTGTGAATGTCAATACTTGCGAATATGGCTTGATTTGACAAATGACCCTTTTTTAATTAATTATCAAAGGTCCCAGGATTATAATGTAATACGCCGGACGCACGTTTCGTCTACATAAGACTCATCAGTGACGCTCAGATCAAAATAGTTATAAAGCCAAACAAGTACAACGTTGACGAGCATTGGGGACCAAAAATTCCATAAAGTTGTGCCGAATACGGCTAAGGTAATCTATTCCTGGGATAAGAAACCATTAATTATTTGTAAAAATTTAGAACAGAACAATTAATGTTCCAATTATATATAATACTATGATTAATGTTAGCATTACACAATTAACAAAGTTTTTAAGACAATTGATTGATAATATGTATATATATATATATAGATTCTTAATACAAGTGGATTATCGGATTTATATAATCGAGATAGCTGAATTTTCAATTTTAGAGTCCAAGCCACGGCGAGGAATTTAAAATTTATAATTTAACTATCGAGATTGGATAAACCCGATTATCCATGAGTAATTAAGTAAGAATCTGTTTCTATAATGATTTTAAAAGAAATTTTCCTTTTTTGTTAAACGATAATCCCTTCGAGTGCCATTTAACATAACACCTGTTAACATATTTTGATTCATCCAGCTAGGTAAAAAGGTTATAACCCTTAAAATCATCATATGATCTTTTAAGATCACCGGCAACCACACGTTGATTAGATTTTTGTATACAATGGGTTCGGAAAGGGACACATTTCCGTAGTATTAGAGAAATATATTTATTCATTAAAAAGATTTAAAAAAAAAGCAGGTTAGTAGAAACTGGATTAAAAGAAACATCGCTCTCAAGGTTTCATCATTCACGAGACTTTTAAGGATGTGTAACTAAATAACATTATGAAGGGTGATTCTGCGTTATTGTGGTGCATACATTTCGTACGTTTTTATTCATTTAGCTGTACTTTGAATGTGTTAATATAAAGCCCTTCTCCTTCAGGATATGTCTATACTCTTTACCCTCGAGACGATATCAATAAAATATGAATATTCAAATTTTCTCGTTTGAGCTAATGTCTTAGTGGTTAATAACATGAATTTGCCGTAATTTCGGGTAACATATTTATTGTAAGTAGGTGAGTTATCTTGCACTTAGCTTCTCAAATGTTATTGTCTTTAATTTACATTGGCATGCAATGCTATATATAAATATAATATATACGAGTTATAGACGTTCATTTTCAGTACCCTGAATTAGTTAAGGAACTTCTGTATTACTGAACTACTTTACGAACACAACTAATATTGTTAAAATTATTGACACTGACCAAGGCTACTTGTTCAGCAAAAGAAAAAGTGTCAAGACGATGTTATAAAATAATCTTTGTTTATTGAATATCAATAACATTGCACAATTTTTTAGACTTTTATATTTGTTTTCCTTATCTGCGAAGTATCTTCAGTTCAAGGCAGACTGGTACATATCATTTATTTTAGAAGGTCCTTTTTGATTATCTATTCAAATAAATGTATATAGGTACGGCTAAACAAATGTCAGCTCCACCAATTCAATGACATGTATTATTAGTTACATGGTGTGTTAGTGACCTAATACGATTTATATGGGGTGATTAAATTCTATATGGGGTGACAGCGAATTTATCTTACCGACTATCTTCAAATGTGGTATTTTAACAAGTGGCCTATCAAAGTGATTAAGTCTTTAATATACTTAGTATTATGATCCTACTTCCATTTGTCTATACAGAAAACAAATGCCCACAATACCAACATTTTAGCTTTAAATTTGTTTTGTGAATTGATTTCAATCGTTCATTACATGTATCAATTTCTTCGTCGGTTGAAAACTTCCAGATTTCTTTTTTTTTTTTGAAAGGGAAGTAACTCCTTAATGCCCACAATAACAACGTGTTAGCTTTAATTATGTTTTTTGAATTTATTTCAACCTCTCATCATTAATTTCGTGGTCTGTTGGATCCTTTCAGATTTTTCCTCAACACTGTATTGTTTTTATTAAGGATTGTGCCTTCTTTTTATTTTGTTTTGAAAGGGAATTAACTCATTACTAAACCCATATGGTTGCTCACACTATATGGTAACTATCCATGTATTGTTTAAGACACCCTATATCAAATATACATAGTCACCACGTGTAGTCCTTTTACCAATCATATCTCTTTAAATATATAGTAGGTAAGATAAAGGTATATACACACTACATTTATATATGTTTAGCATATTATTTCATTGAACAAGTTATAATACCAGTACCACAATGTACATTTGACATGTTTATGATTTAGATTTTAAAAAAGGAAAAGGCGCAAAGAGTCAAATAACTGTAACTGTGCTGTTTTACATCATTCAACATTGTTAAACAGTGCTTACTTTTGTAAATAACTACACGGACATTTGGAAGTTTCAAGTAAACATTTGAATCCACCTGCATCAACTCGTCCTAGTGCCATAATCAAACTATGGATGGTCGTGACTTTTAAATTTTTCTTCCACTTAGCAAGGATGCTTTCCACCAAACCAGGTAAATTTCTAGGGAAACTAAACAAGCTCTGTTTCACGTCTTTGTAGCTTAATCCAAGTTCTATTCCTAACTGGAACGGACAATTTCCTATATGATTTGACAAAATTTTCAAATGCTGGTCACTTGGGATAACCTGGAGATTCAGGTCCGCAATTTCTAGTCAATTTAAAAATAAAACTAATATAAACAAAGGCAAATAAAATATATCAAACTCATCGACACAACATCTGATACAAAAATTTCTTATATTCGAACGATATATTATTTATCAGTAATCATGATAAAGAAGACTTCATTATGTAAACTTAACAGATTTATTCTTCTGAACTGATTTTAAATAAATTTAATACTAACAATGAATACAGCACTTTCCTAGATATTTATATCTATACCTTTAACAGAAATTAAAGCTTAATACAAAACAAAATACGCTAAAAGAGGTGATCTCCTAGTGTTTATTGTCAATTTTTAGATTAGTAACGTTCCCCTGTCCTAATCTTATGGTGTATATATATAGACCTATTCAGAAGGGATATAACTAGGATACTGTTGTCGGGTCATTAAATATGGCATATGTTGGCTTACTAATGATTCCCTTGTATTGTCCTTGCGTCGTCAATAATCACATTCATTCTTAAACCAATTTTTTTTAATGATGTTTTAATATATTGTGTGATGGTATGATACAAAACTCCTAACAGAAAGGCATTGTGCTTTATTTTCAGTTGATGACCACATAATATTTCCGTCAGTTTATTTGAGTTATGGATCTGGCAGGTCAGTAACTGCTTAGAATCCTTTAATAATCTAGGTATCATTGCCATTTTGCTTAGTTTCTTTTGTTACTTATTCTGCTATTGGGATCGGACTTCTTTTAAACTGAATGTTACTGCTATGTGTTTGTTTATTCTACATTGTCTAGAGGTATTAGAGAAGTGTTGAGATCTCAAACAACTTGTGAAACCCTGCTGAATTTCTCTGCGCCTTACTGCGTCTACCTTCTCAACTCAAACAATATTGCATTTGACAAAAGTTGTAAGGTAGTTTTGTGGTTTTTTTCTGTTTGATTGCATTATTCCCACATTTTCTGATTTCAGCAAGACAAGATGATGTCTCCTTGGTTACAAAATGCCAATAATGAATTTGACGGTAGCTTACGAAACAAACATGTAAATTAAAAATAGCACATATTTGGTTTGAGAATAAAAAATTTCAATCACATTGTTCCGAGCATTTATTTAAGAAATGATTCATGCAAGCTACAGATTTATTAGATTTTGTTTATATTACCTAACAGTGGGTAAATAGAAAAGCCGCACACACGGCATAATCTAGCTCGCTTCATTTTTCTATTGACAACAGTTGTCCTATTAGAATCGAAAAAATTCACGGAAGTCTAAAATTAGTTGTTATTTAAACATGGCCTGGACCGTGGTAATCATTAGTTTTATCCCTGGCTAACGCTCAATTTTCTAACAAATATATGGCTTCCATGAATTATTTTTTAATTGATTTCCCTAAAAGTAAAACATTCCAAATAAGTAAACAATACAAGATACGTAGTACATCAAACAGAGTATTTGGAACATAACAAATTCAATCAGAGCAACAACAAAAAAGCAAATACAAACAACCGTTCTCGTAGAAGAAATATGTAACGATTCTCTCAAATACCAATTATTTTTCGTCTTTTCTGAGATCATAACATTTTAATTTTGGTGGTGCAGATACTTTGCTGGCTATCTACATTTTCTACAAATGAAGGGTCAATTAGATTAAAAGACTTTATGTTTGCTGTGGAAGAAAGTGTTCAAAAATATCGTGAAGCTGTTCACTTGGGTAGTGGTGTTAAACATGTGTGGACTATATTAAACTCAAAAGCACTTCTAGATGATATAAAATTACGATCTTCCTCTGAAAAGAGTTTTTTTTTTAAATCTATTATTTTTATCACCTTTCCCCATGCTGGTTTGAAAAATAAGGAATAATTCGTAATGGTTTTCAAAATAAAAATGGCAGCATAAATAAAAGCAACAGTAGTATACCGCTGTTCTAACTCATAAATCCATGGACAAAAAACAAAATCGGGGTAACAAACTAAAACTGAGGGAAACGCATTAAATATAAGAGGATAACAACGACACAACACTATAATGTAACACACACAGAAACGGACCAAGCATCAGACAAAATCCCACGAAAATAACAAATATAACATCAAAACCAAATACATGAATTTGGGATAGACAAGTATGACACGTCTTATCGCAATGTGAATTTACACTAAAAAATTATGCTATACCGTAGGTAATCCTGATATCATACGACATGTTTTGATAGTAATGATAAAAAAGTGTAAACGTGTTGCACATAAGAACACGAGATCTGTATGCTAGGGTTTCGAATTTAAAACATATCTTTTAAATTGGAAGTCGACTTAGGAAGAAATTGTCGGCATTCCTACGATAACGAACTGTGTGCCTTTCATTTAACACCTTTTATTTTTTTAGTTCCTTCATATACTAGTGAAAACAAGAAAATCATCGACGCCAGAACATGTTATTCCTCATACAGATATATATAGTGATGATGATCTTTTAATTAACAGTCCAAACATTTTTCTGAATTGATTCAGAACTACAAATTGCAGACACAACAGATATGGCTGCCTCCGCATCATCTTAGGCTCATACCTCGAATTTGACGTAATCAGTCATCGCAGTACAAGAATCAGTGACAAAAGGGACACTTTTAATTATAAAATTATAAATTTCCCTCAAACTCAGCAGCAAAATACCACTATCTTGTCTTAGTGTAATTTGTTAAATCTAAACCCTTTTTGTGCAAATGTTTTGGGTTTTTTTTCTTCATCATGCTACTTACCCAACAAGTTACTTACCTAACAATTTCGCCTTTTCTCTAAACACCTAATAACAAAAAAAAATAACATCGTGTAAATAAAAAGATGATTGAAAAAACAGGCATTATATCTCAGTTGATTTTGAATTTTATATTTAATTTGGAGATTGGCATACCGCAACATGGACTAGCTTTTTATATAAACGAATTCGAGACAAACTAAATAAAGCATTAGTTCGAATTTTAACTGGTTAATAGGAAACTTTTTACTTGAATTGGTCTTAGTTTATATTATCTGTCTTGTTTTGTCAAAGACGAAGATATACAAAAGACATCTAGAGAATTGTTTAATGCTGTATTCAATGAAAGATTGATTGAACTGATGGAAAATGCCATAAGTAATACTCATTTTGGCATAAGAAATAATCACAGACCCTCTGATAGTATATTTGTACCTAAGTACGTAAACAAAATAAAAATAAAATATAATATATGCCAGCTTTGTAGATTTAAAAAAGGCTTTTGATTCTGTCCGGAGAAAAGCCATACATTCAAAACTATTTTTATTTTAAAACTATTTGATATTATCAAGGACAGTACGAGCAAACAAATCTGCTTATAAGCACTAAGAGTGGCATTTAGAATATTTTGAGGTCACATAAGGGGTTAAACAAAGGAATCATTGAGTCCAATTTTATTTAATTCATCTATTATATTGTATAAACATTGAGCGACTAAATATGTGACGTATACATTTTTTGACGTCAGACATGCGAAGCAATGAGTGTGTTTTTAGTTTGAAAAAAGCTTTTGTGTTCTGTTAAATTGTTTCTTTTAAAATTGTAACACGATGATGACTGCTGTACCCAAATTTATACTATTTTATTTATTATGTCTGTTTAGTTCACACATCATTGTAAAGATAACGGAACTTGACGAGACTGTTGTACAAAATGAGAGGTTTAGCGCTATAAAACCAGGTTTAATCCACCATTTTTTACATAGGAAATGCCTGTACCGAGTCAGGAGTATGACAGTTGTTATCACTTCGTTTGATGTGTTTGAGCTCTTGATTTTGCCCCTTTATTATGATTTATATCTAGATATTGACTATGAGGGTCGGTTGAAAACAAAACTTTACAACAAACGAGATGATTTCAGTCTCAAAAGTGGAACATTGAAAAGCTGAAATCATCACTTCGTAAATTTTACGGACGCCATTACGAGTTGGTTCACCGTTATTGATATCTGTTATATATATGACATCGGATATGTTCCTTATGTCGTAACTACAATCCCGTTCCCTTTTTACGAATGTGTCCTACCGAATTAGATTTTTTACCATTATTTATGACATTTTTCCCCTATTGTTTCTTTTTGTTTTGTTCACGCATCATTACAAATATTACAAAATGTGATGCAACTGTCGTACACGTGAGAGGTTTAACGCTATAAAACCAGGTTCATTCCAACATTTTCTACATTTGTAAATGCCTGTACCAAGTTAGGAATATGACAGTTCTTGACCGTTCGTTTGTTATGTGTTTTGTCATTTGAATTTGCCATGTGATTAGGAACTTTCCGATTTGATTTTCATCTGAGTTCAGTATTTTTGTGATTTTACTTTTTAATAATGATTAAGATGCAGAGTTTTCAAATAAAACAAGCTGTCTATTGAAACTGATTGATACTAAAGAAGAATGTTTACTATTTGCTGATGACCTTTAAATATTATCTGAAAGTGAAGAAGGCCTACAAAATAGTCTGAACAATTTTGAAAAATATTGTGAAAAGTGGCAAATGATTTTTAATATTAATGAAACTAAAAGATTGAGTATGCAACAATTAAATAAAACAAGCGGAAACAGCTTTTACAACATAAAAAAAAAGTGGAAACAGCTTTAACAAAATAAAAAAATGAAACTTTGTCAAATGTCTCTGAATATTCAATTCTTGGAATTCTTGTAAACACAAATGGAAAATTGCATAGCTAATACGAGTTTGCCGATAAAGCAAGGACAGTGATGTTTGTCATTAAAACTTATACTGGTTCTTTAAATAATCTGCCAGTTATAGTAGCTTGACTCAATAGTTCAACGAATAGCCACTTATAATTCAGAAATATCATGATATGGATACTTGTGTTTCAAAACTTAGAGCAGAACAACGTGCAAATAACTCCAATACTAACATAGCCCGCCCTAATTTTACTGATAAATCATTTTTAGAAATAATACATTTGTCTGTCTGTAAGTATATCCTCGGAACGAAATTGTTCATCAAACATAGCTGTTAGAACAGAGCTAGGGTGATACCAACAAGAGATGCGTATAAAAAATCAGAGTATAATCTACTTATTACTAAATTACAGATTACTAAATTTTAAAACTAATCCATTATTAAATGAATCCTTATTACTTCCTAAAAGTCGGGATGAATCAGGTTGCTTTACCTGGTTAACATATGTTAAACATATTTGAAAGAGGTAAATATCATAATTATGGAAGCATCAATTGTTGAGGGAAACAAAAGGAAACCTTACTCAAAGTTGCTAAAAAGCAACCTTTCAACTTTTTAATAAAAATGTATTTGAAAAAATATTAAAAAAGAGATAAAAACAAAAGTAGATTGTATTTATATAAAAGTTTGAAGCAACATTTAGAAATGGAAAATTACTTTAACTGTAAGGCTTTTGAAAAGAGAAGTAACATAACAAAAATAAGAATTAGAGACCATAATTTAATGACGGATGACATTTAAAGATACCTATAGACCTAAAAAAAAAGACTATGCACATCATGTAATATATTAGAGGATAAGTCTCGTTTAATTTTATACTGTAATAAAAATTATAAACTTAGAAAAAACGTTATTTCAAATGTATTTTTTAAAAACATAAGACAGGTTTTATATCCTGGCTAGAAAATGAGAAATTTAAATATCTTCTTTGCTATTTTACCTTAAAAGAAGTAGAATGCTAAGGGTCGGTTTTAAAACAAAACATTAGCACTGAGCACAGGGATTCTTGTATGTATATAAACAGATTGTGTTGCTTTTTAACTTTTTATGTTTTATGAGATATGCTTTCCTATAGTTTGTTTGTGAAATGAATTTTGTGTGAGTTTTTTCACAAACTTATTGTGAAGAGTTAATATGACAATAAGTGTTTGAATTAAATTGAGCTATTCTGTAAACCGAAGGTTTAAACGCATATCTATCCCCCTGCTGTTATCATGTTTTTTTATTTGAATTATTCAAACAATTTGCTATACATTTAGTGACTGTAGGGTCGTGTGAATAACAGGTTACATTATTTAGTATACATGTACGTGTACTTTTGTAAGAAGGTACTGCACTGTATGTACGAGTTTGTGTATCATTGCGTTATAAAAGGTAATGAAAATCTTATACATAAAACAAACACACTTTGTACCTGACAAATAAGATGACTATCCATTTCCGTCGCATGCAAGGCATCGGCAAGCTCTTTTAATGTAGGATCCTCCAATTCAATTATCTTACTGTTCTTCCATTGTATCAGTGCCATCGACATGATGTCTCCTGGACTGTGACTAGCATACGTGTATTCGATGGTGTCCAATGCCTTCCTATCCATTCCCAATTGAATGAAAAAATTGTCAAATGCCCTTATTCCAATTTGACATCCCAATCTAACAAGGTGCTTGTCACTTGGTGCTGTTTTCAATTCGTTGTCATTGAGCCCTTGTAATAAAAGGAAATATATAGTTGGCCCTCAAATAAAGTTATGTTTATGGTAACAACAAATACGACTTACATACAACAAAATGTTAACAGTAAACAAAGTCGATAGTTTTTTCCTCATCCAGAAACTACAATGTACTATTAAACCAAGAGTTCCAACCATCATGGTTGATAGTTGTGGAATATTTTTTGAAAAGATGATAATGGAAAAGAAAAAAGGGACGAAAACTACCAGAGGGACAGTGAAACTCATAGATTGAAAAAAACTTACAACGCCATGGCTACAAAAACGAGAAACAGAAAAACAAAAGTTCAGAGGCCAAAACATAGAAAACTTAAGATAAGCAACATGAATCCCACCAAAAACTAGTGGTGATCTCTGGTGCTCCAGAGGGTTAGCAGATTCTGCTCCACATGTGGCATCCGTCGTGTTGCTTATGTTATTACAAATCGGTTAAAAAGTCTTATTCGGTAGGTCAAAATCGAAGGGTATTGTAGTTCCGACACATAAGGAACATATCCGGAATCATCTATGAAACGGTTATTCCATAACGGTCAACCAATTCGTGATGGCTTCCGAAAAATTAAGGAAGGGATAATTTCAACTTCACCATTTGGAACTTTTGATTAAATAGCTTCCTTGTGAGCAGCAATCCTCTATCAAGGACATCATGATAGGAAATACAAGCCCTGAAATATCGTTTCAATTTGGAGATATATACTCCGTATGCCGGCGCCGCTGGAATGTAGCTACATAGAAATGGAGAGTTCACGATTGGGAAGCTGAAATCATTTCTTTTGTCGTAAAGTTTTGTTTTCAACCGACCCTCATTGTCAATTTCTAGAGTAAGTCAAGATATCAGGCAGACTTAACGGTATTATTGCATTATCCTTTATATCTAGTTCAGTGGGATGGATTCGTTCAACATAGTCACTAAATTTTATATTATTAAGTGAGAGCACTTAGAGATCATATATATAGCGGAACGTAAAGCTAAAGGATGTTGCTCATTTCTTAGGTTTCTTCCTTAGAAGTTCCTGTATGAATTCAGCCTAATAATAATAAAGAAACAAGTCGACAAGAAGAGGGGCGCAATTTGTTCCGACAGTTTGTTGAAAAACACGTCCTTCAAACGTAACAGATATGTTGTCAATCAAGAAATCTAACATTTTTAAAATGTCTGTTTCAGAGAATTTTTGTTTGAATCAGAGTAATTCTTTACAACATAGGATTTATCCCTCCCCAAGACAATATAATTGTATCTACATTCGCCATTATGTTTTAATGAAACCAATTTATACCAACACTTTCAATTTGTCTTTGAGTTTGGAATAGTGAATACTTATGTAAAGTAAAGAAAAGTCAAATGTTTTAATACTATATAGGAAGATGAGAGAGTCTTATATTGTATGTAGTCTAGAAAATCTTCGGACTTTTTTTAGTAACAACTTCTGATTCACGCCACCTCTTAAAAAGGCAATTTCACAATAACTTTGGATCCCGGCGTTGATTGCTGATAAAATGGATTTTGATAATTTTGAAAAAGAGGTTTTGCGGACCACTTGGAAGACCCAGCAATATACCGTTTTTTTGTAAGGACACTTATGTAGTTTAGTTATCCAATACAGTGATAGAAGATCCAGTTCGTGGGTTGCAATTCGGAGGAACATAGTATCCAAGACGTCCTCTACAGTAAGTGTCGTGAGGGTATATGTTGAGTTTCCAAGCTGAATTGTCAATACGTAATTCATTTATCAAGCAGTTTATGTAATGATATTTACACACAAAAACGATATTTAGTTTGAGGCTGTATCTGCAGGGACAATACCATATTGGTCATGGAGGTAGAACAAGTGTTTTGTAACATTTGGGTCTATTAAAATTGACGTAAGTGAGTATTGATATACCCATTTAGTTTCTCAATTCGGATGTGTACCAACGACCTTACAGCCTTAATCCATTCGGAAAGAGTATCTATGTCTTCATTCTCGCGTTAAGCCCATTGCCTGGCATAATCCTCGACTAAATTCATTGGTATTTTATAGTTGTATTTCCAATTGATGGATTTAGGCTCATGATATTTTGGACATTTAGATAACAAATTTCGCAGGGAAGTGTTATTGACAATGTTGAGGTCTCCAGTGATAACGTGGCCAGCCGGATTATATGTGAACTGTAAACTGGCACATGTGCAATCAGGAGGTTTAGACTTGATGTTGATATCCTGCAAAACGTGTTTGTTATTAACATTTTTAGTTGCAATTCGTTTGATATAGATATCAGAAATTATTGGTACAGACTGATCTTTAAAATAAGGAGGTATGTTCGACTGAACTAATTCAGGATGAAGGTTATTTCCTAGGTTGACGCCATATGAGTGTTTGTAACAGTGGTTTTTAAACATAAATTGAACAGAGAACGATGTTTTGAAAGAGGAATTATTCCATTCGTCTTGTTTTCAAAATGTGACGTGCCGAACTAGATTTATAAATGTACTTTCATATGGAACATTATTGGCCATCAAACCTTCTTATCAATTCGATGTATCTAAGATAATTATCGATCTTTTTAGTGAAGTTTATTTGTATGAGGCTTAGAAACGGGGGAAATGCGAGGTTATACCGAGCATTTTCCCTGTTTCGTGCCAAGTACAAATAAATTTCATATTTCAAGACACTATACGTATATTGTTTTTATACTGAAATCGATAAAAAATAAAAATAAAAAATAAAAAAATGTGTAACAAATATTGTTGAAAAAAGTGTTTGGAATTTCCTTTTTGGGGTACCATTTTGGGGTATTTCCCTATGAACGTAGTCTACGTGTTAAGACATTGACAATTTAAGGAATTAGATAGGGAAAATGAACTTAATTAATAATATTTAATAAACATGGTATATAAATTACCAATTAGAAGACATAACAAGTTTAAATTCATAAAAGTTTGACCATTGTTACTACACGTTGTCATGGTTGTGACGTGACGTTGTTGGGGAAATACAGTATTTCCGGTAAGAAGGCGGGGATTATAGATTAGTTGAGGTCATTGACGTAAAAAGCTAACGTTTATACGTATAGCTTTTTCTGTATAGCAAAATAGCTGATTGCAGTATAATCAATGATATGTGTATTTAAAAATCTAGCAAAATCTTTGTGTTCAAACCATGTCTGAACTTTTAAGTTGTTTGTTTTTACATTAACAAAACGACACATTAAATTCCCGAAAAGCTCCTTAAAAACATATTTGAGAACTGACTTACAAGGTCAATAAAACATGGGAAGTCAATAAACAAAACAAAAATGAAAGGTTTGACTATATCAACAACGGCGGTAAAAATAGAAAACAATTGTTATATTTCTGACTAAGTATAATCTTTTCCGGATAATATAGCTATATATTTATTAACTATGTCTTAACCAAAAAAAATTATAAGCACAAGGTTTTAGGTGCCTTTGTTGATAATAATCAAAAGATGTGACGATAAAAAGTATCAGGGAAAGACATAACTGCATTTTCAAGTGAGTGATTTAAAAAACTTCAAGCTGTAAAATATATAGATCATTTGCGTTGATCACGTTGTGTCTCTTAATTATTTTTTTCCCAAAAATCCGGCTAAAACTGGACATAGTTGTTCTATGTACATGTTTTCTTTTTTTCTATTTTTTTATCTGACTTAGAAATTTGTTATTGAATTTAGCATTACTAATAAAGGTATTATTATATATCCTACTTGATTTTTTGGATAATTGTTTTTTTTTATATATATATAATTACCTTTACATTCAGGTCCACATTTCTGTTGGCTCTGCAATTGTATAATTATTTTAAATATATATGTAAACATGCATTGTTGTAAGGGTTACCAATGACAACTATTAGAATAAACTCAAACGCATATTTTACTTATATTGCTTCTGTCTACATCATGGCACAAAACTTAAATTACAATTTAGATTCTTAAAAGGAAATGTCCGTCGAGCATACTTGGCCAATTTAAGCCACCATTGACATTTGAAAAACTCTTTTAGTCACGAAATATTTCTGTTTTTAAAAAATGCTTATGTTTATGTCCGTTTTGCAGTGATAGTATTATTGTGTTGTCCTTGTATAACTTCTTAAATATGCATATTTAATTTATATCGTAATCAAACGAAATCCATCGCGGCTTTGAATTTAACCCAATAAAAATGAATTAAAATCTTAAACAAAATAACATCATCTTACCTTGTTGAATAACCAGAACCGTAAGTATCTTGTGTCATGGACCTTTCCGTTTCCACATGTCCACCTTTCGTTCATCATGACATGCTCTGGTGCTGTAAAGCAAACACTGTTTTCACATGAAGTGCCTATTTCCATAGTGTATAAGTCAGATATTTGAGTCCGTTTCAATTTCCTGCCGAAGCTATTATAATGGAATAATAGACAGGACTCAATATTATTCGTTAGACATTCTTGTACGCTTGCCGCAATATCAGGCGATAACGAAAGTAACGAGTCACTGTTTGTCAAGTTAACCAGAACACGATTATCTTTTAACCATATTCTAAGTTCATTATCTTCACTCACATTGAACAATGCTGCTTTATGATACAGACATGGTTTATTATCTTCAACTTTCAAAGGCCATGCGCTTATTGAAGCTCCAATTATTTTGTAAGCCAGCGAAGTTGGAATCGAAGATCGCGCTAATGTATACCTCAAACATATCGTGTTTACTCCCTGATTATCGGCTACATTAAAGGAAGATGGTCTCGGGGCCTTGATCATGCATGGTACAAGGTATACATGGGAAATTTGTTTGGACGCCTTTGGGATAATAAGAATGTCTAAATATATCAAGAGCTGTATAACAAAGTCTTTGATGGAATCATCTTGCATGTATTGATGAAAATGGTCCTGTTGCCAAAGTTGAAGAAGGTCTTGCTTGTATATTTTTCCTGTGTCGGTCATATTTTGGAGAATTGCCTTTAAACTTGGATTTGCTGGAAAGAACTTTTCATCTGTTACGAATGACCTCAGTATGTTAACCAATGCGGGAGGATGAATGATGATGAACTGGTTTAACCCGTCCAAATCGTAATACATCAGCTTACCAAGAGAATGCTGGACTAAAAGAAAGGCGTTCAATTGATGTTCATCTAAAGCTAAGTCCCTATTTAGCATGTTGACATGTAGGAGGTCCTCCTTTGATATGATGTTTACATTCTTCATTCTCATTTTGGAAATTTGTAGCTCTAACGGAACCCATTGCATTGGTCGTCGCTGCCCCCACGAATTTTGTTTCATTGCAAACAGGACAACTTGATCAGTCATGGATTTTATTTCTGCGTCGTTTTTATCTATACCATTTATGAAATATACCGTGTCAAGGTGTAGGTGATCTTTTTTTTCATACCCATGGAACATTGTCTTGATATCCTTAATAAAGCGATCCTTCATCTCAATAGTGTTTGCCTTGAAATGAAAAAAAGGAAATGATTGAAAGGTGGCTTTGCAATATAATGTAAGCTACAACCTGCTATGTTCCGATGATATAAACACACGAAGAGTATTATGTATTTAAAATGTAGTGTAAAGTATTTATTATTTTGGTTCCCTTGAGATTAGTACAGCAGTTGATGATTTCCTGCAGTTAAAAGCAATGAGTAATCATTTTCTTTGTTTTGACATATTGTGTAAATCTTTTGTGAAATCATATAAAATACCTTAATTGTTTTTTCAAGTCAGATCTGAGGTTCAAAAAAGAATTTTCAAAATTTTTAAATCGGATCTTTTTTCATTAAGTTCAGGTCAAAAGTGGCAATATTCCTTGAATGGATAACGATATTTTTTGTTTCTGTTCCGGTCTTTCAGGACATAATTTCGTACAAGTACTCAGCCTCGTCGCGTCAGAATGAGGACGTAAGGTCACATGCCTCATGAAGAAAAAGAACCATGATTTCTGGAAGTCAATAACCCCATCTTGAATATAAAAGAGGGAGAGGGTGAAAGATATCAGAGGGACAGTCGAGCTCATAGATAAAAATTAACTGACAATCCCATAGCTAAAAAGACAAACAGACAAATACTAAGACACAACAAAGACCTCCACAAAAAACTGGGGGTGATCTCAGGTGCTCGAGAAAGGTAAGCAGATCCTGCTTTATATGGACACCCGTCGTTTTGTTTATGGTATTAAAAACCCGGTAAATAGTCGTATTCGTAAGGTCAAATTCGTAGTAAAAAGTAAAGAGGATTGTAATTACGACATAAGGAACATATCCGAAATCATCTGTGTAACGTTACCTGTTGAAATGCTACATGTTTGACCTCATGCAATTTACTATTGACATTCATAATTTCCCTGACCTAAAAACCCAAATACAAAACATACATATTGTTGATTCGTCGTCGTTCTAAACATGTATGACATATTTGCCACTGCACATTTAGCAACCAACAATTAATCAATTTATTTAATATGTTACAGTCCCCATTGGCTAATATGAAATAAAGACTATGTGGTATGATTGTCAATGAGATAACTCTCCACAAATGACTCAGAAATTAATAACTTTAGGTCAAAGCAAACTTTACACAAGCAACTGATCAACAAAACCGAACAAATAGCAAATCTACACAATAAATACAGTGCAGCAACTGTACAGGAGATGCTTACGGGATAAGCTCAACAGCTCACCCAGCTACAGGAATATCACTATATGAAGCGTAAATGAACAGACCTATTAGGACAAAGAAGGAACGAAAATACAAATATGTAGCAAGAGAACCACTTAATAACAAGCTCCTAAACTCGTATTTTAATCTTTTATTCGAATTTGATCGAAAGTTTTTTGAAAACATACGTGTTTGAATTAAGAAATAATAGATGCAAGGCTATGTGTTAAAGACCGTACTTTGACCTATAAATGTTTTTTTTTTAAATTGTGACTTGGATGGAGAGTTGTCTCATTGGCACTTATACCACAGCTCCTTATATCTATAAGCTATACTTGTTGGTTGTTTTAACAGGCATTACATGTATATTCGTGATTATTTTAGCCCGAGCGATAGCAAAGGCTACCATACCACGAATAAAATGCCTATCTATGTTAAAACTACAATAAAGAATAGCTTGCATCAATTATTTCGATTCTAATTAGGTTAATTCCGGTAATTTCGATGTCCGATGTGTATAGAACGTTTTTGTAGGCTCTTCCGTGAATTTCCCTTTCTCTTGTTAACACGCATATCACGTGCAATGTATTATTCAGATTTAGGTTAAGATCAGCAAACATGAAAGTCGCCGAATCTAGGTCAATTGTGTAAATTGCCAATTGTAAAATATTGTAGTTTTTGTATATGTATTAGTAACAACATATGAATGATTCAAGAGTATGAAAACGTTTAAAGTTAATGAAATATATTAAATGAATGTCAATTTAATAAAATGCCTTTTTCTCAAAAAGCAAATAAACGCATGTACAAACAAACGTAATTGGATTTAGAGCATACGTTATTAAAGAGTGTTGTGATCCCGAGTATATCCCAAGACCGATATATACCTTGGATGGTCGTTCCTGCAGTCAGGAACGGCCGATTGCTTTTCTAGTCAGAATAGTCGTCTGTATTAGCCATTGTATTCAACCGGAAGTGCATGGTTTCTGGGAAGTGCTTCGGACATCTCTAGATGGTCTGTCTGATGACCTAAAACTAACCCTCCGGATACTACACTCCCCCCAGTTTTATTAATAAGGCCCCCTCTACTGAGGGGGGGCCCTGTGATTGTCGCCCAAAATCAATAAAATACGGAAATAATATCAAATTTAGAGAAAATATGCATCAATTTAAAAAGGTATATACCCTATCCCCCTAACAATTTTTAAAAAGTATAAAACTTATCCCCCCAAAACGGACCCTTTGTATGCATGGGTCTATTGATTAATTGAAAGATAGTACAATGGGTTCCCAACAAATTGGGAACCCAGACAACTGTGAATTGTTCTTGTCTGGATCGTATGCCAACTCTTCCCCGTCTTTATACAAACTGGAACCGGGCCATTTAGTGGTTGCATGTCCACTATATAGTTGGACCCGAAGGTTGTGCTGATACGTTCTCTGTCGTGAAGAGTCTGGTCTCATTTTTCCTCACTTGCACTGTATTTATACCTTTGTGTAGGTAGGGAATTCCAGGGTCCCACTGTTTTCTGTTGGGACCAGATCTAACTGTGCTCACACAAAAGACTGATGTCCCACTGTCTACTGGTGGCGGCTGCTGTTGATTGAAATACCTAGTGCCTACATTATCTGTTTTGAAAAGTAGCCCCAATCCCAAATCGGGGCTTTCTGGATTAATGTATACAGATTCCTGGTTGACAGGAGATTTGAAAGTTATACCTTTTTATTGTTGAGCGGACTGTTGCTTTCTGTTGCTGCTTTTCTGTCAGTTTCTCCTGTTGAGGAAGGGTCCTCAAAAGTGAGGGATGTATGACTGTTTTCAGTATTGTCAGTCATTCCTCCGTCAACAACAGGAGTAGGAAACACTGTGACTATCTTCTCATCACTGACCCTTCTACCAAAGTTGTATATGCCTCACCGTCTGAGGTGGAGTCCCAACTTTCTTGGGCCTCCTCATCACTTGCCAAAGTTGTCTCTGTTGTGGCAGCAACCATTTGAATGCTACTGCCATTATCAACTGCCAAAATAGCTCCTATGGGTTTCCTCATAATATTGGCTACTGAACCCTCCTGGTCGCCTGTGAGCAATGTTACAGTAACTAAGTTGCCTTGGGGCACCTCGCATTTCTCTACTAATGGTATGGCTGGGGTATCCACAATCAAGGAATACCCCTGGTTGGCCCTTATTTTCCAACAACCACTGTCTGAGTCCTTTATTAAAGTGAACCTCCTGTCCACATCAACCTTGATTAGTTTGTGAATATCAGGTAAGGAGTACCCGGCAAAGCTTGGGTCCCTTTTAAGGACTTCCTCAACCAACAAATACCCACCTGGCAGAAGGCTGTGGTTCAACTCCGGTGCACCATGTCCCAATATGTTCCAGAGACATTTTAATACCTCTTTGTCAGAATTGGAGCATTGCTCCGACTCACTCTCTGCTCTAAACTTAACCAACACTGGGTTCTCTTTTCCCTCTCTTTCCCTAGCCCCTACCCCTGGGCCCACTATAGCTGCCTCCGCTACTCTGCCTTGGGGTAAAGACACAACTACTGAGAGGCCTAACTTCATTTGCGGGGACTCTCTCCGGCCTCCTGAGTAGTCCCGTTTAAGTTTAATGGCCTGTTGCTGTTCTGCTTGACTGAATTGTGGAGGTAACAGTTCTATCCCTCTTCTGTAAATCCAGACAGTCCTTCTTAACATGTCCAGGCTTAGGACAATGGTAGCACACTCCCTCCCATGGAGGCCCTCTATCGTTGGAGGGACCCCCTGAGACTGACTTACCTTCATAAGGCATTCCATTTGGGCATTCCATTTTGGAATTGCCCCTCCCCCCACAGTGGTGGCAACTTTCTGTCCCTGTCTGTCTGCCAGGTAAGCAGCTTCCTGCAATTGGGCTTGTGAGGAGTTGCTTGGATTGGTTCATCATGTCGTCTAATTTTTCATGGACTTGACCAAGTTTGTTTTCAAACTTCTTATCATACTTTTCTAACTCTACTTTCCATGTACTGGCTGGGGCCCTCTCAAGGGCCATGGTATCCCTTACATGGGGCCCCTGATACTCACGAAAGGCCTCATGGTAGTCTCCATACTGCCCATCAGTTACCTGTCTAACCTCACGCATACTTGGCTTACCATATATCGCCTGTGTGTTATGTTGGAATAGCCGTATTTTATCTATGGCCTCCCCAATACTTCGGGGCTGAAGGTTAGAGATTTGCACTCCCAATTATTTGTTTTCAATACCCTGGTACAGTCGCATTACGGCTTGCTCGTACATGTAATCGTCAGAGAGGTTTCTAAATGCCCTGGTGGCCAAGGACAACACCCGATAAGCCCAGTCCTCGAGAGACTCCATAGGTGCTTGCCGGGCATTGTCAAACTGGACCTGGGCAGTCTCAGGGAGCGCCTTGAAACCGAAACACTTGTGTAGCTTCTCCACAAGCTCCCTATTACGGACCTCCCTGTCTCTTTCTGTAATGAGGGCATGATATTCACTGGCTTTTCCCCCAAGACACCAGCAAAGTTGGTCCTTGCATTCCTGAGGACCCCATTCACAAACCTCTGCGTACCTTGCAAATGTGAAAAAGGCCTGCCAGTTGCCCTTCCCGTCATACTTAATATTTTTTGGGGCATTGATAACTTCAGAGACGCCACCTACAGTTTCTAGTGCCCCACCTATGTTGTCAGGTCCCCTTGTGTTATACTATCCTCAATATATGGTACTGGGTAGGCCTGTTGTCCATATCTCACCCCTGCGGTGACCCCTTGTGGGGGCACCGCTGTATACTCTTGATTATACTGGTTCTTGGGTTGTCCATCCCCATAGTCATGAGATGGGGTCTGCCTTGTGTCAGCACCCCTATTGTCTTGCCTCTTGCCATACTTACTGCAGGCCATCTCATACTGTCCCCCACCAGTGTAAGCTAGTTGGGTACAGGGTGCTGACCACTAACCTGCATAGTTGCATGCATGACCCATAGAGTGTGAAGGTGTGCCCCAATAGTTCGGGGTAAGTTTGTCACACGCACGGTCTTTATCTGGCCAATACGGCTTGTTCCCAATACTACCCCTGTACATGTGGTGAGGGGGACTACCTTGGTTTGGATCACCAATATCATGGTGACTCCACTCTTTTTTCTGCAACTGTTCCCTGTAGCCCCCATTTCAATACCCAGTAGGATCAGGTCTAGCATTAGCATCCCCGGGATATGGACTATATTCAAGGAAGACAGAGTCCATCTGGCTGACCCTTCCAAGGGCCCGGGACTGTGCCCCTGGTGCCATGCTTCTTGCCTAAATGCGGATTGGCCTTGTACTCGGGATGGTGTGACCTGTGGGGCAATGTGTCCCCTGTTAATCATCTTACCATGCCTGCCTTGGAATGAGGTGGTGGTCCAATATATTGGCCACCTCCATTTGGGCTGAAGTCCAGCCTGGATAAGAGGCTCATTCTTACTCGAAGTTGGGAGATTGTGGCCAAGTCTCACTCAATCACAGAGCCCTTGCTCTCCCTAATGTCCATTATTTGCTCCCCAGTTTTTCAAAGAATAAACAACAACAAACATCACACTTAATCCCACAATTAGTTTATTTAATAACACAAATACTTCTGCTTCGGGTAACCCGTCCTTTTGGTCTGCGGTTAAAAGAAGTAAACAAAACAATAACACAACGACTGGTAACCCTTCCTTCTGGACTGCGGTTAACAGAAGTAATCAAAACAATAACACAACGTCTGCTAACCCGTCCTTCTGGTTTGCGATTAACAGAAGTAAACAAAACAATAACAAGACGGCTGGTACCCAGCTGTCCCTTCAGTGTCAGCAAGGTAATCTGACGTCTACTTGGACAATCTTTTCTCCTCAACAACCGTGACGTATTCCTCCAAAATACTCCACGAGTGCCTGAAATGACTTATTCCCTCGCTGGAATAAACCAAATCACCTTTCCCCTTCTGTCTTACTGTTTTTGCCGTCCACAACCGGCACGGCAAAAACATAAAAAAAATGTGCCTTAAAGACGTTACACTGCCCGCTGATTGCTCGCAGCGCCAATGTTGTGATCCCGAGTTTTACTCAAGACCGATATATACCTTGGATGGTCGTTCCTGCAGTCAGGAACGGTCGATTGCTCTTCTAGTCAGAATAGTCGTCTGTATTAGCCATTGTATTCAACCGGAAGAGGATGGTTTCTGGGAAGTGCTTCGGACATTTCTAGATGGTCTGTCTGATGACCTAAAACTAACCCTCCGGATACTACAAGAGTATATGAAACAAGTCATATTGGAATCAACATTAGCACGACCAACATATACGATAAGTCTGTGTCATAGCATATGTTAACAAATAAGAGGTTGTTAGTTAACTATTAGAAGAACATTTTGTACCGTTTATTCATAAGATACCGTAAATCGTGAATAAAAAACATATGCGTGGCATATATTAGTAGTACGATGATAACAAATGACCAATAATCCTTTAAAATGATTTTCAGTGAGTGTTAACCCTTAATATAAAACTCGTTTCTGAGAAGAAAAAATGTCACAGTTATGATGTAAGTTATTTCAGTTGTCAATGGTTTCCTAAACAAAAAAGAGTAGTACATGTAAATGACACAATGGAAAATTCACACAATTGTCATTTTCCTGATTTGGTACAGGCATTTCCTAATGTAGGCTGAAAATGGTGAAATTAAGCCTGTTTGTATAACTAGGTAAACTCTAGCTGTCATTTTTCTAAAAAAAGAAATTTCATGTTTACACTGGAAATTCTACACACAAATCTACTATCAAAGGGGAAATTTTTCGTATCAATAAAGTTAGTCGTCCTTTTATGCATGAACGGTGGTGTTCCTTTGGCACTGTCTTTTGGTTTTGATAAATCACAACTCGTTTGTAATGCCCATGTCTTTACTCAATTCGTCCATGGATTCAAATTAAAGATTTGATATGGAACTTTGTTTGTACTATAGGAAACATATGTTAAATAGAATGTTGTTCACTGTGCCTAACGATTTAGCTACGATTCAGATAAACGATTCTACAGATCAACTTATTTTGAAAGGTTAACAATTCAGCACTGCAATAAGATCTTTCAATACTGTTTCGGTTGCTTATAATACTGATTTGTTTTATCAGTAAATTAAAACAATACCCTTACTTGCATAAAGTCATGTTTTGCTCTGACTGTTAATAATGTCTTAACGAATCCATTACATTTTTGAACTGATTTATATTGAAGTCTTATATGCACGATGTTTTATTTGTTTTTATTGACTTTAAAATAACTGTCAGTAATTTTGAGTACGTGTCATGTTTTTTGGGTTTGTCTTTTTTGTGGGGAGAGGGTATGGGTTATTGGAATGTATCAAAAGTAAATCATTTTGCAATAATTCGTACATTGTGTGTTTATGTTGTATTGCTACGTCACCGTGAATGGTGAGTATATTTAAAATATCTGAGTTTTGCCGTTTCAACGGCCACGACCATTGATTAGCAGGATTATCGCTAACCCTTTGTAAACTATATAAATTAATGAAAATTAATGTTAAATACGTTAACACATTTTACGTTTTGGACTATTCGAAATAAGCATTAACGATTAATAAGATTTTCAATGTACATCTGCGTATGAATTACCAGTCCTGAATTTTGTGCATCCATCACAGCAAAGATGTGAAGATGTTATTTTAAAAACTTCTTAAAAAGAACAGAAAACATATGAGACATTTAAATGTGTTGACTCATTGTCGGAGTAGAACAAATTTGACATATACATGATAAAAATGTGGTTTAAACTGCACAACAAATTTGAAATTATTAGCGATAGAGAAAGATATCTGAGGGATATTTAAACGCATAAGCCGAAAACAAACTGACAAAACACAGCATTGAAAATTACAGATATGCGAAACTGGGGTTGAGATAAGGTTCTTCGAAATAATACACATATCCCCTTCCATATGTGACACATGTCGTGTTGCTAATATACTGATTAACATAAGTGGAATTCGGTAATCTACCTTGCATTGGTCCCTATGAGTTGCAGCAAACATAATCATTGGCATTATGTCTTCAGTATCTTCAATGTAGGTCAATACTGAATCAACCCAGTGTTTAAGTATATCTGAAACAAAATATATTATAATGTATCGATATCGAGCGACTTCAAGTGTATTTTTGTTAACACTGGTAAGCAAGCAATTTTTTGGAGGTTAAATTTGAGTAACAAATCAATACTGAAATATTGAAGCAAATTCAATCTTAAACAAAGTTAGAGACACCGTTATAGGTTACCGATGTTTACATTTCTAATCTATTAAAAATATACAAATTAAGGCAAATAACAAAAACTAAGGGAATCGCAAGCACTAAAGGAGAAAAGAAAGAATAAAACAAAGTAAATTTGGTGTTAAACTGTACGACACTCTATCATACCGTATGGTATTCCATTAAAATACACCAATAAGTAAGTCACACAAACTAACATATCGAAGTTAATTGTACAAAATACCTCTTTTTGGTGATTCCATAACTATTTATAAGCTTACCACTAAAGTGTATATAATATTCTAGTTTCTATTTAAGATTTAAGTATGGAATACAACCTGAATATGTAACATATTTCAATACAGTAAAATTACAGGAAGCTTGAATAGTTTAATAGTAATTGGATTATTCCATTGTTAAATTAAAAGTTCGTCCAAGTTATATACATTGAATTGCGTTTACTGCAAACGCAATGAAAGAGAAAGATCAAAGAAATACAAGTCTATTTTCAGTTTGGAAACATAATCAATTGTCATATAAATAATCGTTTATATATATATATTTATATATCGTTTCTACCTACGAAAATGCCTGTACCAAGTCAAAAATAGGACAGTTGTTATCCATCCATGTGATGTGTTTGAGAGCTTTTTATTTTGCTATTTAATTATAAGGACCTTCCGTTTTGTATTTTCATCGGAGTTCAGTATTTATGTGATTTTACTTTTTCGATGACGATAAATTTGTTATTTAGACGGTAAAGATACTTACCAGCAGCAGTTACTCCTTCCGGATATTCAAGTAGTTGATTATGCAGACCAAATCTACCATCAAACATCAATAAAAAAGATCCTCTATGTTGTATGAAAAGTTGATGTGTCATATCATATGATTTTTGTCCACCAAAATCGATCAGGTCTGAAGGTGCCAATCCTATTTTGTATTCTCCATTTCTCACTTCTTCTAAAATACCAGATTGCAGTTGCAGCTCCTGGAATTCTAATGACTGTATAACAGTTGTAACTGTTGGTTTGTCTGCGTTTAGAATTTGCGGTTTCAAAAGTTCAGGACAAGATTTAGTTTTAGAAAAACTTGCCTTTTTACCTCTTGAGAATTTGGTGTTGTTTTTAACTTCCTCTGTATGTTTGGCTGGTAATGCAGATGCTAATACATTTCTCCGAACAGATTGACCTGACTTGTTTAGAGTTGATGTTTGCCCTTTAGTGTCATTTTCAGACATTTTACGAAAGTTTGGTTTACCTCGCAGAATTTTAGAAAACACTTCATGGCCCCGTTCACCTATAATATTTTAATAAATCAGGTATATTTGCATTTAAAGAGAGGTATACTTATACATATTTTAACATTTTTACAAAAAGAAGTTACGATTGGTAAAGAAACTTTGATAATTCATTATGTGTATAAATAATATTCTTTTCAAAGATGTGATTTAAAAATATGAAAAATCTAAGTAGCACTGCATTTGATGTTGTTCGTCCATAAGACCAGCTATCCTTCTCTTGAAATGTAGATCATAGACGGAGGAGTGGATGTTAAATGAAATCTTCGATCTTGAAATAACACAGATGGGCAAAGATACAGAAATTTATTCAAATTGGTCTTCTTCTGATCAGTAGTGAATGTCTTGCATACGTTTGGCATCCATTTAGTGCTGCAGTATATACCAATGCAAAATTAAATTCCAAGCTAAGTTGAGAGTGCCAAAATTCAATGTCATTGTCTCTATGTTAAAGAACATTATAACAATCAAACACACATTTCTTTTTGGACTGCAGTGCACATTTCCCTGTTGTCCTACTTTGCATTAACTATTGATAATATTGATAGTTAAATTATTCATGCCCTATCCCTGTATAAATCAAAAGCAAGTGCACTCTTAGAAAGCAACATTTAATCATTTTGTCAATGATAGTTTTTGCTTGTAATTCATTTTCGTGAGCAACATATTGCAAACTATCATTACAAATTTACATTAGAATACATATTTATTAGCTAATTCTACGATCCAAAGACATTCGTTTTAAAATATGAAGCGTTATATTTGTATTCCAATCATTTGAAACTGATAAACCGCGCGAACTTGTTTAGGTTTCTGTTTTAAACAAACATATGTTGGTGTTTCGTTGTGAAGACAATGCATACATTCAACTGAACTTGAAAGGAAGAGTTACGGTGTGTTTGTTCGCCAGGCAACCACAACATCAACAAGTTAGCATCAATATCAAATACCAGTAATAATGGTAATATGTATATAATATATGTCTAGATAAAAAGTCAACGATATTTACGTATTATATCCTATTTCGACTCTTTCAAATCTCAAGAGTCAATGCTAAATTGAGGTTCATTATATGGCTTTCCAAATACCATTTCAATTCCTAATATCACTGAAGAGGCATTAGTTGTCAAAATCCAGATATGATGTATCAATATTTGCACCTCATGTTTGCGGTATACAATCTTTTTCACAGGTTAAATGTTTTCTGTTTGGTAATAAATTATTTATAAGATCCATTTTGTTTCATCTAGTTATATGTGTATTTGGCAGTCAGCAGGGTTTAAGAACATCAGTTGTTCGACCGGACAGTCAAATGCGTTTTTTACTATAGCAAGACCACTCTACCGATATAGCTTACAGCAGACCTTGATCTTCATCGTAAAGACAACACAAAGTCAACACAGAAAATATATGATTGGCTTAAATAGATAATTATATTTTGTTTGTGATTTTATGGTAATATTTAGTTTTATTTATGCATATGTCACGCGTCGATAACTCGTATCGTGGCTTTTTCATTTATAACAGCAAGAGAAACTAGGAAAAATACCTTAAATGAATTCTAAATATCTCTAAAGTATTTTAACATAGAAGACTGCTTGAGAAATATCCATAACTTTTGCCATAATGTATTTAAAAGAGGGGCGAAAGATTTTATAGGGACAGTCAAACTCATTAAAAATAAACTGACAACGCCATTGCTAAAAAAAGACAAACAGACAAATAATAGCACAGAAGACACAATATAGAAAACTAAAGACTACGCAACACGAACCCAACAAAAAACTGGGGGTGATATCAGGTGCTCCAGAAGGGTAAGCAGATCCTGATCCACATGTGACACAAGTCGTGTTGCTTATGTTATTACAAATCCGGTAAAAAGGCTTATAGGTTGCATTTCAGTAAATATTGACAATGCAATTTACCATAGGAACTCCTTTTACGGCTAAAACTGTACCCCTTTTACTATTGTAACAAATTTGGTTTGGTCATAGTTTATTTATTTTTAGGTGAAACACCAGTTGTCTTTCCCTGTTAATTGTGTTTCTATATATATATAAGTTTCTCCATAGTTGGAGCACCATCTATTACTAAAAACACCCCTAAAATTGGTATAGTCTTGCTTTTCACCCCTTCACGTATAATGGACCGTTCCATATGGTAGTATATAAGCCAGCTCAAGACAGAGAAACTTTGTCAGTTTTATGTGGACCGTTGAAGTGATAACATCAGGATTAAATATTCCAACTGGTAAGTAGAGTGAATTAAGTGATTCCAAAGGATATATAAATAGTGTTCGGATTTATATGTGGATGTTGCAATAGTGATTGTGATACAATGTATAAAGTGAATCTGATATATATAAGTGATTTGTATTAATGAGAATACAAGGTGTTTACTTGCTGGTGTTGCAAGTTGTAATGTTGTGGAAGTGTATTCGTGAAAGTGCACTGTGTTAAACCTTACCAGTTGGATAATATTCATTGTGTGTGAACTCAAGGAGATAGTTAGTGCGTGAGTTCAGCTGTGTTTATATGTATATTCCTTGTGAATTGAAGGATTTGTGCATGTGTAAATGTGTCATTGTGTTATTGTGATTAGTTGCAGATTAACAAGGTGATATTAAATATTGGTGGACGTTGTAAATAGAAGTTGTATATATGTGATTTTGTGTTCATACGTTTTATGTGATACTTACTTGTTGATGCATGTTGCAAAGTAATCTGTTGGTGACATGGTGTAATAAAGGGCTGTATGCATGTTGCATAGTTATATATTAGTGACATTGTGAATACATCGGTCTGATACATGTTGCATAGTGATTGCAAAGTGACATTGTGTGTATATATTCTGTAATAAGGCAGTGTGTTTATGCATTGTGAATGAGTTACTTCACCTTGCATTTTGATTCATGTGCATTGTGCTGTGTATATAGTTTTTGTTGTGAATCAATTTAAGGATGTGTTAATTGTTTTGAATAGGACAACTGGTTGTGGTGAAAAATTGAGCTGAACACTTGAAATCCTGATTTATTCAGATACGGATCCATTGATCGTCCGGTTACACGTTACATATTTGGTGGCAAGCGGTGGGATTTCATGTGTTTGTTTCTGTAAATTCGTATATGATTGAAAGTTGTTGTAATATTTCAAAGTTATTTGTGTGTTGCGTTTGTAGCCAAAGTATGGTAAACAAATTTAAAGTAAAAAGGAACATTAAGTCAGACTGACAGTTGAAATTAAAATGGTAGAAAATCTGTTTGATTTTGAAATTGGACTTTTATCAAGTGAAATTGAAAAATTGGAATGTTGTTTTAGACACTGTTTTATGCAATTTCAGCCTCTTATTCTTTACAAAACGAAAATGATTCAGGAATTAAAGATGGTGTTGAATTAATAAGAGATACTGTAGTGTTTGGAAGAGGTAGTCATGAGCCTGAAAAGAGGAACCATTTTGGGGTAAAGGATCACTGTATATGTGTATATAGACAGTTTTGTAGTGTATATAGTGTACATAGAGTTAAATTTGAGTCCGTCGGATGGAGACGTTAAATCCGAGGCCCCATGTACAGGAACATGTCACGCCCTGTGCATGTAAAAGACCCCTCCTGCAGATTTCGTTAAGAGTAGGCTCATTGGGGCCGCTGCAGAGGCAAAATTTGTTAGGGACCTTCGTACTTTATTCTTTGTCAGTGACGCTCAAAATTACAGACGTTAATGAGGAAAAGGTTTATGTTGGAAACAGATATTTTGAAGTGGGAAGTTTTAAACAGTTTTATTGGAACAAAAGGAGAAATATACTGTGAATAGTGTTTGTTCATAAGAAGAAAGTTCAATATGTTTGATATGGCTGACAGGAATTAGGACATATGTAGACTTTGTTTCTACGGGTTGTGCCTTGTGATGTCATCAGTTAAGACCTGATGGACAAAAGGGTAGCCTGACGTTGTGGTCAGAAGATATGTCCAATGGAAATAGTGACTGCGCTATGGTAAGAGTTTGGGTATGAAAAATGACCAATTTGATAGATGTTTTATCAGCATGTCAGATGTATTCAAGGAGTCATGCGAGGACGCATGATTTTTGAGGCGTGAGTAGTGTAACAAATTTGGTTTGGTCATAGTTTATTTATTTTTAGGTGAAACACCAGTTGTCTTTCCCTGTTAATTGTGTTTCTATATATATATATAAGTTTCTCCATAGTTGGAGCACCATCTATTACTAAAAACACCCCTAAAATTGGTATAGTCTTGATTTTCACCCCTTCACGTATAATGGACCGTTCCATATGGTAGTATATAAGCCAGCTCAAGACAGAAAAACTTTGTCAGTTTTATGTGGACCGTTGAAGTGATAACATCAGGATTAAATATTCCAACTGGTAAGTAGAGTGAATTAAGTGATTCCAAAGGATATATAAATAGTGTTCGGATTTATATGTGGATGTTGCAATAGTGATTGTGATACAATGTATAAAGTGAATCTGATATATATAAGTGATTTGTATTAATGAGAATACAAGGTGTTTACTTGCTGGTGTTGCAAGTTGTAATATTGTGGAAGTGTATTCGTGAAAGTGCACTGTGTTAAACCTTACCAGTTGGATAATATTCATTGTGTGTGAACTCAAGGAGATAGTTAGTGCGTGAGTTCAGCTGTGTTTATATGTATATTCCTTGTGAATTGAAGGATTTGTGCATGTGTAAATGTGTCATTGTGTTATTGTGATTAGTTGCAGATTAACAAGGTGATATTAAATATTGGTGGACGTTGTAAATAGAAGTTGTATATATGTGATTTTGTGTTCATACGTTTTATGTGATACTTACTTGTTGATGCATGTTGCAAAGTAATCTGTTGGTGACATGGTGTAATAAAGGGCTGTATGCATGTTGCATAGTTATATATTAGTGACATTGTGAATAAATCGGTCTGATACATGTTGCATAGTGATTGCAAAGTGACATTGTGTGTATATATTCTGTAATAAGGCAGTGTGTTTATGCATTGTGAATGAGTTACTTCACCTTGCATTTTGATTCATGTGCATTGTGCTGTGTATATAGTTTTTGTTGTGAATCAATTTAAGGATGTGTTAATTGTTTCGAATAGGACAACTGGTTGTAGTGAAAAATTGAGTTGAACATTTGAAATCCTGATTTATTCAGATACGGATCCATTGATCGTCCGGTTACACGTTACACTATGAAGTTTTGAAAAAAATCTTATCCTAGAATTGAAAGTTCATATAAACCACAATTTTTTTCAAAGGTCAAAATATAGGGCTGTGGGCCATATTTTCAACGTTATATGCCCTGAACTTCTCATAGTTTAAACTAACACTAATTTTCTTAACTACCCCTACCTCGAATGAAAGGTTACCACAGATTTCTATGTAAGCAATATGCACATGTTAATTTACTGGTAACATTCCCAAGTTATGTCTCTATGAGATGGAACACAGAGAGCATAACTGTGAACCGGTATGTAAACAAAATCAATTGTCTATGAATATTCAAGATCTCCCCAAAAGAGGCGTGTTTTGAGAAACAGCTGTATTTACAAAGTGCAACCCTATATATATACATATGTTTTTCTTGTTCATAAAAACAGCTAGTTGATTGATTTATGTTTAACGCCTTTCTCAGAACCAGTGTGCCATTTCATGGCTATCAGATTAGATTGGATTACTCCTGCAACTCATTCCTTAATGTAATTCGGCTTGTGAAACAGAACATTAACTACTTATAGCACATGACCATCGATACCCTCAGAAAGATAACTGTTTTTTTTTTATTTATAATTGGACCATGCCATCACATTTCGATGCTTATTTTGTCAATATTTTGAATACAAAAAAATGCTAAAAAATCAAGAAGCTTAACTAAGAAAAAAGAGATGAGTTAGATTTTTGTTTTCGCTTCACTTGTCTATCAGTGTATACTTTATTTCATAATATTGTAAATATTTGTTTGATTGTAATTGAAAAACAAACATAAACTTTGTCCTGAATAGCATTTTAGCAGACGTACCCTTTTTAAGTGGGATCATTTCCTTTTTTTCAATATTAATGCCATTTCTTCCAAAATATATGACAAGTCCATCTGTAGAATTCCACTTAAGAGGAATTTCCTCGCCAATAAGCACACTTGCTAAAGTACTTTTTCCAGCCCTACAGGGACCACCTAATAATAAGAAAAATAATAACACTCCAACGATTGTATAAATATAACAAATTATATTTATCATTCATGATTAATTTGTTTTAAATGCGAGGTTAGGAATTGTAATGATTATCTGTATCATAAAATCATTCTAGATAAACTATCAGATGAAAAATCTTTGCCATTAAGTTGTCACAAGTTTAGACGTGTATATGTATATAATTCCAAAAACTGAAATATTTAGTTCAATGTTGGTGGCCGGGTTATCTAGAGCGGTGGACACATGTGCAGTCGGTTGGTGTTCTCTCGATATCCTAATAACATGAGTTCTAATCCCTGTGAGAGAAGAACACACATGTGCTTCTGCAAAGTTGTGGATTTAGCATTGTTGTGCTGATATTTAGAGAATTGTTTTTATATTTAGATATATATTTATATATATCATTAGTCTAAACATCAGTCTCACAATATTAGATCTATAAATTTGCTCTTTCCCTCGCCGGGATTCGAACTCATGCTACTTAGATATCGTGACACCAAAACGCCTGCAATTTATCCGAAGCTTTTGTTGGCAGAGTGTTACCTTTCCTCGTCAGTTTTAATCTAGCGTCGAAATACAGTAAATGGTATATAAGGCATGAAGATGGATTTCTTACAGATCAGTTGAAATATCTATAGTAAAGGTCAGTAAACAGGATTTGAAATCACATATTTGATACACTACAGCACCAATCGCGAGCCTCATGTCCAGTTAACTAGAACACTCGACCGTATCCACTATATAAAGGATGAAACTTCAAAAGTCGTCGTATTACCTTTTCATGTAAGGCAAATCTAGAGATTGAAAGCATAGTTTGAGTGTTTAAGTGATTTGTAAATAACTGCCGTCAAAAATGGCCTTTCATTAATATCCTCCTTATATCTGCCGTTTATGATTTAATTAAGACAACTTTAGAGTTATTTCGAATTTTTTGAATTGTAATGATACTATATGTACGTATTGAGATCAACTAATAATATAAATGTAATTTATTTCTATTATGTTTCTATTAAAGAAATATTATACCTAGACTCAAAAGATTGTCGTAAGACAGATATTCCCCGTGTGAGAGCATTCGTTTGAATTCTTCAGCATCAACCAGCCACGGTAGTTGAATATCATTCTCTGAAGAAAAAAGTGTTACAAGCATATACAATGTAATTATATTGCAGTACACCTTTTTGGATGGGTTTGTATTGGATCAACTAATCATCATTTTAATTGTTCGATGTTAATTACAAACAAGTACGGCAATGTATCCTGGCTTAAATATCTTCTTTTGGGGAGGGGGAGAGAGGGAGACACAAATAATGCCTTTAATGTATTCTGACAAACCAAGGCTGTTAAAAGGATTCAGTGGTACACAATTCAGTCTAACATGTATCCTGACTTACCAAAGCTATTATTCAATCCAAATCCAAATTGTTAGTTTATTACATGTAAACCGCTTTTGTTATAATGTAAAATAAACAAACTATCCCAATTTAGAAATTTGATGATTTATGATTTATGATACCAGCATGTTCATATTGTTTTTAAAGACAATATTAAACCAGTGTTACCACACATATAAAAAGAAGATGTGGTATGATTGCCAATGAGACAACTCCCCAAAAGAGACCAAAATGACACTAAAATTAGCAACTACAGGTCAACGTACAGCCTTCAACATGCCTTTATTAAACTCTGTTTATTTCAGGTTATTGGTGACAAAGTAATTATATATAACTATTCATAATTACAAGTAGTATCTTATCTCGTCTCATAAATAAGGCGGGTTTTTTTAGTTTTGTGAAGATGTATATAGGATGTTCATGTAATTGGCTTAATTTTTTGCAGCTTCAACTTTCTACATTGTATCTCTCTGATGAAGTTCATTTTTTGACGCATGAAGTGTTTTTTTTTTCTAATGAGCTTTTATTCAGATTTCTTGACGTTGAAAAAACAAAAACTAATCGCATATGATGTTTATTAACAAAACTACGTTTTGATCATTCTGATGCATTTGAGATTCAGTAACAGTGAGATTTATTGATAATCATTTTTTTTTATAAAATCATGTCTTTTTTTTCGCACATTCCGTCAAAAAATCTCTGTTTTAAACATATATGCTGTGTAATATTTATCGTGTTCTGGGTAATATATGTACAAGTATCATGTACCATGTTTTGAATTAGCAATCGATAAGTATTGCTAAAATTGAAAATCTCTAAAAAAAAATAATAAAAAAATCGATACAAAACGGGTTAAACCAAAGTAAAACTTTAGAACAAGTTAGTTGGATATAAACGGTTTGTGTCGAACATAAATTTTGTATCGGATCTTTCGAAATAAACGTTTTACAGCAGTCATAAAAAAAGGTTCTACTTAGTAGCCCAAAACATAATACTAGTGTTTAAACATTAGCTATTGTCAATATATACATGATATAGTCATCCACTATATATTTCACTAACCGTATAAAATTATGTTATAACCACACATGTTTATCATGAACAAGATGATTCCATTTGATAAGTTATCTTAAATGTGCATTACTACACATTTTACAATCTTCATTCTATGACTGGTGTGTTTATTCTCTCGTTTTAATAACAGAACTGCATATAATTTTAATAAAAATTAGACTACAAAATAGCAAAACGTACCTTTTGTCTTGTCCGACTGTATTCCTTTTGGTAACTCAGATGTATCACTATTAATTTCTAGTATCTTGCTTGCTACACTTGAATTTTCTCTAGAATTACCTAATATTTCTGCGTTTTCCTACAAAATATCGAAGTAGATTATGGCAATAAGGTTATTAATTCACTGCTAGAATTTATCAATCCTTCTAGATGCATATCGTTGGTATGATCAAAGGCAATGCTCAAAACATGCATTTTGTTTTTGTTTTGGAAGAATCAAAATATGTTTATTTTTTGAAAAGCGACATGAACATATTTTCCGAAAATCCGCAATTCATTTGATTGACTGACAACGATCGTGTATATTTTAATAGTCGTATTTATGTTTTTCGATATTAATGCACGTGATATAAGTCTTTAAATAACAATCAAAACTTGGTTGTGTTGGTGTTGCTCAGTCTTAATTTTAATACGTCGTGCTTTGTATACTGTCATTTGTCTTTTGGTATCTATCGCGTTTTGCCATGGTATTGAAAGTTATATTTTTTAATATGTAAATATGGTAATAACAGTAACGTTGATAAACTTAACATTCCTTGATCTGTTTATAACGTTTACGTTAATTAACTTAAGGTGGTACCTAACACTACAGGGAGATAACTCTGTAAAATCAGCTTAACGTTTTAATTACGTTGTGTTGTAAAGGGAATATTAAGCTTCTCAATGATCAAAATAAACGTTTGTCAAACTGCTATATAACCAGTGTATTTTTTCTGATAAGACGGTTGGTTAACATATTTTGATTTTTTTTTAACTTTTTGTCAAAGAGTCAAAATAAATACTTTGTCAAAATTTTATGAAAATTAAACGAGCCAAATTAATTTCAGTTTAAGTGTTGGGTACCACCTTAAGGAAGTTCGCTACTCAGTTTCGAAATAACAAGCTTTTCATAACACTAGTATATATTTATAGGGGTTTGCTAAAGGAATCAAAAAATGCAAAAGAAAAATATAGGTCAATGTGCTTGTTTTCGAGATTTATTGTGGGAAAATGTTCTCTCTTGATTTTTCATAGCTTTATCATTGACAAATTACAGTTTTCAAAAACTATTAAAAAATAACAAATATTTTATAAAACGTTTACAGATGGCTTATATTTATACATTTAAAAGATTTATAAAAAGAACTAGAGGCTCTAAAGAGCCTTTGTCGCTCACCTTGGTCTATGTGAATATTAAACAAAGGAAGCAGATGGATTCATGACAAAATTGTGTTTTTAGTGATGGTGATGTGTTTGTACATCTTACTTTTTTGAACATTGGCTGTTTACAATTATCTCTATCTATAATGAACTTGGCCCAGTAGTTTCAGTTGAAAATATTAGTAAAAATTTACAAATTTTATGAAAATTGTTAAAAATTGACTCTAAAGGAAAATAACTCCTTAGGGGGTCAATTCACCATTTTGGTAATGTCGACTTTGCGGTACATAATTGCTGTTTATAGTTTATCCATATCTGTAATAATATTCAAGATAATAACCCAAAACAGCAAAATTTCCTTAAAATTACCAATTCAGGGGCAGCAACCCAACAACCGGTTGTCCGATCCATCTGAAAATTTAAGGGCAGATAGATCATGACCTGATTAACAATTTAACCCCGTCAATTTGCTCTAAATGCTTTGGTTTTTGAGAAATGAGCAAAAAACTGCATTTTATCACTTTGTTCTATTTTTATCCGTGGCGGCCATCTTGGTTGGTTGGTCTGGTCACCGGACACATTTTTCTAACTAGATACCCCAATGATGGTTGTGGTCAAGTTTGGTTCAATTTGGCCCAGTAGTATCAAAGGAGAAGATTTTTGTAGAAGTTAACGACGACGGACGCCAAGTGATGAGAAAAGCTCACTTGGCCCTTCGGGCCAGGTGAGCTAATAATGGGGTCAATGGGCAATTTTTTTAAGGCATTCAAATGCATAAAAGCAGAGGAATCCGAGAATCTGACAAAACCCAAAGCATGACAAGTGAACATCCTTAACACGTGTTGGTTAGTTTATAAGGTTGAAGTTTATTAACCAAACAGTGCGTGGCCTGTTCATAACGTTGACGTTTTTTAACTTAACAATTGTAAGTATGTTTCTAACATTGACATAAATTAACTTTTGTTTATTTTTCTATACATGTCCCAAGGTAATCTGGAAAAAAATAAAAGTAAAGATAATAAACGTGCGTGTAAACATTGAAATGTATAAACTATAAGTATATGAATATGATAATATGCATGCAAATGTGTGATACCTTAAGAAAATCAACTATCTTTTGAAATGTGTAAGCATGCATGTTGTTCTTATTTCGTACATATCCATCTTCAGCTAATTCATAAGGTGTTTTACCCTGTAACACAAAACTTTATAATGATAAAATTATATAAATATTAAACAGTAAGAGGTAAGAGGTAACGTAGATAATGTGTTAAGACAGGGAGAAATATCTTTGTACTTTCATTTTTATCATTCGTGCGTCCCTGATGAGTCTTGTATAGAAAAAAAAGACACAAAAAATGGTAATCCTTGTTGTATAATGAGTTAATAGCAGATTGTCTATTATTTGTTAACATTTGAAAGGTTTGACCAAATTTTAATTTTATTATTTTCAATTGCATAGGAATAAATGAACAAATAAACAAATAGACTATTATCAATATTTAGAACTTTGTGCTATTTAGTTTTATTTATAGCTTCAATTTGAACAACTTTTAGCCGATGCTTCACGGTTATCAGTTGTTACACAAGAAAAAACAAACTAACAAATCAAAATCATGAGGAAATCGTATCAACTCAAAAAGATAGCCTACGTTTCTTGGCGAGGTAGTTGACCACAATGCCACATATGCTATGCATGCCTTTACATCCACATTTAGCCAGCGTCAATGTGACACAATAAGGATTATACAACTATTCTAGTATCAACTAACCTCAACATTTCTAGCGGATAAATCGGCACCTAAACGAACCAAAGTTTCAACAGTGCTGTCTTTTCCATAGCTTGCGGCTTGGTGTAAAGGTGAACTACCCTAAACAAATTAATAGGGAAAAAATAGATTCAACTGCATTTATCAATTATGAAAACTGTAAAAAATGGGTTAAGCGAATTTAAAAGTTAAAATTGGAAAATCATTTCGATGTTCATTGATATTGATAGGCTTTTAAAACATTATAAACGTTATATATTTACTCCGGACAAATTATGTGTTTGCATTTATTTCCTTAGATGGCAGATTCAATGCTTTTCATGTCTATAAGGTTTCAATCAATTTCCTTAAATTGTGTTCGTCCTTAGATTGAGTAATTTAACTTATAAATGCAGAATGTGTTCATAGGGACACAGCTGATGCCCACCTATAATATAAAGTTATAGAGAGACATATCTCAAGAACTTTAAAAGTAACGCTACCATTATTTGAACTTAAACTGAGTTTTGTGGTAATAATCATTGCATATACATTTTATAACATTTAGTTGAGACAAACTTGAGTTAGATTTCGTAAACAAAACAAATCAGGGTTTTTTTCAGTTGTAAAGGAGCATAACCCTAGAATGGAAGAAGAAATCAACCAAATTCATACTTCGTCTGTGTTTTGTGGTAATTAGCATTGTGTATAAGTTTCATAGTAATTGGTTAAAGAAAATTAAAGTAGAGAACGGAAACGAAAAATTCAGCAGTTTTTCCTTTAGTAAAGAGGCATAACCTTTTAACTGGAAAAGAGGCGCCACCAAAATTCAAACCCTTTATGTGTTGTGTGGTAATAATAGCAATGTGTATAAGTTTTATATCATTTGGTAGAGACAAACTAAAGTAAGAAAACGGAAACGAAAAATTTAGCATTTTTTTCCTATTTTAACTACAGTTAGAGATCGGAAACCAATTTTGGAACGTACAGACGGACTGACTGACGGACGGACGTAAATATAGACGGACAAGGGTACAACTTAATACCCACTCAGCTACAACAGCGGCATAAAAAGCAGAGGACGGATGCATGCCCTTTTTCTCCCACGTGGGCACAAAAAAATAGTTTAAACAATCTATGCACAAAAAATTACAAAAAAACCAAATATGTTACATTATAATTCTTGTACTACATAAACAAACGACAACAGCTAAATTACAGATTCCTGACTTGGGACAGGCACATGTTAAGAGAATGTGGTTAAACGAGTTAGCAGGATCCCATCCCCTAAAATGGACAGTTATGTAACGGTAAAACATAAGAACGAACTATAAAAATCAGTTGAAAAAGGCTTAACTCATGATCATCAAATGGATAAACATACAAATACTACAAATAGGTGGACATGGCCGGGTACTTGTACATCTCAACAACAAGAAGACACATAACCTATTCGTTCTTCATTATCTTACAGGTCCGTTGTGTGCTTCTTATAAGTAAAGAAATGTCTTTTCTACATCCCTTCAGAAGGTACACAAAATACAAATGTAATATTGAAAAAAAAGGAACAATTTATTTCTTTTAGAAAAATTTGTTATATTATCCTTTTATAGATTATCAAGTCACAAATAGCCACTTCTTTTTTTATTATAGAAAAGATTATAAAAAAAGAAAAAGTGAAAAGAAATGAAATAGAATAAAATAGTCGCAAAAAAGATAGTATTTTTTTTTTAAAAACTGAAACTTCTATCATGTTGTAATGTTAGCTCTTTGCAAGTAACCGCTGATCAGCTTATATACGAGTTAACGCATTCATGTTCGTTTAAGTTCAATGATGCATGCATATGCAATGTATCTTTAGATTTACAATAATTGCATATACTTTATTAAAGTTTCAAAATTATATTTAAACCTTATAGCATTTTTCTTCAAAACATGTTATATATTTGAAATATTTATCAATTATAAAATCAGTTTAGATTTTTTTATCTTAAAATTATCTAAAAAGAAGTATTTCAAATAGTTTCCTTTAAAATTCATTTGCAGGGGAGGTAATCTCGGTTCTAATTTTGTTTCCACGTCAAATCGATTTAAATTTCCAATTGCATTTCAATTACGTACATACACAGATAAAAAGGGTTATAATTTATTTCTATATTCATTTAATTTTGTTAAATGTACAGTTTGCTGGTTGTTCGTTCGCAACCCATGACAGTGTTACTTTAAAAAAATGTTGCAAAATCCCATCATTTACATTTACTTTACTTTTCCTGACTTCAAAAATAACATGAACATGATAAAGAATGAACAAGTGTTTTTTCTTCCAGACATTGAAGTTTTGTAACTCAATCAAGATCACCTGGGTTAAAATAAGACTAAAGATACTTGAGCAGATTCGGAAATGCAAGTTCGGTCCGGTCATTGGTTGACATAATTGAATTTTGAACATTAGCGAACGTGAGTACTACAAATATATTTAAAACGGTACATTATTTCCTTACAACAAACAACACATTGAAATATCTTTGTGGTACTCGCGTCCGCTCAGGGTTAAGAATTGATCAAACGGACGCAAACACTTCTGGTTTTCACATAATTACGTTTTTCAAAAGATGAGAGGGGTATTTAATCATTTTCACACACGGAAAAAAAAGAAAAATTATATTGTTTTTTTGTAAGATGAGACAATATACTTTTTAGAAATAGCCATGTTTCTTGGATATTATTTATTCTAATTTCAAAGAAAATATGGCAATAGGTTATCATATCTTGTCCTTTATACTTACATGACTATAAGAACTGTTAAAAAAGAACATCATATTTGCAAAATGTCAAGTGCAGATTTAGTCAAAGACGAAAACTAGTCTGTATTACTTGTCAGAGAACAAATTCATCAATAAAAATACAAAAGAACAACAACATAGACTTTATTATTCTCTTATTTAGTATAATACTTAAAACTATAAGCCTTCTTGAATTTGAAAAAAAAATTGCTATAGTTTACACTAGAAGATAAAATGTTAGCTTTATATTGGAAAGGGGTTGAAAATGTAGTGGGTACAGAGAATAATAAAAAACAAACTTAGTCTCACTCTTTAATGAAACATGTGTATTTAAAAGTAATATCATTTATTCATCTCAAATAAATAAAAGAAAGATATAGATTCGTCTACATTTAAGCAAAAAAAAAATCAATCAATCAATAAATGAAATACATAAAGTTAAATATTATGAATTGATTAGTTAGACAAAAAAAGATAGACAAAAGATAGAGCTGGAGAAAAATCTCTGATCTGTTCATTATCAGTGGATTTCATTTATGAAAAATTGTCAATAGCCGCAGGGAACTTTTAAACACCTGTCATCTCGCTGATCTTTTGATTGTGTTTGTATTACAAAAACCTTAGTTAATTTAAGATGGTTGTAATTGATGATGTTTTGTTTCTTTTGTATTGTAATTTGAACAAAGATCGTTTATCTTTCTTTGCTGAATGTTTTATTTCATACATTGTGGGGTTTAGATTGATTGATTGATTGTTGGTTGCTTTACGCCGCATTAGCACAAAAAGGTGGGGTTTAGATCTATTATCATGATTATGAAGAACAATATATTCAATTAATCAGCCATGTTATCAAACCCTTTTAAAATGTTATAAAAAAAAACAAATTACTCTATATGATAGAAAGAATTCATAACTATTGATGTAACTTGAGGTTGAAACTTAGGTATACATTTATCATAATAATGTTTATTGAAATATGAAATTTAAAGGAAACACAATACTAGCTAGGGATGCTTACCTTATAATTTGTTGCTGAAATGTTTGCACCCAATCGAACTAAATGTTCAACAGTATTTAATTTACCATGTCTGGCTGCTTGGTGTAGAGGAGTATCCCCCTATAGATAATAAAGAAAATACGTTTATACCGTTACATCATCCAACTAGTAACAACTGCAAAAATGAAAATAGAATCACAGGTCAAGGGATTGTTTTGCGCCAAAAAACTATTTTAGACCCACCTTACAGTGTAAGTGCCTGTCCCAAGTCAGGAGCATGTAAACCAATGATTGTCGTCTATTGGTGTACATTTTATATCATATAAGTTATTCGTTCATTATTTCGTTCATAAATCAGACCGTCCGTTTATGGTTTTTTATTTTTCATTTCGAAGCCTTATATAGCTTACTGTGCGATATTGATTTTACCCTATGTTTGTTTGGGTTCGTGATGCTCAGTCTATGTATGTTTAGTTAATTTTTATACATTGCCGCTTATGATGTGTCTGTATAATTAGGAATACTGGTTTGGAAAAAAAATGCAGTAAATACTTATATCGTATATTTGTTTGAACATATAGAACACATAGTATACTTTCTACTACAATAATCTTACTCAATCCTCATAAAGGGTCCCTCATGTATCATTTGGGAAAATGTTTGACATCGGCGTTTTTATCATATAACTATTTGAGAAAAGAATAAATATACAATAATATACCTCAGATAAGACATATAGCTCTACCACACTTTTGCTTGTAACTTATGCATGTTTATAAGGAAACAGTTATTGAAAATGGATGCATATTTGAATGTTACGACACAAAACAAATGAACATGCTATCTTTACTTTTTATAGACCATTATAGAACCACTAAATCGACCCATGTCGCAATTAACATACGAAAAGTCACAACAAAGCATGTAGTTACTACGAATAGTGGTAACTTTGTCACAAAATTGTTTTGGGTAAATTGGTATCAAATAAAGGCTTAAATGCTTGAGACAACTGTAGAGTCCTTTTGCACGTTTCTTTCAAAAACAAATATCGTCATTACTACAACCAATTGATATTTGTTACACTAAACACACAGACGGGAAATTCAATGTAAAATAGTTAAGTTTAAGTAAAACATTGCTACCTCATTATTAATAGCTGACAACTTGGCACCAAGACTAGCCAAAGCTTTAACCATGTTACATTTTCCTTGGCTTGCTACTTGATGCATAGGTGAGTCACCCTACAAAAATTTCGATTCATTAATGTGCTGCTGTATTTATATCCTCAGTATGACTAATGGCAAGACGGTTTTACACTCATGGTTGCTGAAATATTCAGTATGGCAAGCTACGCACTTATATGACTTTACGTTGGACAGAATCAAATAAAATATTTTTTAGTTAACGATTCATGTAATTGAGGTATTCCGAAATATTCACAATTGCCTTACACATTCTAAACGTGTTACGCATTTTTTAATGCAAGTATACAAGTATTTAGCTTGAACAGGGTTATAGGTGAATGCCTGGTCGACAAAAGGTTGGCTTCATGTTTCGCAGAAACAGGGTACACATTCAAGGTGAAGAATTATGTATGCAACTTACAACTGTTCCAGTGACTACTTCACAAACCTCTTTAGGGGACGACCATTTGATATTCTAGGGGGGGGGGGGGCAGGAGGATTTTGAAAATAAATAACTCAGCCTTGAAAATAACAAAAATAAATGGTTTGTTATGTGGTAGTTTGAAAATAAATAACCTGACCTATAATTTATTGAACATAAATAACTTGGCAGGTCTTTTAAAACAATTTTATAAAGGCATGTTTTAAAGTATAAGGTAATACCAGATTCTACCAAAATTCTTCTTTTTGTCAAAATTTTCGGGAAAAACTTCCCAAATTTTAAATATTAATATCAATACATACTACACCATATATAAATATGAATTTGATAGTAAAATGTCTGAAAATTAGTTTCATTTCACTTGGAGTATACAGTATTTACATCAAATAAAAGTATTAAAAAACGTACCGCGATTTTTTTAGATACCATTTGCTGTTTTGACCTGTATTGTTGTTTGTACGTATGCAATATATGCTGTTTTGTACGTATGAATATATGCTGTTTTGAATTTAGAAGATTCACTTCCAGAGGACGATGATTAATTTTGGTTGACTAAATACATAATGTATCTCATCGAACTTTATATTTGATGTAAGTATTTTCTATCAATTAAAAACCTATATACACATGTATATATACTTAAGTATATTATGAATTCTGGGTATATGAATTTGTGTTTTAGCCTTGAATCACCTTAATAATTGGTGATCCAATGACTGGTTCTGTCTGTCATTCAGTTGTCACTTGTTTAGACATATACTAGCTATATAAAATAAAAAACACGAGGTAGACTGCAGAAAAATATTTTAATATTCTTCCTTTTAATAGTATTAAAATGTATTAAAAAAAACTATTAATTAGACAGGCATGTTGTTTGGACATGCATGCAAACATTACAAATACTTCATAAAATACTTTGGCATTTATACAAATTAAAATACAAAGGTAACAAAAGTTTAAAAGAAAATGACTAGCATTAAGTCGTAGAAACAATTTTTGATAACAAAATGTTTTAATATATATTCAAATGTCCATATCTCTGGGAAATAGGTTTCCCCTTTCTAATATTGTTGTATACATTTTGTTGTTTGGCAGGAATTCTTCTTGTTCTTCTGCAGTTTATGGTCTTGTGATATAGATTTTAGTGTTTTTTCTGGTACAAAAGTATAGGTGTGACATGGAGTGGAATTCACCATGTCTATGAGGGCATGAGCTGCAGCCAAAGACATAGTGCCAGCCTTCGCCACCCCACCCCCAAAAAAACACATATTCTTGTTGCCCTCTGTTTGTTTTTCATTTTCTTTTAATTTCTCTTCAACCCCTTTGAATGCCTTTGATGCAATATCAGTAAGGTTGATCAATTGTTCTTTAAAGTTTGAATATCTTTCACATGTTGACCTTGGTACTTCTTTTTTGTCGTTTACCAGATTGACGATATCCATATGTGTGTATTTAAGTTCATTTATTTTCAATTCATATTCTGTTCCTTATAGTATCTCGTTTCCATTTGTAATTTGTCAGAATCACAGAATGTAATATGAGCATACAGTCTTTTCTCCCTTTCTTCTCTTGACCATTGCACCAGTACTCTTTTGGACGAAAATTTCCATCTATTACTGGCACACATTCTTAAGGTAGCACAATACAAAGATTTTTCATCTCCAATCAGACATCTTTAAACTGATGTAATTCCACTCATCTTTCCTTAAATTTTATAAATGAGGTACCAAAAGAAAGAAAAAGGATTAATCTTTCAAATTGTGATTATTTCATTATGACATAATTATTACATCATTAATTGTTATGTAATTAGTTGCCATATTGTGATGTCTATACTTGAATGAATTTAGCTTCTTTGTTATTCATAGCATCCCAAAATATTTTATAGATTCTTGCACAACACAGTTTGACCTCCAAAACTGTGTGTCAGATTTTTCCTATTGTATTTCATTCTCTCATAAATCTTCAATGAAGTTGCAACATCAATTCATAAGAGAGCACTAAATTCAATTGGGTATAAAATTTGTTCTATTGATGTTTTTTGAAATCTGAGACACAGTTTTGAAGGTCAAGCTGTGTTGTACAAGAATATATAAAATATTTTGGGATGCTATGAAGAACAAAGAAGCTAAATTCATTCAAGTGTGGACATCAAAATATAGCAACGAATTACATAATAATCAATTATGTAATAATTATGTCATAATGAAATTATCACAATTTGAAAGATTAATCTTTCTTCTTTCTTTTGGTACCTTAGTTATAAAATATAAAGAAAGATGAAATGAATTACATCAGTTTAAAGTTGTCTGATTGGGAGTGACAAAATCGTTGTATTGTGCCACCTTAAAATAAAGTTGTTGTTCTCTCTTTGTTTTATGTTTACAGGAGAAGCATAATACAACTCATTGTATTCCCTTTGTAAATCGTCAGTTTGGAGAGTTTTAATGGTGTGACCAAAACTGACCATGGTTGATGGCATGTAGAATGTTTCCTTCTCAAATTTTTTCACAGTATTATTGTGGTTCTGATCTAGTTTTCGATCTGATATTTGACTCTAACTTTTCCATGAACCTCATTTGCTCTATTTCAAGCATATTAATATCATCAAGATGTTTTCTGTTGATATGTTTTAGATGCGACACTCTTTTAATGCCTAACGACTTAATTTTATATAGATACTTTTCTAAGTCTAGATCTATCAACCAATCTGATAAAGATTCTTCAGGTTCTTCTTGTATATTAAACATTCTGAAAGGAGACAAAAATAATGTATATGAATCATTTGAACATATACAGTTCATGACATATATCATTCACATGATGAGCTTATACAACTTGCACAACAGTATTTTATATAAAAAAAAAGACTGCCAGCGTATGGACAAACTAAATTCATGAAATATATGAAATTCAAATAGTACAAAAATAGCACATCACCCATCTCCCATGCGACAATGACTCCTGAATGTGTATCCCGTCGTACTTTTTAATTTTTGAAATGGATATTGCATCGCCATCCACATAGTCTGAAACATTTTTATATATTGAATATATTTAGAGAATAGAATAAATGATTTGTACGAACCTGATTCCTGTTAAGCAAATATGTCTGGTTCGTTTGGCACAATATATATTTACTTCTTTTCTGCAGTTTCAAAAATGCATATGTGTCTAATTTCTGATACGAATGCGGTACGATATAAAATCCGGATAAATTTTTACAGTATTTTATAATATGTTTGTTTAATTGTATTTAAATATTAAATAAAACTATATAACATCTGGTTTATGGATAGATTTAGGCGATGCTGAAAAGTCTGATTTCTGTACAGGGAAAAAGAGGGGGATCTAAAATATTTATATATTGAAACCACCTGTTTTTTGGACGATCAATGCATTTTAATAAATATGACAACTCTCCACACGAGACCAAATTAAACTGAAATTAATAATTGCTAAAAGCACTTCAGAAGTAAATAGGAGAAAACTGTTTTAAAAACTATGTCTTATAGAACAGTTACAAGTATCTAGGTATCTACCATTACATGCTGCATATGATGAATATAGAGGAATGTTACCAATAGAACTTCATTCGGAAAACATTATAAAATCTAGTTCACAGAAAGATTTTCAAGATTCAATTTTTACAAGTTTACCAGTGTTACTTGTAAACATTAGCTCTGAAAAAAATATATATAATGTTATATGAGTGCAACAATGAGATGGAAAGACAAATGCTTACAATTTTGGACACTATCTTATCAAAAGACGAAAAGGTTGACTCTATAAATCTTGATGGTTATATCCGTTCGATTATGGATTTGTTGACATCTTCGCGTGAACGAGCAATCATCATTTTCACTCTAGCTTTGATATTCTTACCAAATAAAATGAGAGATTTGTTTGATATCAGGGGAAATGATATAGCAAAGTGTACTGAAACCATAATACAGTATACACAAGATTTAGACTCCAAACATGGGCAGGCACTGAGAGATGGGAAAAGCAATTTTCATAATGTTATTGCAAAGCTTGGGAAAAATATTTTGGTAAAGGAAACTAAATTGCAAGACAAGGTGGAAACTCTTCATGAAATAGAAAAGACAATCCAACAGCATGACAAATAGATTAATCAACATAAAGCTAAATGAAAGAAACTGGATTAGACGTGAAGCATCTGCTGAAATGAGAAAGTGGAAAATGCATCTGATGAAACAATACAACAAAGGGAATGGAAAGTATAGAATTGACCAAGGAGCTGAACTTGCAGTATTCAATACATAACAAGAACAAATGATGGCTCATGTTCGTAGAAAGGGTATTCCCGAAGTTCAATGCTATTGCTAATAAATATCTAGAAAAAAATGAGAAGCGTCTAATAAAATCATATGAGACAGTGCGATCTTGGGCAAAACCTAGGAACAAAAGAAGTTTACAAAGAAAGCAATATCGTGGTAAAAACTTATATTGCCACAGGAAACCACAGAATTTTTTTTCTGAGGAACACATAAATGTCCACTACAATAGAGCGCATATTAAGTACTATACCAGAATATTGTTTTCAAGTGAACAAAAAGAACAATTCTCCAAATATGCAATTAGGAGATGCATCGATGATAAGGCCTACCTACGATGTGGAACATCAGAAGGCTTTGGTCGACCTTCCAACATACCAATTACGCTAGTGGACAATCAGCCACATCTTCCTGCATATGATTTTTCAGAAAAGGTTGGCTATGTGGCACCAGGTGTTAATCTGATTATTTCTGATATGAATGAGATTGAACACAATGGGAAAACTAGATTTACAGTTGCTGATGCAACAATTTCAGTTACATGTAAACCAAAAAGCGTTTTATTCATCATCTGCAACACAATGGTTTAATGCAATTTATAGAGATAGGATTGTATTCCCCAAAGAGCATGAAATCCCTATGTCTGGTGACCAAACTATGGATAAACAAAAACTGTCATCCTTAATACTTTTGAAAGACTCAATGAAGCAGTTTTGTTTAATGAATATTAGAGAAGATTATTTGCTGAGTATTAAAGGAGGTGATTGTTTAAAAAGGGAAGAGTTAAGACTCACAGTCCGTATACAAAGACTTTTAAATGTCATTCAGTCTCACAATGTGCAAGAAGTGCATATTCAAACTTCATACAACAACAGTTTCAAATTCATTATATACGTTATGATAATGGTGTTGAGGGAATTCGCAAAGATAATCAGTTTCGTTGTCCACACAATATCTGTAGAATAGCACCTTATGTACCAAATTTAAATTCAACTAATGAGTGAGGTGTTTGGCACGATCACACACCAAATTCACTACCAGGAAACTTACAAAATATTGACAACAGATCACCAGATGATTTTTGTCCAAGAGCACAATTGAATAAATTATTTGAATCAGTAGGACTTATCTCATTACAATCTGTTGAACAAAGTAAAGAGCAAAGTACAAGAGATGTTAATCTAACATGGAACACAATTCAAGAACAATTACCAGAATTCATTCACAATTATGTTGGAGCTGATTTAGAAGACAATGTTCGCAAAGAAGCTGACAAAACTTACATCAGAAATTTACTGAAATCAATCAAAGGTCAAGAAAAGCCAAATAAGAAGAGTATGCCTATTCCACTTTATGTTCAAATGCAAGGTAACTTAAAATTGAAAATTGGAAAGAAACGAAACTTTTCATCCCCATTACCTTGATATAGTATATTTGAGAATCCAAGTTATATTTTTTCCACCTCATACAAACTGAAAATCCTTCTATAGAAATAGAACTGAAAACAAGTACACTTAGTTGTATGAAATTTTACTCGACATTCTTAATTTGTCTAAATAATATTTAATAATTCTTGACATATTATTAATTTGTCTAATAAGGTTCTTGATTTTTCTTGACCAATGTCTTGACAGTATGAACATTGTCTTAAAATTTCTCGACACTTCCTGTATCATCTGATAAGAGTCTGGATTAGTCTCGACCAATTCTTTACTGTCTTAAATTTGTCTCGATCTGTCTTGACATATTCTAAACATTCTTAATAATGTCTTAATATGTCTTGACATATTCTTGACATTCTAAATAATGTCTGAATATGTCTCGACACATTCTTGACAGTCTTAAATATGTCTTGACACTTTCTCAACAGTATAAATTTCGCCTGAAATGTGTACAGACTTATTCTGCACTGTTTATGACATTCTATTGTTGTTATATACTCCTATTTATTATGGCTAAACTAAACTTTGAAGAATCAAGGATTAATTTGGTATAGTAAAATACCCTTTTGGTTCACCTAAGTTGGAATACCCTGAATAATCCCACATGTAGTTTAGTTTGGTTGTTTTCTCTTCGAATATAAGTCGAAAAAACTGACAAACATCATTTAGATTTTTGCAATTCGCAAAACTGCCAGTCAAATATGCTTTACTAAAATAGGTGTCTTGTAGGCAGTTTATAATGTGACCATGTGTCTCTTTTGGACCCCACAATTCATATAGGTTTGTGTGGCTAAAAAAAGAATGGAGGGGTACATAAAGTAAAAGAATTTGTTTTCATCTTGATTAAAAAAAATTATTCTTAGAACAACTCAAAAACATTTTTTAGTCAAATTTGAGTGTTAATTTTATAATTTTTCATCAAAATGATGATTTTCATCATTTTCATCTAGTAACAAAATTTTGAAATTGTAATGGCATGGTTGGTCAACTGATAAGTTGTATGCCTGATTACAGGTAAAACAGTAATTTCTATTTAACAGTTGTGTGTATTCTGGGGTATGAATACCTTAATTTTATGGGGAACATCCTGCCAATGTGTAATACTTAATATATATTCCAACAGATGACATTACACAAATGTTTCATCTGTTAATGAATGATTTGTATATCATCATAATTAGCTATTTATATAATCCACATTTTTGTACAATAATTATTTACCATATTAACATTGAATATTATGAATATAGAATAAAATATGTCTACAGTATGATTGGTTTAAATTATTTAATTTATAAGATTTAAGAATCAAAATTTGTAATTTTTTAAAAACCCACATTTAAATTGTTTTATATCAACACACCCACATTTAAATTATTTTATACATCAGATTTTATTGCCACATTTACATTTGTAAAAATATTTTGATACCCAAATTTTCAATTATTTTACATGCACAACTTTTATTTTTTGTTGTAAGAAGTGTAACTTGAAACAACAGTATATTCTGTAAAGAGAAATAAAGATTAAAGTTAAATCATGAATATTGGTCATGATTTGTAAAAGTGAGAACAGTCAAGTAAATTTAAGACACAATTCCAAATGTTCAGAATATGTCAAGCCATACTGAGAACAAATAAGAATGTCAAGAAATTTTGAAACAGTATTCAAATGTCAAGAATTTGTCAAGAAATTTTAAGACCATATTCAGAATGTCAAGAATAATTTGATATGAATGAGAATTTGTCAAGAAAAATTAGGACACAAGTCATACTTTTGGAGAATGTCGAGTAAAAGTTCATGCAAATCAAGACAAAAACTGGTCTTTTCAGACTTTAAGACTTTTGTAGTGTTGTAAACCATAAGTGATAGAGACCTAGGATCTTTTGATTTGAGGTCCTTGGTCCAAAAAAATGAAAATTAGGTCAAGGTCAAAGGTCAATGTCATATTCTGATTTTAGAATTTGGCTTATTTTCATTTATTTTCAAAATTGTATAAGATATCAACCAACTATGTTTACTAAATTGTTAGTTGTGACATGTCTTAACGCGTAAATTTTGATTCAAAGGGAACGTTGAACGTAAAAGGGAGTTTTCTCCCCTCTGTTATTTAAAAATACGCGTATGGTGATATTACTCATAAACCAAATATAATTAGGACCTATTGTCTTTTGATTTGAGGTCCATGGTTTAGAACCTTGAAATTGATCTCAAGATCATAGCTTAATTTAACGTTCTAGATTTTGACCTTTGCTTTTACCTCATATGTATTCATGATCAAGCCATTTGACTTTTGGCAAACGATATCAAATCATTTAACATTGAAAAAACAACCGGAAGTGACCTTGTGTAATCCGGAAGTAGCTTTTTATTGTACTTTATTAATATAAAAGTATTTAGAACCAGATATTTTGAATCAGTGTCAAGTAAATATTCATATATTATCGGACATAGCATTTTTCACACCGAAAGTAAGAAATTAACTCCCTTATATAAAAAAATATTGTATAGAAACCATATATTTTTGGAATCAGCGTACAATAAGCTATCATTTGACGATTGAAATGAGATTTTAAACTTTATTTCACAACTTTCATATTAAAATACATTGTTTTGGTGGAAAGACCTTCAATTGTTCTCTGAACAATTGGTATTTAATTATATATGATATTGATTTAGTATAGAATTTCATCTGTTTTTGTTATAGAACACATATTTGTGGTGGAACTAGGAAATATTCACCAAGACAGTTTGTTACACCGGAACCCATTATTATTCCATTTGAAGTGAACGGGTCTCCATGGGCTACTTTCCCAGACAAACTTAAGATCAACAATATCAGGTAAATTATTCAACCAAGTTTGTATGAATTAGACAACTGGAACTTAAAAGATTGACACTTCATTTTTTTATGGGAACCTATAGAAATATACATTTTGAATGTGAGAAAATTGTTAGTCTAGTCAAACTAAGTTTTAACCTCAAACTAATTGCAACAGAAAATGTTTTATTTCTTATCTATAGCATTAAGCCCTAAATATACACAGAAAAATTCCCAAAAAAACTTACCTTGAGGAAAAATCAAAATCAACATTTTTAATTTCCTATGTAAATTAACATTAGGAGGGGAGATAACTCTGTAAAAATTGTCTTTTTTCAGATTTTGGTAGATTTTCTCAAAATTTATGTAAAGTATGATACTTTGATGAGGTTATAAGTTCGAATTTAACTACATATTATAATATTTTGCTCATGAAATGTTCAAAACCGAAGTGTTATGGTATTATTATGCTTTTGTGTGCATTTTTCATTAAAGAAATTGCAAATCAAAGGCCTCGTGACCACTTAAAAAAAAAACAAATTTTACATCTGTAAATTATATTTGGGCAGCATGTACCTTGATTTAATAAAGAAACTTTAAACCACAAAATTAAGAAGAATATTGGTACATTTGACTTAAACTTCAGAAATATATATTAGCATTCTATTTTCCTTTCTCCTTTTATACTTTAAACAGAGCAATGCACAATTCAACATGTATGTACAAGCAATCATTTATGTACAAAATATTGCATATTTCTTTCCTGCTATGCACCTATATATAAGTCTAGTTTTCTTGATTTTTCAGTTATGAACTTGTTGCACAAATATATGGCAATGGTGGCCATTTTTGTGCCAGCCTTAGACACAACAACAAGTGGTTTCTTTATGATGGCCTGAAAGAGTACCACAGTGCTGGACATGGACTGAGGCTTCAAGGTGGAACAGCCAAAATTCTAAACAGGTACCACCTTGATTATGTTATTTATCTAAGAATAAAAAAAATGAATTTAATAAGTTTGTTTCAAATTTTATAGATAATATTTTTGTTGTAAATGAATAATCAGTCCCATGTTTTACTAAAAATGAAAAATCATGCTTCAACAGTGTACAAAATAAATAATCTGTTCTTATAGTCCACAAAAATATAAAAAAATAAAAATCCAAAACAAATCCTCCTGCCCCTCACCCCAGAATATCAAATGGTCGTCCCCTTACTTATTCCTATTTTCAAATGGTTAAGTTAATGAGTATGTGCGAATAAAATATGTCGAGTTACTCAAATAGAAATACAAAGTTACATCGCGAACCTATCTACATTTATGTTTTTCTTTTTTTTTATATGTATTTGGAATTGCTCATAAAATCATTAGATAATGTGCATCATTTATAATTAATAAGACAACAAAGGTGAAAGTTCCACATATACGTTTAATTTAATTATGGCTTACCTTATCATTTTTTGATGACAAATTTGCACCGAGACTAACCAAAACTTGCACCACATTATTGTGTTCGTAGCTAGCTGCTTGGTGTAACGGTGAGTCACCCTAAAACATAATTTTGATTAATTCACAGTTGGCTTCAGTACGATATCAAACGGTTATACAATATAACAACGGTACAAACTATAATAACTATCTTTAGTAAATAAACTCATCATAGATACACGGATAATACAGGACAGATAAAGATCAGCAATGATCCGAAAAGACAGTAACAAAAGAACACGAAAATGCTTTCAGTCTATATATGTGACAATGACAATACATATATACACATTTTTTCAGGTAATTTAAAGTCCTTTTAGGGATTTCGGCTCAGGATAAATGTATTTATAGAATAGTCCCTTGCTTTAATTCTTCTCTTCTCAGGAATACATTACCTTAACTGTATTTGACCCAACTTTAAGTCATGATTTTGGTCCATAATGATTTTCAACTTTTTTGTTTTGGCCTTTTTAACTTTTTTATTTGAGCGTCACTGATGGGTCTTTTGAACACGAAATGCCCGTCTGGTGCAAATATAAAATTACTATCATGGTATCTATGATAAGATTATTTATTTATCGATCTGTGCCAAACAATAACACGAATAAATATCAGATTGTCTTAAAACAAAAACTGAAATGTATTTATTTCGTTAGTCTGAAAACTCATCTCTTAATGCACCCCATCTGGAACGCTCAGTCAAACATTTTGAATTATAGAATGTAAAAAAAATGTAGTAATTTTTTAAACTTTATAACAAAAGAATAAAATTGAGAATGGGAATGGTTAATGTGTGAAAGAGACAACAACCCGACCATAGAGCAGACAACAGCTGAAGGCCAACAATGTAAATTCAATGCAGCAAGAAACACCCGGAGGCGTCCTTCAGCTCGCCCCTAACAAATATGTCCTAGTGCAGTTATAATGGACGTCATACTGAACTCCAATTCATACAAATTAAACTAACATTAAAACACGTACAAGACTAACAAAGGCCAGGGGCTCCTGACTCGGGTCAGGCGTAAAATTGCGGCGGAGTTAAACGTGTATCCCCCTTTACCTCTAACCAATGTATAAAAAAAAACGTACAACAAGAAACACAGAGACAAATAAAGAACAGGTAGTTGCATCTAAAGTCCACTTTGTCTGATGTTGGTGGAACCTTAATTTTTTAACTAATCAATTTGGAAGTATGAAATAGTATGTGTATAGGATATACATTTCCCAACTTATTCGATGTTCTAGAGCATGCAGCTCCTACTCGAACTTTGTAAAACGTCACCAGTGTATGAGCAGAAAGTTGATGAACCAGGGGTATGCCAAAGAATGTCTCGTCCTTTTTCTTAAAAAGTTCATCGGAAGGTACCAAGACCTTGCATGTTGATAATAACTTTGTATCAACTTTACAAATAATACATGATGGTTTTGATGTATAGATTATGTGTACTGACATTGTTTATAATCTTAACTACGTGTTGTATTGTTTTTTTTTTCAATATAAATATTACTTTTACTGTTTTGTCTGTTTTATGTGATATATATTTGATGTGGCTAGGTGCTTATACATCTCGTCAATGTCTTTGTATTATCTTTCATTTTTGCTGGTGTGTTTTGTATGTTCCAGACCGTATGAGTATTTGGACTGTATGCGTATGGTCTGGACCGTATGTGTACTTTTTCAAAATACTCATACAGTCGGACCGTACGCGTAAGGTATGACTTATATAAAGAAGTTGGTCAATTTTATTCGATACAAATGCATATAACAGATCAACATAACTTAACTCTCAAATTAATATAAAAAAGTTCAATTTTAATTGAAATAAAAGCTTTATATTTAAACTTTAATTTTTTTTTACCCTAATTGTAATTTAAAATCTGTTAATCTAAAAGTATTTAGCATGTCGATTTGTAATACAGTTATTGAATTATGATCACTGAAATTGAAGATATCAAAGTAAATATAATGTGGGAGGACAATACTAAGCAACTTTACAAATAAATGCAAACGCAAAGGAACATGTATGAACTGCAAACATAAAAATGTAAAAAATATTACGTAACTTGTGTCATAGATCTATGGCGAGCGTACCAAAATAGGATTCAGATATACAATTAAACACATATTTAATTTCAATTGTTCGTTTGTTCATTTTATTCATCTAATTGTAATAATAACAATTTGTTAAACTTAAAATAAAGATTGTGATAAATGTTTGTTTATATTTAACCCATATGATCCAATAACATGTATAATCAGCTCGTACTGGACCATATGAGTATACTCATACGGTCCGACCGTACGCGTATGGTCGGACAATACGAGTATACGTATACGGTTCTTGTTTCTTACAACGTCACACTGTACTTTTAAAGATCCCGTCATTATGTTATTGTTCTGGTATATGTCGTTAGGTTATTGTTCTATTATAAATTTGACAATACTTTGAACGACAAACGACAAAATTATTTCACTCTTGTATAAGTATTAAGCATATAGGGATTCTTAGAAATTCTAAAGAACTGCTGAATAATCTTTAATCTCGGTCTGTTTCTGAAATCAATTCTACATAACTTTTGATTTTATATCCCTGCATACCACCATTCCCTGTGTGAAATTATAATTGTTTTGCATAGACATTGAACAACAAATTTTCTTGTATGTGACGTTTGAATTTTGTAACGCCCAACACGCGAAACAAGAAATGTGTTTGTTAATTTAATAGATGCTTTTTGTGTTTTTTATAAATGTTTGTTTTTCTTGCGATTGTAACAGTGATGACTGCTGTAACCATATTTTGACTTCATCGTTATTAAAATAACGGAATTTGATGCAACTGTCATAAAAGTGAGTGGTTTAGCGCTATAAAACCAGGTTCAATTCACCATTTTCCACATAAGAAATGCCTGTACCAAGTCAGGAATATGACAGTTGTTATCCCTTTCTTTTGATGTGTTGAAGCTCTTGATTTTGCCACTTGATAAGAATTTATATCTAGAAATTGACCATGAGGGTCGGTTGAAAACAAACCTTTACGGCAAAAAATATGGTTTCAGCTTCCCAAGACTGAAAAGTCAAATCACAAAAATACTGAAATTAGAGGAAAATCAATTCGGAAAGTCCATAATCACATGGCAAAATCAAATAACAAAACACATCAAAAACGAATGGACAAGAACTGTCATATTCATAGTGAGGCATTGGGAAGCTGAAATCATCACTTTGTAATTTTTACGGACGCGACCACGAATCGATTGACCGTAATGGAATATCTGTTATATTATGATATCGGATATTTTCCTTATGTCGTTACTACAATACCGTTCCCTTTTCACAAATGTGACCTCCCGAATTACACTTGTTACCTTTATTTGTGACATGTTTACCTATTACGTTTGTTTGTTTTGTTCACGCATCATTGTCAATATTATTAAATTTGATGTGACTGTGGTACAACTGAAAATGCCTGTACCAAGTCAGGAATACGACAGTTGTTTTCCCGTCATTTGATGTGTTTTATCTTTTGATTTTGCCATTTGATTAGGGACTTTCCGTTTTGAATTTTCTTCGGAGGTCAGTATTGTTGTGACTTTACTTTTTATATCATGTCATGAATGAATTACCGCATTTGATCGTTTGAAAGTTTTTGAATTGCCAGTATAATTAATTTGCATGATCATTGTACAAAATAAAAAGAGAAACGATATTCAACACTCAAAAATGACGCAGAAATTGCATAGTCTTGACAAAAAAAAAAACACAACGAAATATCAAACAAAATCACAATACACACCATGCAAAGAAGTGCCGGGCCACTACAGCAATATGGCAAATGACACGTAATGATAATTGAATCATGCTCCAAATGTATCACCGTTGTGTTGATCATAGGTATTTGGCGCTAATCCTCAATTTAGGGCAAAACTTAAAATAGCAAAAATGTCTATCTCCGAGGAAAATCCAAATCGAAAAGTCACTCATCAAAATTCGTTATCAAAAACTCTAACACATATAACGAATAAAAAACAACCGTCATTTATCTGACATGGTACAGCCTTTCCGTATGTAGAAATCATAATCAAATTTATTTCATATTCAAAGAAAACACTGTGTCTGTATATGTGGGATTCTTACTTTGTTATTAGTTGCTGAAATATTGGCACCAAACCGAACTAAATGTTCAACTGTGTTCATCCTACCATGTTTGGCTGCTTGATGTAGAGGAGTTTCGCCCTAAAAATGTAAAATTTGAGAAAATTTGTAACGCTTTACTATCTAACAGGTGTCAATAGAAAAGAAATAATACAGTTGGATGGGAAGCATAGCACACATTCAGTGTCTTGTATGGCTTCAAATTTGAGAAGACGATATGATTGTTTATGATTGATCATGTCGTTAATCTCATACATCGTGTCATTTTATATGTTTGTATAGTTCAGAACATTGATTTAGTGAAAGGGAATTATAATCAATGTCTACAAGAAGTCTTTCTAGCTAGTAGTTCATTGTTAATTCATGTCATTTTGCTTAGTTTCTTTTGTTTCTTATTCTAACATCGGACTCGGACTTTTCATAATTTAGTTTAACTGTGCATATAGCTATGTGTTTGTTAAATCTACATGGTAAAGTTATATACTAGAACTAGGAGAGATGAGATCTCACTTAACATGTTTTCACTCTTATTTACTTACATTTTTTTGAATATGGAACAACTTCATGCATACTTCAACATCAAATTACCTACACTCATCTTTATATTTCCAGCAGTTCCTTTGATGAAATATTAAGTAAAAAAAGTGCCCGACCATTTAAATAATAAACAAATAGCCTAGGGTAAACAGATTACCATACAACATCTGTCCAAGAAACATGATCGTTTAAAAGACACAGCAATTTAAAAGGGATGCATTTGCGTATGTAACAGCAATATCATTTACTTACATTGTGTTCAAAACAATTGTATATCAATCATTTTGCCATAATGATACACGTTAAAATACATGGATTTTTAACGCGTTTGATACTATTTTCTGACATGAATGTGATATTCTAATAGAAATTCCATTCGCGTTTTTATAGGTATGGTTATGGCAAAATATTGATTCTTCAATCATCTCAAATGATCGGTATTGTTACTGTTCTGTCTCCGTTATTACACGTTCTGACCGTACTGTAAATTACTTGAACGTTTGGAGTTGTCTCCCATTTACTTACTTTTGATTTTGTTTACATCTTGGACATCATGGAAATTTGTTGCTATATGTCAGCGTTGTGTAAGTAGTATACGACATCATACATTTATTAGAACTTCTCTCATGTATATGGACAAAATCAGTCATGCATAATCGTTTTAAATTATGCTTCCTTTGGACCAGGCAACCAAAATGCTTCCGACCCTCTTTGAACCTACAAAAACTTACCACAAACTATTACCGGAGCATACTTACCTTATAAACCGTTGTACAAATTGGTTTATTATACTTACCTGAACTATTTACCCGCTTTTTTGTGAAATATTGTGACACAGTGAAACAATTTATGGAACGCCAATTTAACACTAACAGTTTATAAAATATAGACATTTGCCTTATTGTATGTTTTATAAATGAAAACGAGTCTTTTATGTTTACTTATAAGGTTCTTTTTATATTTTGTAGCTTTTTACCATAAAGTTTGAGGAATAAAGCATTTAAACTCAACTGGTTAGCTTACTATTATTGCAAGCGAGTTTGTGACAGACAGTACAGTTACAAACTAGTAGTATTTGACAGTAATATGTTACACGAGAAACAAAATTAGAAAGTCCCACGTCAAATAGTAATTCAAATTTAAACACGACTTACCTCATCATTAATAGCTGACAAATTGGCTCCTAGACTAGCCAATGTTTTAACCATATTGCATTTCCCTTGGCTTGCTACTTGATGTAAAGGCGAGTCACCCTAAAACAATTGTTTTATTTATGCATGTGTTAAGGCAATATCATCGCAGTATTTCAAGTTAGCATTTCACGAGTAAAATATCTTTTACAGAACTAGTCGAAACTATTGGCTATGCACTTCAATTTGTTTCAAGACTTACTAGTAAAAGTCAAATTGGAAAACTTTTTTTTTATTTTACGTTTTAGTTTTGTAGCCTTACCAACTATGATTCACTGATTATGAAACCATGTAGTAATTATATATGATTTTTGTGCTACATAAAAAAAAACATAAGTAATTAAATGCAAGATTCACGTTGAAAAAGTATTTAAAATGGCTTACTCTCTCATTTTTAACTGACAACTTGGCACCAAGGCTAACCAGAACTTGCACTACGTTATCCTGATCGTTGCTGGCTGCTTGATGCAATGGTGAGTCACCCTTTAAAAGTAATATATACAGTATGATGATTTTTGGTAGAAATGAATATTTAACGTCAGCGCAGACATATATCATTATAAATTCATAGTATTTATATGCCTTTAAAAATAAAATAGCATCCTGATATTATACCACAAAGATGAATAGATTATCATTCCTAGATACTTAAAAATACTTTCTGTATTATGTTATTTTAGGTGTCTAATACCTACGAAAAGGTAACACCTCCTAAAACATGTAAAGCGAAACATGATTTTTATTGTTATAATTAAAGGAGAGGAAAAGACGTCTGGCTAAACTATGCTCTTTTGTCGTAGAAGTTTGAGCATAAAGGTATAAATTCTAGCCCTCGAGTCTTTGTTTATTTGTTTCTATACTGACATGTTTGTAAGCAAAAAAAAAGTACTCCATTCAAAAATGGAAAAAAAAACATTCCATTAATTCGACATGAAAAATATAAATATTTTTAATTGGGAAAACTAACTGCCAAATCTATATTTTCTAACGAAACACAAAGTAAATGCTTCTGATTTTGGACAAGCACGTGCAGAATAAGACGGAGATTAAACATGTCGTAGAGCGCCCAACCCTGCCTTAGCCGGGACAGTGGTGCAACAGCACAACATAAGAACAAACTAAAGAAATCAGTTCAAAAACAATTGTTCTAACAACAAAACAAAACCACTTAGTATAACTGAGAGTACTTGAAGATACTGACAGCTGGTTCAATGCACAATCATCATTGTAGTCCGGCCGATTGGTGCAGATATAGGGCAGAATTGCTCACTTGATGAGGAAAGCATGAAACTTTGCACAGTAGTTCTTGGTCATATACCCTTTGATTTTAGCTATGGACCCACTCTGAAAAATTCAATATGACTGCCATATTCAAGATGGCGGAAACACGTTAAAAATAGCAAGAATATCCGTAAGGTATTCTATATAATTTCGGAAATTAAAGTAATGAATCTTTTAAAATGATCTTCATGTTTTTGAATTTGTTATCAATTAATTTTGAAATATAAAAAAAATAATTTGGTTATTTCTATAACGCATACATTTGCAAATATGGCTGCATATACAAAAACAAAAAGTGAAATTCAAAATGTTAATCAATATGTTACATGTTATTGTAATTGTTCTTTAAACGCTTTAAGTTTTAATGGTTGGAATGAAATATATTGAAGCGATTCGATTGAAAGTTAATATAAGTAGGTTAAATGTGTTGGAATATTAGGTAACTTATCTGAACTTTGAGGCAGTGCCGAGGGCACCTTGTCTCGTGTCTCTTCAATGCAACGTCTTACGTCACTTATCGCGTTTTCATCTGCCGTCCCCACTACATCGCCAAACTATTCTATTTAATCAATAGGCGTACCTTTCTTCAGGCGCATTAGACGATTGCCATCATTTAAAATAGTTAAGGGGCAACTATTTCCTTTTCCGACTACGTGCGAAACCAATTCGCAACTAGTCAGCGAGTATGGTCCTAAAATGCACTCCTGGTTAGCACTTTTATTAGTTTAAACGGTCTGAGGGATGGTTCGTTTTATGCAAATTTGCTGAGTTTAAATCTCGTTTCCACTGTTAACAAATGCCGCATTTATCACTTTATTGTTGATGCTGAGTGTGGGAGTACTCAGATTTATCACTGCGCTCAGTTTGTTCAAAATAGCTAGCATAAGATCGTCTGTTAATGGCTCTTAACACACATCTAATTGTATGTTTACTCTATCACTGTCGAGTGTCGTTCTTTATAATCTTCCCAATAACAAGCTGTTCACCAAAGCCATGTAGCGTAACGATCTCCAAATCTCCATTATCTGCCGGAATTAATTTCTCATTTACTAATGTTATCATTGCAGCAGTGTCCACAACCATGCTCAATTTCTGGTCATGTATAGTACCTCGTACTGCTAAGCTCTTTAAAATGGTTCGTCTGATGACAATATAGGAGGGGTAGCGCTTTGATCTAATCTGTATCCTGGTGAAGTTAATTGACCGTTGTCTGAAATAACCGGGATTTTTGGAGTTTGTCCGTGGAGATGCTAATCTTTGTCCTTGATGACTTTATTATCTCTGTCTTAGTGGGGGTGTTGCTGGTCGATGTGCATTAAACTTGGGTGTATTTCTATCTGGCGATCTACCGCGATTGTATTGCTCAGGAGATTTACCACGTGTATATTGATCAGGTGATCTTCCATGATTATTTGATCAGAAGGAACAAGGTTATATTGATCAGCCAATCCAGGTTATGCTGATTAGTTGAAAGCATAACATCAGCTAGTTTTGTGACAACTTGTTTTAGTTAATGCACCTCATTTTCCAAGGATTTCTCATATTTCCTTTATCGGTTGGTGATACTGCGCCATCAGTAAAGTAGACTTGCCGATCACCATAATTGGCACTTTTTGATCCATATATCGCCATCTGGCTGGCTTTTGAGGTTTTCAATTGTTTTAACGCCTTGTTGAATATTTCTAGGTTCCTCTCTATTACATGGCTTGCAGACTCTTTGTCTTTTAAATTACATCTTCGAAGGAATGCTTCGGTTCCAATCTGGTTTGATCGTCTTCCTTGTTGAAGCGCTGCTCAGCTCAAATACTTTTCTTTAGGCCTTGGAATCATCATCTGTGTTTACCTTGTGAGCGTACTCCAAGCCAACATCGGCCTGACAATCTGGGAGCCTACACACTTTGTTCCTGTTTTTCCATTGTCATCTACCAGCAGTTCGTTCAAATTGGTAAATGAACGCCTTCCAATTCAATTTGGATCCTCTTCAATTGAGTATTTCCATTTTTGGGAGCTGTAGGCTTCGGTTCCGGTCTCTTGCACCGAGATTTCTTGCCATCGAGTATATTTTCTCTCGAATGAGAAGTCTGAAGACGAGCTGTTACCACACTCTTTTGGTTTCATCTGCCCTTTCCTGGATCGGTCAGTGGAGTCAGCTTGCTGTTATGGAAAGTCTGTTAGAGCTCCAGGAGCTGACGAGGTTGTTATAAGTGGAGTGATAAATTTGGGAGGAGGATTTGCCATTGACTCGACGGGGATGGTACCGTAAGTAGGCACTGCAGTCAGCATTGGAGATGCTAGTTGTTGGAAGTTACACTGCTGTTTAAATGCACTTTGGAATTGAATCGTGTCTCCTTCCTCAGTTGTTGTCAGCTTGTCCATCCGTCTCACCACAACATTGACTATCTTATTGGTCTGATCATCAATTCCGCCAAGCAATTACCACTAGCCTTGTGGTCTATCCTGTCTACAGACTGCTGACGTTGCTGAGATATTGCTGTTCGTTATTAATATTCATTGCCTCTTTCTGTTTAGCTTGCATCGTAAGGAGATAAACACATATTTTCTTAATTAGCGCTTCGCTCTGTTTTATATTGCGGTTAGTCTCAGCTGTTCTTTAAACATTATATTTCCTAATAGTTACTTCTTAGTTGTCCTCTGTTAAAGCGTCTTCAGTAGTGGGTGTGTAAATATCCTAAAGTGAATCAGTTTCTGGCATTTCAATGTTCTTGTCCTTGTTGTCCTCAACTCCTGCCATTTTACTGATATGTGTTAAACTTTAAATGATTCTCAATTCACAGTTTAATATCTCAAATTGCTAATTATTGCGACATAAGAAATAAAATAGGCACTGAATATTTTTTGGGGCAGAATAATCCCAAATCACAGCTTGTATGTGTGAATCAAGACAACAAATAGTGCAGCTTTTAATGAAAGCTACTACAGCAGCTTTTTATGAAAGCTACTACTTTGTGTATGAAATGACAAGCCAGGCAAAATCAAAAAGGGCAGAACTGGGACAAAGACTTAATGATATTATTCATCAATAAAATGCTTAAATTTAGGTCAATAATGAATATTTGCTTATTTTTCAAGGCGGCCATTTTGAAAATAGCCGCCATTTTGAATTTCAAAGATAGATCAAAACAAAATCTTGCTTAATACACCAAAACATTCAAATTTGTTGATTTTTGTGCTTCCAGCATCAAATCCACTGTGATTTGTGCAATACTGGAAAATATTTTAGAATGTATGGCAGCCATCTTGAAATAAGCCGCCATATTGAATGTTGAGGGTGGGTCCATAGCTAATATTGCTTAGTACACAAAAATGTACCATCATGCAAAATTTGGTGCTTTCCTCATTATTTGAGCAATTTTTTCACCGATCGGCCGGACTATTGTTCAATTAGTACACTTCAAACATCTACTAGATTGTGTGTAAAAAAGTCATTAACAGTCGAAAAAAAAACAATGTTTCCATTTTTACTATAAAATGTCAAAGTTACATATTAATAATAAATAAATAAGCAATTAAAAAATACGAAGTAACTGTTCCTATTTCACAAGTTGTTTAGATTATAGTGGACAAAAGTACAAATAAACAAATACAACTGTACATGTTTCTTTGAGGCAAAACATATTTAGATATCGTAGTAAATTACAAAATGATAAGAGAAATATTCAGTCAAAGTCAACAAGAACTTAAACAGTCATTGTTGTTAGATGTATTTCTATTTGAATCAATCTGATGAGTTAAATGTATAACCATTTATATTTATTGTGCTGAATCCTATTGAGTGGTAACGGCAACACTAGTATAATGCTGTTCGTAAGTCATAAATCGATCGAGAGAAACAAATCCGGGTTACAAACTGAAACCAAGGCAATTGTCGATAAAGTCTAAACAGTACTTAATATTAACAAGACAGGCAGGACAACCCTCTTTCTGTGTGCCTGAATTGATATTTCCAATTAAATGACATACGTCTCTTAATGAAACTACTGATCTGATGAACGATACAAGTTATATGGTTTTCTGCTGACCACCTACGGACCCATAGAGGGTTGGTTAAATTCATAGGGGGTATGCCGTACCTATGTATTCGAAGAGGGTACAAATGTATGTAGTAAACGAATTTATTGCACGCAGGACTTTTCCTATTGCGTTTTGTAGAAAAAATAAACAATGAAATACAACAATATAAAAAAGAATATGTGGTATGATTGCCAATGAGACAACTATTGTCCACAAGTGACCACAAAAACACAGACATTAACAACTATTGGTCACCGTACGGCCTTTAACAATGAGCAAATTCCATACCGCATAGTCAGCTAGAATATGCCCCGATATGACTATGTAAAACAATTCAAACGAGACAAGTAACTGCCTTATTTATATATAAAAATAAAAATGTTTACCCTGACAGACACATGGTTTGTTAACATTAACTCTGACGTAGAATCGGACGTTTGAAGTACATCAGTTGATTAGAATATAAACGTCACACAGGTATAGAGATAGAATAAATTTATCTTTCAAAGTATGAGCAGAATATAGTCTAAAGTTCTGTTAGGCATATCTTCTGCAGAATCTAATTGAGAAGTTTCCCTTGTCCTTCTTATTGCTTGTCTATATGCTATTTTTCTGAAAAACAGCCACGTCATTATTTATCAAAGAAACACAAAAGGACATATAGACAAATTACAAGCAAATATGAAAAAAGAATACAAAAAATATAATAGAACAATAACAGGATGTATAAGTAAACATTTAAAATGTCCCTATCAGTCCAGTATATTTTTTTTAATAAAAGAGTTATCACCCCTTAAATGGCTTAGTTGGAAAAATTGATTCTAAAACACAAATACTTGTTATTTTTTTTTAATATTTTGGATAAATCAATAAGTCAGCAAGTTTTCTTCATATATATAAACACCATAACCGATAAAATTCCACATATGTCTACAAATTTGCTGATTTTGGCAAATAACTAGATTGATTGTGCACTGCGATAGTACAATTTAAAATGGCGGTATACCATGTACCTACCTGAAGGAATGACTGTTATAACTCTTCTGTCTATGGAGAAATAACATCAGCAATGTAGTGCACACTGAATGTTTCGCGTAGAGGGTTGTTTAAGTGTACCACACATGTTTTATGTTATTTCGAATAGACAGAACAAATATTACAGTCCTTTCCTATAGTTCAATTCTAAATTTCTTTTTAAGGCAAGGTAAATCATGGTAAAAACGTTGATGACGTCACAGTCATATGACAAAATTACATCCATGAGCTGATAAACTAAACACTGTTAACCACTCAGAAGACGCGCTACATTCAAAATAAAAACACATTAACAGTGCATTTAGCAGTTTACAAAAAAGAAATACAAGATGAACAGAAATCCATTCATGAGAAGTACACAAATTATTCAACAGCATGTATCAGATATATATATACTGCATGATGAATGGTCAACAAAATCATGGTACTAGAAAATTCTGATTGGGGAGGAGGATTAATTATTTTAAATGTGTAAATCAGGGTTTTTAGAAAATAGATAGTGTAACAATAACTGATGACCTCGCATGAAAGTTTTACTGATACAGCCATTTACAAGAACTTTCTATATTTATTTCATTTTTACGTTTATCATACCTGTTCCATTTTGCTATACCAAATTGAATTTCTGCATTTGTCTTCGAGTAAATGCAGTGGTGTTTTTCCCTGAATATAAAAACAGTATACACATGAATGTTTCAAAGCAAATTTCGGATATTTATGCATTGTTTACCATTATATTTCGAATGTATTAAGCAGTGTCATGATTTTCATACATTTAAAAAGAATACGAGGATGATTTCTCAAAATGAATCTTTTTTATGAAGCTTTTTATTTGCATACAACGTATTCCATTGTAAGTTGTGAGAGAAATTTTAGTACATCATTTACAAATACTACCAAGTTATCACTTGCCGTGAAATTGTAAAATTTAGAAAAAATAACAAATTTATTATTAGGATATTTTCAACATTATACGAAATAAATAACAAAAAATATAGAAAGCAAGGGAATTCGTAAATATATCATTAGTGTAATTTTAACAAGTTTCATGGCACACAATTAAATGTTCAACGTATACATTACATCTTACTACATATTATTATTTGACATGCCAATTGACGGAAATCAGTCAAGCATGATATCTAATAAAATATGTCGTTACGTTTAAGGAATCAACATATACATACATTATTTGAATATAAATGAAATTTCAGAGTATGCAGTTTTGAGATAGTAATTAAAAGAACGTAATGCAAGAAAGACCAACATTTAATTCGGTTAACAGAAAACTTCTGTTTCGTTAAATATTATGACAAATATGATGAAGATAAGATATATAATCATCTATTTTGATGTATTTCTACGTGTATCCATCAGAAGTGTAAAATAAAGTGACAGTTAGGTCCGACATTTTTTTATTTTTTGTTCGAAAATGTCGATATGTCTACAAGTCTTTTCATGCATAACTTTTTTACACATTAGATAAAATGTTAAGAAAGGTATAAACTATAAATTAAATTGTTACTGCTATATAATAAAATCTTACCTTGCGATTTGTAGCTGAACATTTGGCACCGTGACGTATCAAACATTCTGCCGTTTTGAGTTCATCGTGTTTTATGGCCATATGTAAAGGTGTATCACCCTATATAAATACACGAGTTATTACTATAATGTTCTCAAAACCCTTTGATGAAACTTTACATCAATGAAGTGTTAAGTTATACGTCCCATAACATACACTCTGTTCATTTGTATATCAGTTTGGTGACACTGATAGGTGATTAGAAATCCATAGCAATTATAACGGCCATCTTACTTATAACACACATCTTAAAATAGACTGCCCTTATGCAAATTAAAACGTAAGCTCCGCTCGATCAGATGACATAGCATTGGTAATAACACAGATGAATTCTTTTTGTCATGAAGTATCTAAAGATGGAACATTGTAATAACTAGAACATATCCGTGATATCGCGGGTCAGTGACTGAATTAAAGTATATAACTATGCGTATTATCTGATAAAGTCATGCCGATTATAAGATGCACAGTTTTCCCTGCTTTCAAAATCTTTCTGTTTGAACCCGTCGACCTTGAACTTATCAATTATTGGTAACATTAATTATTTGGAAAACAAAAGGGCCTGGAATGGAGTATTTTTTAATCAACAGCATTGTCCTATATTAGTTATAAATCAAGTTGAAATCGTCATGCCGGCTAACTTATTGAAACCTGTACCTAAACGCCTTAATTTAAGTCCAGATTTTTAGTATTCGTATTGTCATCTTAGAAAGTCATACTGATTAAAATACTACAATAGGGAACAATGTGACAATGATTGAATCTAGTAGTGTCAACCCTGTGGTTATGACCCGTGTAAATAGCAAAATCCTAAATACACCGTATGGTGGTGCGTCTGTCATATGCGAAACGTACAGATACGGTTATACGTAACAGGTGAATATACTATTGGTATCGGTATAGGATTCGACCCGGAACTTGTTAATTATTGGCAATATTAAATATGTGGACAACAATTGTGTCTATAGTGGTGTAATTTTTAATCAACACCATTATCCTATTTTAGCTATATATAAAGTTGAATTCTTTGATTTGTCGTTTTTACCCCATGGCGGCTGACGAATTGGACCTCGTTATGTTAGTATTAAATATGTTACAGAAATGTGTTAGTCACAAATAAATTAATACCAGAGACATGATTTTGGGTTTCACAAATATAAGTATAAACATTGTTCATTTTAAACTGAAAATTGATTCAAACAGTAAATTTTATGGAAATATGTATACCTGATTAAACAGGTGTCACCCTAATCTTTAATATTTACAGAAACAATTCATTCTTTATATTTTTTACAGCATTGCAGCTCGTTGCCTGATAAATACCAGTTTTTTAATTAAAGATTAGAACTGGACGATCCTCCTACAATGTTCATGAAAAGTAATTTTCGTCAAAGGTATCTTCTTATTCACATTAATATATCACTTACAGACTCTGTTGAAGCATTCACGTTAGCTTTGTTCCTGATTAAAGTATCTGTGATTTCCATATTTCCATTTATTGCAGCATGGTGCAGAGGAGTAGCTCCCTTTTATATAAAATGCAATAACAATCAATGCAAATAACTTTTTATAACTTACTTACTATGTAATATCATCAAACTATCACACTCAAACACGCCCCCCTGAAGTGGAGTAGGTCTCTGTTATATAAAATACATACAAAATCAAATAATGATATTCATAATCAACATAATATGAGAAATCATCAACTAATAAAACTAAAACCCACAAGAAAAAAAAGAAAATACTTCATAATAGTTATCAAAGGTACCAGGATTATAATTTAGTACGCCAGACGCGCGTTTCGTCTACATAAGACTCATCAGTGACGCTCATATCAAAATATTTATAAAGCCAAATAAGTACAAAGTTGAAGAGCATTGAGGATCCAAAATTCCAAAAAGTTGTGCCAAATACGGCTAAGGTAATCTATGCCTGGGATAAGAAAATCCTTAGTTTTCGAAAAATTCAAAGTTTTGTAAACAGAAAATTTATAAAAATGACCACATTATTGATATTCATGTCAACACCGAAGTGTTAACTACTGGGCTGGTGATACCCTCGGGGACGAAACGTCCACCAGCAGTGGCATCGACCCAGTGGTGTAAATAGTTATCAAAGGTACCAGGATTATAATTTAGTACGCCAGACGCGCGTTTCGTCTACATAAGACTCATCAGTGACGCTCATATTAAAACATGATACTAAACAGATGAAGCATGTAGCAAGGGGGGGGGGGGGGGGGGGAAATAATCATAATCCAAAATTTAATATACAATCAATAGCACAAAAAAAATATCACACAATTTACATTGGGTTCTCCTTCATAATTCTGTTTAAATTTACGAGTGTCAGCATTTAGATTAGCAGTGTTAATGATTAAACATATTTAACATCATCAATGACGTTGCTGCTGCCTCAAAATAGACACAGAAATAACTTTAAAGGCAGTCATTAAAATTATCACATAAACTACTAATATATCCTCCGTAATCTACAAAAACAATGATGTAGGTCTTCAAAGACGTTCTGTACTGCTATGGCAACAATTGGTCTGAACAGGATAAATATCAAAAACTTTCCATTGATTGTTATTTTTATAATTTTAATAATGTATTAATATGGTGGAATTACAAATATAACATTTTCAAAATAATTCAGAAGTTATCAGAAGGGTAGGTATTGTGTTTTCTAGGATTTAAAACACAATTTTATTATTGAAAAAGAGTTTTGCGTTTTCATCGGCCAAAAAGCAAACAAAACTTATATAGTACACAGTATGAAGTACCACTAAAATCGACTATTTATTAGGCTAATGCTGTTCGGATCACATTTTGTTTCTAATCAAATATATTATTGAAATAATAAGTATAAGTTATATATTAGTACAATCCGGGCTAGGGGCATTTCCAATAATGAACAAAATATCAACAATGCTTACTATTTATGGGATGTCATAGAATGTAAAGAATCCAAACCCTATATCATGAGTATATTAAAATTCAATGCTGACGAGATCGACAAAGTAAGCATAAAAGGATTCAACATGACAAAATATAGAAACAGTGTAAACAACAATACCAACATGTCTGATTCATGTACAAAATATTGAACAAATAACATAACATACAGCAAACAATGGTCACTCCTACATGGCTCCGGACTAAGAACAGGCACATACAGAATGGCGCGGGTTGATAAAAATGCAAGTTTCTAAGCCTTATTATTCTGTACAATTACCTAACAGCACAACACAATACAAAGTATGAAGCTATTTTTTACGGAATCTGTTTTTGAAGATTTATATGCAGAAAGTAAATGATATGCCTTAAAATATGTAGAGGTGCATTGAAACAATGAATATTCCTTTCATAATAATTGTATATAAAACAAACTTGATTATGACAATATCTTGAAATATGTAAATACTTGTTTATATCTTATTTACTTTTTTTCATATTCTATACATGACCAGCGTTTATAATAATCTGTGTAGCAAACTACAAAATGCATAGTTAGACTTAATACAAGCCTTTGTTCTGCATGACAATTACTAAATCCGAATATTTAATGTATTTCGTGTTGATGTAAATTAAAGACATATGTTAAATCAGATGGCAATATACTTAAATATTTAAAAGCAATAATGGTATAAACCACATACTAGTATATAAACTTACAATATCACGATCTTGATAATTTGCTGAGGCGCCTCTTGCTAGTAAGTTATTAAGTTTGTCGACGTCTCCTTCGACAGCTGCATTGCAAAGTTTCTATAAAATATATTGTCATGATTTAAATAATACTTAATTCAGGTATAATATTTAAGAAGCAGCATAGATATATGTGCAATATTGTTTTCTTGTCTTGTCTTATATCACTGTGGCTAAACAACACCGGCAAAATTTGCTCGGACTCGATGGTATCTAACATCCGGCCCAATGACGGAACACCAATAGACAAAAGAAAAGTAGGTTTCTCCTAAATTTTTTATTTTTGTCATGATATCGAAGAATATATATACATATACAACTATTTTCTATTGTGAGATGCAATATTTTCTACAACCGTTCTATACATATTAACGGAGAAATAAGTCAAAATGCATGTCAAAATGACGAATTGAGTGAACCTTTGCCTCGAAATTGTTTAATTTCTCGTTAAATTGTTCACATTGTACGGAAAGAAAGGTACGGCAAGATAGATATTGACACGGAGATTGCAAATTTAGTTATTATGAGCATCTCCATAATTGTATCTCTGTGTATGGAACGAAAGAAATGGGTCATGTCAAAATGGAACTGGCCGGTTTCGTCAATGTATACAACCCGGTTTCGTCATAGATTTCAAAATGCATAACCCGGTTTGGTCAAATAAAAAAAATCATAATCGCATTACATTATAATTGATTATTAAACTTCAGCGTTCAAAAGGAGTTGTGTGGTTCGTTGGAAAACAAGTTCGTTCACCGGACAACGGCTTATTATTTATATGAGTCTCAGATTCAAATAAATAATAAGCAAAAACTTGAATTCCTACTCTTATAGAACACAAATATTTTAATTTACTTTGCATTCCGAAATTTTTTAACAGCATATTGAGATTAAAGCTCTCTTAATATGCGTTTACTATACGAGTTATGGGAAAATATGTTGAACATGTTTAAACTTGAAATTAAAGTTTACGGTCTTAAAAATCGAAACACACAATTGATATGTGATTTTCTCGCAC